>NW_027551571.1:10862459-10889948 GCF_008692635.1 Crocuta crocuta
GGAGGAGGGGCTGGGGGTGCAGTCATCTCTTTCCTCTAGCCACAGATCTGGAGGCCATTCAACGGAGATGTGTTAATTATCTATTACCGTGTAACAAATTACCCCCAAACTTAGCAGTTTAGAACAACAACCATTTATTATCTCTTACAGTTTCCGAGTGCCGGGGACTGGTTGTGGCTTTGCTGGGTTCCGGCTCAGGGTCTCACATGACATTGCAGTGAAGCTGGGGCTGTAGTATCTGAAGGCTGGGATGGGTCCATGAACCCATTCCAAGTTCACTTACGTGGATGTTGCCCAGAGACTCCAGTCCTAACCATATGGGGTTTCTCCTCAGGGCTATTCGTGACATGACTTCCCCCCATAGTACGTGACCCAGGAGCAAGAGAGTGACAGAGCAAAAGTGGCACCTGCAGCCTATTGTAACCTAATCTTGGAAGTGCTGTGTCGTCACTTCTGCAATATGCTACTAGTCACAAGACCGACCCTGGTTCAGAGTGTAAGATGTGAATACCAGGACGCAGCACTGGGGAACTCTAACTGCAGACATGAAAATCTAAATTAGCTCCAGAAAGATCTATATCTGGGCAAAAGGAGTGTTAATATTGGTTCATTCATTCAACAGGCTCTTATTAAGTACTTCCTTTGTGCGAGTCACTGTTCTAGGTGCTGAAAATACCATTCAGTTTCCACTTTCGGGGATTTTAAATTTTAGTGAGAGAGGCAGAGAATGCACAAATAAAATGAGTAGCTCCAAGTACTATGGAGAAAATAAAATGAGGGCTGCGATAGTGAAGGGGAGGGTACATCCATGTGGCGTGTTTATCTCCAACCTGATCTTTCTTCACAGCAGCCCTCGGGGCAGTGTTCCTGGCATCCGCTTTCACCACGTGAGGACACCACGTCTCAGAGGAGGAGATGTGATTTTCCCAGGATCCCAGTTACCGAGAGGCAGGACTGCAGGGTTTAATCTGCAGCCCTCTGTCTCTTTCCCAAGTCTGCATATATCACCTCTGGGTGGTTCAATCTACCCCAAGAAGAGACCCTGCAAGCTGGGTTCGTACATTAGAACATCCCTTGAAGGTCTATTATGGAAAGGGTCAAATCTCTGCAAGACTGTAGGCTTCTTGAGGGGAGACCTGGTGCTTTCTTAGACTCTGCATCCCCTAGACATCCAGGTATTCTCAGATGGACTGGTCCTCAGGCTCCTGCATAGTCTTTTCTGGGGTCAGTTGTGTCTGCACCCACCCCATCGGAAGTTTGTTTCTGAGAGGGAGGCGTTCCCCCGTAGCTCTGCTGGCTGTCACCAGTGGCCGTAGGCCACCAGCGTCAATGTTTGGGGGCTGTGGTCACATCTTGCAGTCTCATTTTCAGCAAGAGCACTTTGAAAGAGAAAAGCATCAGCTGGTTGTCAGCAAAGATGGGTACTCCACTAAAGTGCTTTCACATTTGCTATCTTGCCGCCTCTCGAAGCCGACTTGTGAAGTAGGTAGAGCAGGGCTTGGATCAATTCCACCCATGCCGACACCAAGACTCAGATGGAGAAAACCACTTTTCCTGAGGTCTCATAGCTATGGCTGGAAGGGTGAGGGCTTTCTGATCCTACCACAGAGATGTCTCTTCCCCACTCTGTAACTGTCCAGAGATTATGTTCTGCGAAATAAAACTCAGTGTGGTCCAGCTAGAGTAGTGCTTCTCAAACTTTGATGTATAAACAAATTACTCGGGGATCTCACTAAATTGCAAATTCTGACTATCGGGGTCTGGGATGGTGCCTGAGATTCTGCATCTTTTTTTTTTAAGAGCAAGAGAGTGCCAGTGGAGGACAAAAAGCCAAGAGAGAGAGAGGGAGAGAGAGAGAGAGAGAGAGAGAGAGGAAGAGAGATAACAAGCAGGGAAGGGGCAGAAAGAGGGAGAGAGAGAATCCAAAGCAGGCTCTGTGCTGTCAGCACAGAGCCCGATGCAGGGCTCAAACTCACAAACCATGAGCCAAAATCAGGAGTCAGATGTTTAACTGACTGAGCGACCCAGACGCCCTGAGATTCTGCATTTTTTAAATCTTTATTTTTGAGAGGGAAAGGGAGAGACAGAGCACAAGTGGGGAGGGGCAGAGAGAGGGGGAGACACAGAATCTGAAACAGGTACCAGGCTCTGAGCTGTCAGCACAGAGCCCAACGCGGGGTTCAAACTCACAAACCTCAAGATCATGACCTGAGCTGAAGTTGGATGCTTAGTCAACTGACCCAGTCGGGCTCCCCGAGATTCTGCCTTTCGAAGCACTCTTGCAGGGGGTGGGGTCCCTGCTGTTGCTCTATGGCCCACACTTTGAGTAATAAAGGTCACTCTCTGGCCCGTTTTCATATGTCAGAATTCCAGCCATCTTTTGACACGCAGGCTGATGACCCCTGTGGCTCAGAACCATCCCTAATGTCTTCCTTGGTTGGGAGTGCAGCCTCCCCTCTCAGTGCTGTCTTGTGGGGTTGCTGCTCCCCCAGGGGGCCCAGGTCCCCTGCTATTTACGCTAACGTGACCTGTGATCTCGATGCTCCTGGCCGGGCACGGCTCGCACGGGGTTGGGTTCACCGTGGCTCCGGATTCCTTCACTGGTTGATTAGTGACCTCTCGCACTGTGTAGGCAGTGTCGGTGGTGAGAAAATGGGCACTGGGCTGCACAGCTGAGCTGATATCTTAATTCACCATTTCTTTTCTGCAGGGACGTTTCACGAAGTGATAAAATCTTACGGTAATATTGACAAGGCCACGCTTTCGGGCTGTCGGGCTGCTCTAAGTTTAAACTGATAAGACAGCTGATAAACAGACATGGGGCTGTACGTCTTTCTCTAATCTTCAAAACTGGCAAGTTTTGAGTCCGTTGCCGCTGATTTGTACTTAGGGAAAAATCTCTTCTCAGAAAGTGGAAGGCCTAAACATATTTGAGCTTCTTTGCTGTACCGGTCTGTGGTCTACAGCAGATACAAGCTTCCCCAGGCAGGAATATCACTGATATTCATATCTACATCCCCCTTATCTAGAATGTGGAGACGTCCTCAATAAGTTCTTAAGTACCGACCGTGCAGGGCTGTGACGTAAGTTATGACTTAAAAAAAAAAACAGGAAAAAATCATAACACATTCTCACAGAATCTCAGTTTTTGCATTTTTCTTTTCATAGCTTAGGATTAGGCAATCTTCTAGTTGAGGAAGTTGGTTATTCCTTTTTGCTGGACAGATGGGCACACAGATGCTCTGGGAAGTTCATTAACCCCACCCTGACATTTTTGCGGTCCTGGCTTTGTCTTTCAGTGGCTCTTGGAACATGTCCAAAATATACTTAGACATACTTCTCTGGGAGAAAAGCTTTTACACTTCAGAAGCACACACACACACACACACACACACACACACACACTCTTAATTTGAGGTTGAATTTTTCTGCCCTAATTAGCTGCGTCTTTGAGCTTCAAGAGCGAGTTTTACTGTGGTTATTAACGAGGCCAAACTCTGATCGCTGGTCTTTTTCAAAAGCATTCCAGCCTGCTAAACACTGGCCTTTCATGATTTACAAGTTTGGAATCTTTGAGAGTTTTCAACAATTAAGGTGCTAACTTTTCGCACTCGTCCAGTCTCCAGACTTCTCAATCACAAAACCTTGAAAATGGTCTGAGGTGAGGGGAGCTCGGTGCTCCTCCAGGTCCCCTCCTGGACGTGGGAGGGTCTGGTGAGCTCATCTAGCCCAGCAGAAGTCGCTTCTAGAGAGGATGTTGGCAAGAAGTCACTGGCACTGCTCGTGAGCACGAAGCCTGGGCTAACTGAGCATGAAGTAAGGGCCAAGGGCAAGTGCGTCAGGGAATGACTCCAAAGGCACAAGAGTAAACAACCCTCCCTCTAAGTCAGCGTGCCGCTATTTTCAAAGTGCTTGCAGACTTGAAAGCTCACTTCAACGTTACAGCAAGGATGTGTGATGCACTGACGAATGCTATTCTTGCTGAATGGGCAAAATGGGGATCAGAGAGGGAGAGTGACTTCTTTAAGGACACACAGTCAGTGGCAGAACCGGATCCAAGGGTTTCTGGTTCCCAGTCCAAAGCTCATCCTAAAAGGCATGTCAACTCCTTCTGTCTAGAAATGCACCCCTTCCTTGTGAAATAATTTAAAATGCTGGCTTAAAATGTCTCAGCCCTGATCAACAAATCACATTCTGTGTTCACAAGGCATCCATGGAGGATCTGGGTGTCCGAAGGTCCCATTTGATCTGATGAATCCTGATGAACTACGCCAGTAACAAGTTAAGAGATCGATCAGTCAATGTTTACAGGCATGTTCTCCTTCACAGAAGGAGCTTACTACTAGGACTGAAAAAGAAGCACACAGATGACGTGTCATGGAAATGTGGAAAATACAAAGGGGTAACTATATATCAACAGCAGGACCCACAGGCTCTGTCACAAATGTGTGATGGCATAGATTTTATCAAGACGGAAACATACCTAGAATTCCATTGCCGTGTAGGTTTCTATTTATCTGAAACAAAGCATGGGAAGATGGCTCGGAAACGCACACATAAAGTGCTATGTACAGTTTAGCTATTTTCTTACTCTGATCATAGTTCCTGATACTATCAAGTTCTCGATACACTTTGGATTCGTCTCGCTCACAGACTAAAGAGAATTCACTGATCCTGTGAAAGCTAATGTCTCGATATTTAACTGGAATCTTTCACATCTCCTCAAATTATCTCCAAAATCTCTTTATATCTACCTGCTTCTCCCCACACTCAGCCGGTCTAAGTCTCCACCGTTTCTCGCCCAGGCAACCGAGCAAGACTCCCCAGGGGTCTACCTGCTTCCCCTCCCCTCTTCGCTCCCTCCATCCGTTCTCCACACAGCAGCCAGAGCAGTCTTTCAAGCCACAGCCTCACTCACAACCTGACAGTGGCTTCCCATCACATTTAGAAGGAAACCCAACACCTGCCAGTGTCTATGCCGTCCTGTAGGGTCCAGCCCTTCCCTTTCTGGCCGTCCTCACCTCCTACCTCTTGACCCCTGGTGAACTGAGTTTCAACACTGCTCCCAGAACGTGCCCTTCGCCTCCCTCCCAGGCCTGCATTGGCCTTCGGGGATCTGATCTTAGATCACCACGGGGCTGGAGCTTCCTCATCCACCAGAACATCCTTCCCTGAGCTCGCTGTCTGAAGCAGCTCTTCGTCCCGTCTCTTCTCAGAGTGCCCTGTCCTTCCCTTCTGCACACTTACCCTCACTTGAAAAATACCTTCTTTGTTGTCTTTTCCCCTCCCAGTAGATGTAGGGCCTGAGAAAGTAGGCAAATGGTCTGTTTTCTTCACTTCGGTGTCACCCGTGCCTAAAACAGAGCCTGGTACATAGCAGATGTTCGATAAAACTGTGATTCACTGGAGTGCGTGCAAATGTAGGCGAAAACACAGGGCATATTTGCTGAGCATCTACTGTGAGTGAAATCTCCTTCACCCTCCTTGCCTTTTATCCCCGAAAGATTCAAGGTCCTTTCGGCTCGCTGTGCCCAGAGGGGCAAGGTGAGTCTCAGAGAAGCTGACTGACGCTTGTAAGGCTTTGCAATTATTCGCAGGCACATAGGGTGGAACATGGAGGCCAGTGACCCTCCAAAGCTTTTCCATCGCACTGTATGGCATCGTTTATAATGTGAGAGGTACCCGGGCATCGGGTGCTGCTGCCCCTGTGAGTATCAGCTAGCACTCTCCTATAGAGTATGTGCAAAAGGGGAAATGTTATTGTATTATGTGTGGGAGCAAAGCAAGGACTCATAATTTGAACAAATTATAAGAATAAAAATGTTAAAAATGATGGGCAGCTGCTCCCCTGGCTGGCTCAGTTGCAGTATGCCATTCCACCTTGGTGATTTGCAGGGATCTGGATAATAATCACAATTATGGACTTGGAGGAAGAAGAGCACATCCCCCTTCTGCTCTCACAGCTTTTCTAGCGCTATCTGCCCAGCAGACATCCAGCCCTTGCTGTACGCACCCTGGTTCTCTCACCAGACGAGGATCCCCAAGGGAACGAGGAGTTACGCCGCATGTTCAGCCCGTTCCCAGGGCCCGACGGCGGGAAAGCACATGGCACGTGTTTGTGGAACGCCTCAGGGAATCAAGAAGGAGCTTATAGTTCTTTGCATCTCTCTAAGAATGGGCTGCAGTTGGGGCACCCGGATGACTCAGTTGGTTAAGCATCTGACTCTTGGTTTTGGCTCCAGTTGTGATCCCAGGGTCATGGGATCGAGCCCCATGTCAGGCTTTGTGCTGAGCATGGAGTCTGCTTGGGATTCTCTTCCTCTCTCTCACACACACTCTCTCTCAAATAAATAAATAAATACATAATTTAAAAAAATAGGCTGGAATTGAATTTGGGAGGGAACCCCGGTATGGGTAACATGACCCCATGAGGGTAAACCTTAAATAAACCACTTCAGTGAGCACTGACTTCTCTGTCCAGCCTGAGCCAAAATCAGTTTTCCTGCTGCCAAATGATGGGTGATATGCCAAGGATGGCTTCAGAGAGAGCTGCAGATGGTTACGTGTCTTCCCAGCTCGTGCTCACGCCATCGGCTTGCAGATGCTACAGTGCAGATTCAGGCGTGGTGTGATGGGCTGAATTGTGTCCCCTTAAAGGGAGAGCTTAAAGCCTTAGTCCCCAGGACCTCAGATACCACCTTATCTGTAAACAAGGTCAAAGCAGGTGTCATTAGTTATGTTACATGAAGTAGGCTGTGTCTGCAATCCAGTGTGGCTGGCTTCCTGTCAAGAAGAAGGGGATTTGGACACAGAGACACACAGAGCAGGTGGCCATGGGAGGTGTAGGTAGGGAGTGGCGTAGATGCAGTCACAAGCCAGGATCCCCTGGGTTTACCCAAAGCTGAAAGAAGCAAGGAAGGGTCCACCCTTGGTGGTTTTGGAGGAAGCACGTCCAGCCAGCGTATCGATTTTGGACTTCCAGCCCTTAGCGCCATGAGACGGCATGTTTCTGTGGTTTCAAACCACCTGGCTTGTGATAATTTGTTAGGGAAGCCCTAGGAAGCTAGTACAAATCAAGGACTCCATATCACCATCGGCTGGTTTGACTCTTCTAAGGCAACCCAGACAATCCACAGGAAATAAATGAACAAGTCAGACAAACGGGAATGAAGAAGGAAGGTGCATTTATCTGTGGGTCTCTGCACCCAGGGTGCTCCAAGAAGGGTCCTTTCCATGCAACATCCCCGGATCTGGAGAATCGTGAAGCATGTGATACGGCTTTCCACAGCACCCTCCCTCTGCCGGCTCAGGGAGTCTGTGCCCAGAAGAGCTTCTCCATCTTCCTTGAGCACGGCCAAACCGCAGACCTCCGGGCACATATATTCATGTCGAATGTTAGTCTCTTCCCACTCCCTTGTCAGGTGGCTCGAATCCGGTTCCCAACTCCATCATGCCTCCAAGTCATCCAACTCATTAATCCACGGCACACTTTGCATCATCTTCTTATGTGACACTTAGTGGCTTTCAACGCTGTTGGCCATTTGCTCTCCTAGGGCCCTCTCTTCTCCTGTGTCTCTGAGCCCTCCTTTTAGGCAGTCTTCTCAAACCCTACTCTTAAATGTGGAGTTCCTGGAGACTCTTCTTCCTGCTAGGTCAGCTCGTCCATACACAGCTACCCTCTAGATGCCAGCTCCCACCCAGGCACTGATGACTCCTCGAATTTCAAGACCATCTGTCCTGTCATTCATGTAACATTTCTACTGGAATAACACAAAGGCTCCTCCAATTTGGTATATCCAAAAAGGAACTCAGACTACTTTCCTTAGCCTGGTCTTCCTTGGGGTTTCCTAGCTCAGTGAATGTCCGTATCATCCTATTTTGAAAGCCTTAAAGGTCAGGTTCATCAGGAAAACCATCCTTTCCTTCCTTCTTTCTACCTTTCCCACCCAATCCATCATCCAGTCCTAGTATTTTCATTTTTTCTTATCTCTGGAATTTGTCTACTTATCTTTGACTTCCCTGCCATCGCTTTTACCCAACTTACTTTCCATTTTGTATATAATCTGCCAAAGCAGGCTTTGAAGAGCACAGATCTCTTTAAGGTGCTTCTCTGTCTAAGCTCCTTCAGTGATGAGTCATTGTGCTTGCATTCCTTACATGTCCTATGAGGCCTCGAATAACGTGGCCCTTGAAACTCATCCAGTTTCCTTCCATGTCTCTGCTTTTCATCCCTATGTTGGCTTTCCTCATGATGCCAAAATGGCTGCAGAAGTCTTTTAGGCTTTATATCCACTGACTCCTCTGTCCAAAAGGAGAGAAATAGCTGGTTATAGCTCCCTTCAAAGGGTGCTTATTATCGCCCCCTCCTTCCCCTGCTCAAGAGACCATGGCAAATCTCCTTTTAAGTCTTTTTGGAATACACGGCTGATTCCTGAACTAATTCCTTGGTTGGGGGAGTGCCAGGTATGGATTAGATTGAGCCTACATTACCTAAATAGATGCCCGGTGCAAGGAGGATGAGGTTAACCTGATTGGGTTGAAATAATGAGGATCTACTCTCAGACCTGGGAGTAAAGGAAATCCCTTTCCTCACCCTCCAAACATGCACAAAACCAACCACCTGCGTTCTCCAGCCTTGGAACCGGGGTGGGAGGCGGAGGGGCGGGTACGGTGAGTAGATGGGTGCCGATGAAGCCACAGTATGAAATACCACCATTGACCTCTTTTCTCTTTATTATCTAGGTGAGTCCTTCCCATGTTCAAAGCGGAGCATGAACATCACTTACAGAAACCTTCTCCAAACACTTCCCAGCACACTGGACCCCTCTATGACACACGGACATGCGTCCTGGCTCCCCCTTCACAACGCCCGTGGGCAAGGCCATGAGTAATCAGTTCTGTAGTCACTCTGACGCTGGTGTCCTTCCCTTCCACCTTCGGAGAATGCCAGCCCCAGAGGGTGGGTCTGTGTCTGCCTGTGTCTGGGTGGCATCTCTAGCTCCTGGCACGTGCATTATGCATCATAGGTGCTCCTTAAAGATGGGGGGGCGAGTGGCTCAGTCAGTTGAGCGTCCACTTCAGCTCAGGTCCTGATCTTACGCTTCGTGAGTTCGGCCCCTGCATCAGGCTTGGCAGCATGGAGCCGGCTTCGCATCCTCTGTACCCCCCACTCTCTGTCCCTCCCCTGCTCACACTCTCTCTCTCAAAAATAAAAAGAAAAGAAAATGTGTTGAAGAAAAATAAAAAGTAAATTAAAAACGCATTGAAGAAAACAGTCACAATAATAATTAAAATCTGTACCTTATAGAAAAATATGAAGAAACAGCAAATCCTTCAGTCATCACATCCTTGTCTGAAGAGTATCGATGCCAACATATGTTCAAAATTTCTTCCAGTTCTTTTTTCTATGCGTACATATATTTGCATGATTGAGTTTGTACAGCCTATACAATTTTGTATTTTGGGTTTTTTATGTTTTGTTTTTAAATTTATTTCTGAGAGAGAGAGAGAGAGAGAGACAGCACAAGCAGGGGAGGGTCAGAGAGAGAGAGACACACACAGAATCCGAAGCAGACTCCAGGCTCTGAGCTAGCTGTCAGCGCAGAGCCCAACGCGGGGCTCGAACCCACAAACCGTGAGATCATGACCTGAGTTGAAGTCGGATGCTTAACCAACTGAGCCACCCAGGCGCCCCAGTATTTTGGGTTTTTAAATTGACGTCATAACACTGACATATCTTTAGAACCGTGCCCCTATTAACGGAACTATCCAGTGTCTACCATCTAATTTTTACTTAGTAGCAGCATTGTGACAAACATCCTTTGCCAACAACCATTGCCTTTACCCCAGATGGGACTTACGTTTGGAGGGAGTTACAGGAACAAAGGACGTGGCGACTTTTAAACTTTTTCCACAAATGCTAACCATGCTACTAGGGCAAGAACCATATACACCCAAACTATATTTTAGGTCAAGGCATGGACCCAACTTCTATCTGCTAAGCAAAGTGAAACAGTGGTTTTCAGTTCAGGAAAATATACATATTTTAACCTCTGTCTGGCAGTAATAGTGATATTCTAAAACATCCCTTGTATTTGGGAAGGATCAAATTCCTTATCAGATTATGCAAATCCGGCATTATTTACTTTGGGATGTACTGAAAATCTTGGAAGATGTAGCCATTCTTTATAACAATGCTAAAAATATAGATTCTGTGTTTCCGTCCCTTTTTTAAAAAAGTCTTTCTTATCATCGTCGTCACTTCCAAATCCCTGTATTCCTTCACCTCACTTTTTTAATTTGCCTTTCTTTCTCTCTCTTGTCTTCCAGCCGCCATGATAAAGCCCCCAATCCTGGGGGCACAGGCATTTGGCCACATTCTGACAGACACAAAGTCTGGGCTAATTCCTAAAAAAAGAAAAGAAAAGAAAAATGCAGATCTTTCCTATAAAACAGATTGGCACTTGGTGGGGCTCTGAATAAGAATCTTACTGGAGGGGCGCCTGGGTGGCTCAGTTGGTTAAGCATCCGACTTCGGCTCAGGTCATGATCTCACGGTCCGTGGGTTCGAGCCTCATGTCGGGCTCTGTGCTGACAGCTCAGAGCCTGGAGCCTACTTCGGATTTTGTGTGTGTCTCTCTCTCTGACCCTCCCCTGTTCACACACACTCTCTCTCTCTCAGAAATAAATAAAAACATTTAAAAAAAATAATCTGACTGGATAAGAGCTCTTCTTTTTAAAAAAATATTTTTTTTAATGTTTATTTTTGAGACAGAGAGGGAGAGAGACAGAGTATGAACAGGGGAGGTGCAGAGAGAGAGGGAGACACAGGATCCGAAGCAGCTCCAGGCTCTGAGCTGTCAGCACAGAGCCCAACGAGGGGCCTTACCTCTTGAACCAGGAGATCATGACCTGAGTTGAAGTCAGATGCTTAACCCACTGAGCCACCCAGGCACCCCAAGATCTCTTCTTTTTCTGTTTTTCCTTTCCATCCTCAGCAAGTGAGCCCACAAGACTGTCATCTTTCTACTCTGGCTCTGATCTCTTCTGAGTGGAGCGCATGGCTGCATGGGTGCATGCAGAATCATTATCTTTCTCAGAACCCCACCCTCCCCCCCCACCCCCNCTCTTGCAAGAATGGTTAGAGTGCATGCGATTTCCCAGGGCCCCTGCTGGGCACCCACATTCAAATGTGAAAGATCAGTCCTGTCCTCAGGGAGCCTGCAATCCAGTGGGAGTACATAAGCGCAGAAGTGAGAGTCACCGCAAATGAGAAAGGAAGCTGGCATAGGGCTGCCCAGGGTAGAGGAAATCAGGGTGACAGCCCAGAGGAGGCTGCATCTGAGGGAGGTCTCAGAGACTGTGGGATTCCTAGACAGCAGAGCATTTATGTTCCCTGGCATCCAGTCACGTGTGTCTCTGGGCCACATTGTTTCAGATGCAGATTCTTAACCCCTCCTTCAGAAGCCCAGCCCAGGGTCTTCAGTAGGGAGTTGCAGAGCGGGCCTGAAGGAGCACAGGTGTCTGAGAGCCCTGGCTTAGAAGTTTAGCACTGCTATCTCTTTGCGGGGTGGCTTCCAAAAATTCCCCCGAACTCACAGACCCTCAGTTTCTTGCCCTGTAAAATGGGACCCCTAACCGCTACTGGAGATCGTGAGGCGTGAGCAAGAGGGTGTGCACAAAGCACTCTGCCCAGCACTGGGGTGTGAAGCATTCCACACGGCGCATCCGCCACACGTCACCCTGGGCCACTCCTCCAAGCTGCGTGTCTGTGAGCGCCGCCGCAGGGGTGGGTGGCGACACGACATCCCGCCCTCTGTGAACTGGTGACCTCCCTGGCCACGGAAGCAGACAGGTCATTTAAAAAATGTAATTTTCGCATTGACATTCTTCGTGCTGAGCCCAGGGGCAGGCCTGTCCATTCTGCACGGGGAGAGCTCCGGGGCAGTAACCCAGAAAGAAGAGGCAGCCCTCACTTGGCCATTCTGCGCCCGGGCCTCTGACAAAAGAATTGTGCAAATGAACCTTTAAATCCGTAAATAGTGCCCCCACGATGCCGGGAAGAATGCAGCGGCGACAAAGGGCAATATTCACAGTTTATCTCAGGGTGATGGATCTGAATGGACGCATGAACACGGGTTTGTTAGAGAAAGAGCAGGCCACAGCCCCCCGCTGGGAGCCCAGTGGCCGCGGTCTGTAGTGCAAACAGTCAGTCCAAATCCCGAACAATTAGGGGAAACCAAGCTGCCATTATCTGAACTTCAACTTGTTCTCATGATTGATATGGGAAATGAAAAGTTGTACATGGCTCGGGGAAGGCTCTGTTCGCCCTCGCCGCACGCGGGGCCTCCGAGAAGGTGCGTGATGTGTATTTCATACCCACGGCGAGAGTGGCCCGAACGCCACCGCCCCGCCCAGCAGAGCCTCCTGGCTGGTTCCGGTCTCTGACCAGTCAAATATCCTTCTTCAGCGTCAGTTTTCTGAAACCACCCCCGCACCCCCACTCCGCACCCCCACCTTCCACCAGATAACCTCAGCAAATGACCAAATTCTTAAAAGTTGTTTCGGGGACGGGGGGGACATTTCCTTATAGGCGGAGGATGCCTTAGATGTTAGCAGCATGACCACAGTCCAGTCTGAGACTCTGTCTGCACCTCAGTTTTGTGAACTGTAGAATGGGGATAAGACCCACTTCTCAGAAAAGTATGTGGCTTGACTAGTTTGGCTCCCAGCACTGGTAAGTTCTCCATAAATGTCAAGTGCCCTTATTCATTCATTCAGCAGCCTAGAGACTGAGCATTGTCACTGTGCTCCATGGGGAGGGTGGCCCACGTCTGACTTAGACAGACAACTCTGGCCTTCATGGGATATGCTGTGGGGCTTCTAAGCAAGTTTTGTACCTAACAGATGGTTCAAGCTTTTCAAGGTCAGGGGCTGTGCTTCTTCTCCTTTGAGTCTCCAGGCTGGAGCAGGAGCCCCATGGTGTTTGTGGAGCTGAGGTGAGCCCAGCGCTGCGGGGGAGGGCACGGCCCAGGGAGGAGGAAGCCTTAGCCCTGGGCCTAGGAGGGTGAAGGGATCAGAGAAGCTGGTACGCAGGGGAAGGACATCATTGGAGCTGCAGAAAAGCCGCCTGGGAGGCTGGGAATTAGGGCTGCCCGGGGCCTGGCCACTGGAGGGTGGGGTTCCTGGGAGGCGAGTTTAGGAGAGGAGCTTGAAGAAATAGGCAGATCATCCAGGGTCTGAAAGTGAAGAGGAAGTTTGCCTTTTATCCTGCAGGGAATAGGGAGCCACAAAATGTTCTGGGGCAAGGGAGTGCCACCTAACTCAAGCTCTGGGGAAATGTATTCTGAGGAGGGTAGGCCTGCGATGGGGCAGGGATGGCCCCCAGAACGCAGGGTCAACAGGGCTTGGTAGCGCAGGGGCTGCAGGGAGAGGGGGGGTCAAAGGTGACAGAGGTTGTCAGCTTTTGGCTCCTTTTCTTCCAATCCATTAATTAATGAAACTCCCCTTATTCCCTCCATCAGGGAGGAGCAGCACGCGTCCACACGAGTTGCCAGGAACTTATATACTCAATCAATTAATTGCACACGCATTCTTTCCGGGGGGGTGGGGAGGGCAGCAGAAACCTAATCTCTACCATCAGTGTTCAAAAGACGCCCAGGCGGGGACTCTCTGCCCTCAGATTTCACGTATTGGGAAACTGAGGCCCAGAGGATTCAGCGAATGCTTTGCTCAAGTCTGGGCTGGGATTTGAACCAGGGTCTTTCTCCAGAGAAAGCCGTCCACTCCCCTTGATGCTAAGCCGCCTCTGGTGAGGCTGGCCCGGAGGCATGCATGCAATTGCACAAAAAAAGCCCTGCACCCGGGCCACCGGGACAGCGGCTGAAACAGAGACTTCCAAGAACCCTCTTCAAAGCGGCCAGAGGCATTCAGCAAGGCCGGCATTCAGGCTGGAAGGATTTCTCCATTGTCTCCACCATCAGAGGTAAGTGACATCTTGAACGCCTCAAGAAGATTAAATAGCCCGGCTCCGTCGGAAAGCTTACAAAAAAAGGGTGAGAGAGAGAGAAGAAAGGACGCAAGTTGGCTATTATAGAGCTGGTCCTTTTTTGTCGCAGAAAGAGCTTTCAAGGAGCACTATTGGAAGAAGCGGGCCCAGAGAAGAAGACAATGCCAGGGAACCAGAGAGAACTCCTCCAGGAACCCGGGGCTGGGCGCCGTGAATGCGGATTACTGCGGCTCCGAGCCGCCAAAGAAAAGGGGAACCCTGGTCAGGATGAAAATGAGGAATTACTTTTTTTCCCTTCCCCTTTGAGCCTCCAGTTCACTGCGCAGCGACAATGCGTGATGGGGGGCTCTTGACATGCCCCTCTTCCAGGCCATGTTGGCGCCCCATGTGGGGCCCCCGGGGAACAAGGGCGGCCCAAACCCAAACAAAGCCGATTTTAACCCGATAAACTCACCCCACATTCTCCAATAGACACGACGGGCGTTTGGGCTGCGGAATGTCTGTGCGCGGCCCAAACACAGGGGACAAATAAGGAGCTTGGGTTCGCGCACGTTTGAACATGTGTAAACTTCTTCATCTTTTTAAGAGAAATTTTTTTTCCTTTTCGTTTTCCCTTTTCCTTTTTTGTTTCTTTTTCTTCTTTTCTTTCTTTCTTTCTTTTTTTTTTTTTTTACTTTTCAGGGGAGGGGGGGGAGGGGGGCGGAAGCCAGGAATGCTGATGGCCCTATTTGCAACCTGAAAAGAGCCTGTTTCTGGTAGGTGATGAAGCTGTGGACTGCGAGGGAGAAAGGGATCTAATTTGCTCAGATCCTGGGAACATGATTTGCTTTTTAAACACACTCTATCCTCATCCACCTCTAAATGGCCACCCCGTACATTCCCCGTTCTTTAAAAAAAAAACGTGTTCAGAGAGACCCGCAGTGCAGGGAAGCTGTAGATAAGAGCCCCGGGCGGGAGAGCTGGCTTCGGGTTTGTCGTCCTTGCTGATGGTTTTGTTAAGAATCACTTAGCTTCTCGGAGCTTCCGGTCTCGCCCACAATGCTTTGTGCACCGTGCTGCTTGGATGAGGCAGCCGGGAGCCCACACGGTGCACCCTCTGCATCCTCCGGGACCCAGGACCCGCGGTGGCGGCTGGGGCTGAGGCCTGGGGCTGATTTCTGCTCCCTCCGGCCTCCTTCTCCAGGGAAAACGAAGTGAGGTGATCATTGCAAAATTGGCTCCGACACTCTAAGTGCATTTTACAAACCTGAGCTACTCTATCATTTGTCTTCTTTTTGGCGGAAATCACTCATCCAGACATATTCAGGTAGGTCCTAATCAGTTACAGAGTCCGAGTTCCCCGCGTGAAACTCAGCCCAGTGAGAATTCAAAATTATTTTCATCCACATAAAGTCACTAATGGTGTTAAAAGTCTCACACTAGCTCAGTGACTTTATGTGAATGAAAGTAATTTTCAGGCCAGTGTTGAGAGCGGAAATGTAACGGAAAGCCAATAATGCGTTTGGTGAGTCTTCATCCCTCCTGGGGCTCTAGTCTGGTCAGTATCAGTCAGCAGGTGCCCGTGTGTCCTGGAATGACATGACATTTGTCTTTTATAGGGAGTCCTGACTTGTTATTTCGAATTCGGGTTTTGCCCTCTGTGCGTGTGTGTGTGTGTGTGCATGCGTGTGCGTGCGTGTGCGTGCATGTGTGTTAATGATTAGACTTGGCATGTCTATCAGAATTGAAGGTCACAGTGGAAATGGGATTTGGCATCTTAGGTGGAGAAAAATGCTGTTATGACTTAAGAATTCCTCTTTTCTGGAATGCGAACGCGCTCACATGAAACGTAGCGCCTCACTCTGGGAGTCTCCTTGCCGAGACGGTCTGACCTTCACAAATGGAAGAAAGGCCCCTTTTCTCAAAAGGCTGCTGCTTTATTTGGTCCCAGATGTGCCCTGACACGAACCCCAAATATCTACATTAAACAGGAAGCCGTATGACTTGGGGAGAGGGCGGTGAGTTCGGGCACCAGGCAGAGCGGGAGCTGACCACCCCCCGGCTCCCAGGCCTCTCTGGCCATGGACCATCTTTGAGCTGTGGTGAGGGCGGAATGAGCTGGTGGCCCTGACAGCTCTGTGACAGGTCTGTGGAGCAGGCAGGGCTGCTAACGGTGGCCAGGCTCCACTACTCACTGCATCCAGAGCGACCTGTGCTTCTGCTGACTCATCTGTAAAGTGGGGCTACTACTGGAAGCTTCTTCGCGGACTGCTTCACGCGCCATGCCTGGCATGTGGTGAGGCCTCAAATGAACGTGAGCTGTTTCTAAAGCTTCTTGGCCAAGGAGCCTGGAAAGAAAGGGAGAAAGGGCAATATCCTGGAGGACGATCAGCTTGAAAAGTCTGACCATTCTGGTTCCAACCACATCTCTTAAAGGAAGGCTTACTCTGGGAAACCAGTATTTGAGTGGCTGTCGATGATGAGGGCGAGGGGCGACGGAGTACCTGACCTTCTTCCTCTGCTCCCCTCCCCCACGTCCATCCTCTGGGGATTACAGGTGCAAGCTCTCAGGGCACGAAGATTTTGTGCCCATTCCTGACTTAAATGCAGTGGGACTGTGTTATAGGAGAGTTGGGAGGGGACAAGATCCTGACCGTTAAAATTTTAACGGGTTGTTTCGGCCTGTGAGTCGTGCAAATTTCTATTATTTTTGTTACTTAGCATCCCGTAGAACAACTGTTAGCTTTCCCTAAGTGTCGGACTGTGGCTCGTGTCAGCCAGGACTCGCTGCTCCCTCGAGCCGCCCCTCTGGCAGCCGTTTGCTAGGGCTCTGCCTTTCTTCCTGTGTCTTTTTCCAAAAAGCTTTTTTGATTAACCCACATTTATAATAGGAAATCATATTAGTCTTGTAACCAGAGGGTATTGAGCCCTTATTATGCAGAAACAAACCCCGAGCTTCAAATATTTCTGCTGGTGAAACGTCTCACGTAAAACTTTTACTACAGTTGATGTTATGGGGGAGACATTTTAAATAGTAAAAACCAGTATGCTGTGTTCCTGGATTATTTTAGTTAACAACAACAAAAATAGTCTAAACGCAGTCCCCACACGTTGAATAAAATGGGGGCAGTTTGCTTATAAGGTTCATATTATATACTCTACAATTACAACACATTAATCTAATAACCGTAGCCTGCCGGGCTTCCACTGAGCCGCGTCATGTATGATCCCTTAATAAAATAATATAAAAAGACTAAATAAAAATATCTTGCTGTTTTCCTGGATCTACCAGTAGACTCAGTGGGAGGTGGACCAACGAGGAAAGTGACCCCCTTCTGTTTCCAGGTTAAGTGACCCGAGAGCTGGTCCCGCGGTGGTGCGGGCAGTTTCTTGTTGTGAGGGAGGCTAGTCCTGGGCAAAACAAAGACCATTGGTAGAGAGGACTCTTGGGCAACTTTGTCTGGGCTTTCACATCTTTTATTTATTTTGAATGTTTATTTATTTTTGACAGAGAGAGCGTGCAAGTTGGGGAGGGGCAGAGAGAGAGGGAGACAGAGGATCAGAAGTGGGCTCTTCTTGGGCCCTAGAAAGCCCGATGCGGGGCTCAAACTGCAAGATTATGACGCAAGATCATGACCTGAGCCAAAGTCAGACCCTTAACTGACTGAGCCACCCAGGCGCCCCTGTCTGGGCTTTCAAAATAGAGGGAAGCACAGGGTGACCTCATCTCGGGAACTTCCTGCTGGGACACCTTCGCACCCTCTGACCTCTGGCAGCAGGAAGAGAGAAGGCCCAGAGCCTGAGCCAACTGCTCCCCTGGCACTTGGGGGGGGGGGGAGGGGACTGAGTCAATGGAAGAGATCGAGCTTCTGACCATGGAGGAGAACTGAGACTGTCTTCTGCTCGAGGAGAGCCTGCTGGCCCAGGGTGGCGCTGGCCAGACCGGATGGAGGGCCCCCGAAAGGGTCCCAAGCGCCCCAACATCACCACCTGATGCTTTTCCTTCCTCAGGGATCCGGTTGTTCAGAGGGTCCCTGGCTGACCTCCCACGCCTCTGTCAAATTCTCCATGTGGGACATCAAGGACAGGAGGACACTTTTTCAGAACCTTTACATTTTGCTCAATCAATTTTTGTGTGATGTGTCCATTTCGTAATGTTATTGCTGTGTTACTATTTATTCTTTTTTTTTTTTTTTTTTGGAGCTAACAGAGTTCTCAGCTTAATATCGTGAGCTCTTCTTATTAAGTTTGTTTATTTGTTTGTTTGTTTACTTATTTATAGAGAAAGAGAGAGAACCAGCGAGGGAGAAGCAGAGAGAGAGGGGGGACAGAGGATCTGAAGCGGGCTCCTCACAGACAGCAGAGAGCCTGATGCAAGGCTTGAACTCATGAACCATTAGATCCTGACCTGAGCCAAAGTTAGCCACTTAACCAGCTGAGGCACCCAGTCGCCCCTTGTAAACTCTTCTCTCTTGGGAAGTAAGGTGACTTTGGTACCATGTAGTCATCCTTCTGACTTTTTCTGAGATAATTTTGGCCTGAATTGTACGGGTATAAAGCCCTTCATGTGCATGGCTCATGTTTTCATCCGCATTGAAGAGTCTCCTCTCTCCTTATGGGGTAAATGTTCTGTAAATTGGGTATGGGCTAAACATTTCTTTTTGCCCATGCAGTCCTGGAGGGACTCAACATTTCTGCTGGAGTTTGGCACGCTCCTTCCCAAAGGGGGTGTTCTCTGGCTGCTGTGAAGCTTTCTATTTGGAGAGTTTCCATACGACCTTTAAGTGCATCAGTTATTTTAGCTTCTTGAGTTACTGCCACATTCATTCCATCTCTTTTCTGTTAGAGAGTTTTCAATAAATATTTAACCTCTGCCACATAAATCCCAGTCTCTTCACAACTCCCCTGATTCATTTTGTAAGGGCTCCCCCTCCATGAAGGGTCTTCAACATGCCCAATTCCAAGTTCTCATGCTACCTGTTGACTCATCAGGGCCAGCAGCCCAGTGGCTCCTCTTTAGGAAGTGTCCACGTTGAGACTTGACCTGATTCCTTTCTGGCTTAAGACTTGCGCCACAGGCTTTTTAGGATTTTCTGGGAGTTTGTTCTCTTTCATACCCTTCCTTTCCATTTCTGAGATTCGTGTGAATGCAGCTTTGTGCTTCTATGGAGATTGGCATTTTCTTCCAAACCCTGTGCGGGTGTTCCTGACCCTACCCTGCACACTCCTGATGGGTTTTGAAGGAAGTTTTGGGCTCAGTACTTGCTGTTGGATTTGCTTAGTCGAGTCTTCTAAGGACTGAGACTTACTTATAATGGCAGCCAGCAGCCCAACTTGCTGTAAGCTTTTAGGTTTCTCTTCTTTTCATGCTATTCTATAAGGGTCTATTTTAAGACCAAGTAGAGAATTGTCGCTTTCCAGCTCATTGTTCATGGTTTTCACATTTGCTATTTCTGATGCTTTGTTCTTGAGTCTGACTTCTAGAATCGTTGATTTAAGAGCTCCCAGTTTCCATTCAATGTAGCCAAAGCTAGATTTGATGTCTCTTCATCTTCAGAGAGACAGAAACTCCCGTGGCCGGTTCTCTGTCTCCCCCCTGGGTTGTGGCACAAAGTTTGAAGCATGCAAAGCTTCCACTGTGACTGGGGAAGCTGTCCTCTCCCACGCAGTCCTTGGGGGTCTGGGCCTGGGCTAAGCTCCCATGGCAGTCCTGCCATTGCCTGGCACAGGGTCCCTGGTGTCAGCGTCCCCCAGAGCTCAAGGCCATCAGAGGACCCTCTGTGGTTCCTAAGGCCGCTGCTGTATTGCCTAGGTCGCCAGGACTCTGCTGGCCACAGCAGGTGTCAAAGTCCGTTGGTGAGCATTCTGCCCAGACCCCCCTCCATACCTGACAGCCAGGACTGATGCCGGTGGAAAGGGGTGGGACATGAAAAACAATGTCTCCCAACTGTCCCACACCTTGAAGTATAAGGAAAATGATCAGATCGCATGACCTTGGGCTATAGACTAGGCTCTGCAGGCCAGAGGAAATGGCCAGGGGCTCTGGCACCTCAGGTCCTTCCGGGCAGCCCCCAAAACTAAGGACATCAATATGTTTCCATATCTGTAACCGTTCTGGGTCACTAGTTGGGAAGTTCCAAGCTGGAAGATTTGTAGACCCCCAGCAGTGACCGCTGTTCCTTTTTCTCTCTCTTTTCTGAAAAATTAAGATGACATTCCTATGATGTAATGTTTTCATTGTTTTCAAGCTTTTGAACTATTTTAAGTATTTTAAGTAATTTAGTGGAATCCAGTACACTCACAATGCTGCGCAACTGCCACCTCTGTCTAGTTCCAAAATATTCTCATGACTCTAAAAGGAAACCCCATAGCCATCAAGCTCCTCATTCCCCTCTCCCCACTAACCGGTGATTTGAGCCCTTTCTCGATGAATCCATTTTCTGAACATTTCACATAAATGAAATCGTACAATGTGTGACCTTTTGTGTTGGCTTTGTTCACTTGGCAGAATGTTTTTGAGATTCATTCATGTTGTAACGCCTACTAGCACTTCATTCCTTGTTGTGGCTGAGTATTATTCCTCTCCATGGATAGACCACAATTTATGTATCCATCCATTCATTGAGGGAATGTCTGCACTGTTTCTACCTTTTGGCTGTTGTGACTAATACTGCTATGAACATGGTTTCTACGTATTTGTTTGAGTACCAGTTTTCAATTTTGAAGTCTATATTTTGGGGTCTAAGCTGGGTGAAATTGCTGGGTCGTATGGTTATTCTATGTTGAACTTTTTTGAGGAATTACCAAACTACTTCCCACAGTGGTTGCACTAATTACAACCCTAACAGCCAGATAAAGTGTTCCAATTTCTTCATGTCTTCACTAAGACTAGTAATTTTCCATTCTTAAAATGATAGCCATCCTAGGAGTGGGAAGCAGTACCTCAAGTCCTTTGCCCATTTTTTAAACTGGGCTGTTTGTCTTTTTGTTGTTTAGTTGTAAGAATTCTTCATATATTCTGGATATTAGACCCTTAGCAGACGTATGCATTGCTTTGCAAGTGTTTTTTCCCATTTTGTAAGTTGTCTTTTCATTTTCTTGACAATGGCCCTTTGAGGCACAAAAGTTTTCAAGATTGATAAAGTCTAATTCACCTTGTTGTTCATGTTTTAGGTGTCAAAACCAGAAAATCATCGTCAAATCCAAGGTCATGAAGAATCATCCCTCTGTTTTCTTCTCAGTGTTTTGTGGTTTTAGTTCTTGTATCTAGGTCTTTGACCCATTTTGAGTTAGTTTTTATATGTGGTATGAAGTCAAATCTTCTTCACTCTAAGACCAAGGCTAAAAGTACATCCTCCATCTGGGACACGACATTCTCATAGCAGAGAGAAGAGAAAAAAAGCCAAACCATCCAACGGCCAACGGCTTTTAAAAACTCGGCCCCAACATGGTGTGTGGTGTGTCTCCTCTCATTGTTTCACTGTTCCTGGTCAATGGGGCAGGAAGTATTCTCCCCGAAGAATCACTGAAGACTCTCATGGCAACAGAGAAAACTATAGTCTCCTCCATTCTTATATATTGTAATCTCTTACATTACAGAGGAGAAGGAAGCTGATAATAGGAAACAGTGATACAATCTACTATACATGCCCTGGAAAATATAACACATGAATCAGAAAAATAGAATTCCGAGTACAAATATTTTACAGGAAGCTTTTTTTAATTAAAAAAAAATTTTTTTTATTTCTGAGAGAGAACATGAACCGGGGAGAGGGGCAGAGGGAGAGAGAAAGAGAACCTTAAGCAGGCTCCATGCTCAGTGTGGAGCCCGATGTGGGGTTCCATCCCATGACCTTGGGATCATGACCTGAGCCAAAATCAAGAGTTGAATACTCAACCGAATGAGCCACCCAGGTACCCCGTTATAGGAAACTTCTGGACATTGAATGTACAGCTTCATAATCCCTTACCTGCAACGCTTGGGGCCCAGTGGCTTCAGAATTCAGAATTTATTGCATTTTTAGAAAAGAAATATAATATGCATACTATACATATAGTATATAATGCTCCCAGCAGGATCCAGGGCTGTGCTTGTAATAAGCAGATGAGCATTTTTGCAAAAAAAAACGATGACTCTCCACAAAGTAAGAGCCCCAATTAAGTTTTAGGTCAGATTTTGCTGGCAAATAAGCTTAGGTCAATTCAGCTAAGCCAAATGAGCTTATAAACCAACAAAACCACTTTTCAAAAGAGCTTTTTAAAAGATTTTTTATTATTTAAAATATTTCAAAGTTTGTTTATTTTGAGAGAGAGACAGAGAGAGAGAGCAGGGAAGGGGCAGAGAGGGAGTGAGAGAATCCCAAGCAGCCTCTACACTGTCAGCGCAGAGCCCAACATGGGGCTCCAACGCACGAACCATAGGATCACAACCTGAGCCAAAATTGAGAGTTGGATGTTTAACCGATTGAGCCACCCAGGCGCCCCAAGAGCTTTTTCCTTAAATGTTGGAATTGCAGATAAGGGATCGTTGCCTTGTATTTTGGAGAGTCAGACACGTTTCTTAAACTGATTTTGGAGGAAACAATCAACAGTCACATACCTCCTTTCCAGAGTTTTCCAGGCAGTAACCAGACAAGAGGTTTCCTACACCACTGGATTTCGTCAGGTATTATTTATCAACGGTTGGAGATTCTTTGGTGGCCCCATCTTGACAATCTGTTGATACACCTACCCTGCACAGAGGTCTCTGTGAGGGTCTTTGCGGGGAGACCAGGAAGTATGTGGCCCGCTCCATGTCCTCATGACACTGGAAATCTGGGTGGGGAGAAGAGAATGGCAAGTTTTATGGAATGCGGCTGTGCAGTCAGACCTCTGGGAAAGCTTGCTTGGGGAGAGGTCTGTGACGGTGAGTCAGGGTGGGGTCCTGGAGGAGGCCTGGCAGAGTCTGGTCCTGCGAAAGGAAGGTCTCTGAGCATCCCAGGTAGGGAGAATCCTTGGAGCAGCAGAGCCAAGGCAGGGCCTTGCGGAAGAAGCCAAGGCCTAGGAGTGGGGAACGCCCATGCCACAAGACCAATTCAGAAGTCCATTTACCTACTTTCAGGGTTTGTGGATAGAATGACCTCTTTAGAGCTATTCCTTTTTAGGGGAGTTATTACAGAGCAAAAGGCGCGTGTGCTGGAAAGTTTAATTAAAATGTACTTCCTCGGAATTATGTTCAGGGAGCAAATGAGTTTAAGCAGGTTACTTGGCACGTACCAGTTGGGAGGTGCTGATCTCCTCATTCCTGACTCCGGAGAGAGGGGAGGGGGACAGGAGAGGAAGAGCGGTGAGGGTTTGGCAGGCAGTGGACGGAAAGGTTCCTGTAGACACTTGCCTGGGGTAGGCTTTGCAGGCTGTGGGTAAGCAATTATTCCTACAGTCTGGGAGCCAGCCTTCTGTCAGGGCTTAAAATGCAGCAGACACCTGTTTCTGAGATTTCCAAGGGAATTTTCCAGACAAATGCTCCCTGTCTGCCTGGTTATGAGTCAGGTTCTCCTTCCTAGTTACCTATGACACCTTCCTCAGACCCGCAGGAGCCTTAGCAAAGTGAAAATTGCCTGGTGGAGCCAAAGCTGAGAAACGGTAAACTCTGGTGGGAGAGGAGATAAGGAAGACAAATAAAAACCTCGGCTGGGCATCACTGAGCACCCATGAGGTACTTGGTACTAAGGAATATACAACAAGGTATGAGGGATACTTGATGCCTTTGCCTTCCCCTCTTGCTGGGGAAGGAAGATGCTGTAGGAAGAGCTATTGAGTTCTTGCCATGGTCTGAGCCCTCTCCAACATGATTGGGGTTCAGGACCGGAAATAATGGCTAATGACCAGTTTAGCATCTATACCACATTTCTGGAAAATTCTGAAAAGGGTGTGGTTAAAGAAGCCTTCGTGAAAGATGCAGTTGTTGCACTAGTGAGGAAGTTGGCTCTCACCATGGGGTTGGTGACTATTGGGAATCTGTGCTCTGATCCTCCACTAGCAATTCCAAGGAAGAGAAACTGAGGCAAGGCAAATCATGTTTTGTTACTCGGGTATTTCCTCTTTACAGACTCTGTTTCTTCTGCTGGAGTTTCCTGCAAAGACGTCCAGGTATCATTGGAGACCTGCTCTGGGCTGCACAGAGCCAGCTGCTCACTAGCCCATCAGCTTCCCCCATCCATTGCCGCTGCCCCTAGACTTTGAGCTTCCTTTACAGCCTCTTCGTAAAGGACAGAACATGCTGCTTTCTTGCTCCAAATCCGTCCGTGGCTATCTGTTGTCTGCTTAGTGTGGTGGGATCTCAAAGTGGGAAGTCAGATCCAGCTGGGGGAGGTTTTCCAGAGGATGAGACATGTAAGCCTGAGTCTCAAGTAGATATTTATAAGGCAGGAAAGGAAGCATTTCCGGGAAGCATCCTCTGCAAACCATCTTGTGCAAAAGCAGGGAGATAGCCAGCAGCCAAGTGTGATAAAGCAGTGCCAAGAGTTGTGGGATGGCCAAAATCCAAGGGTCTGGAGGTGATGGGGACTGGATCCCAAAGGGTCTGGTATAATAACCGAAGTTCAGATTTCAATGGACCTGAAGGTCGTTTCTTTCCTCCTGTGATATCACATATCAAGTACAAGTTTAAAAAAACAAAACAGAAATTAGGGTCTTGCTGTGCTTGGTTTTCTAGCCCTCTTTTCCATTCAGCATCACGTTGGGAATATCTTTCCGCATCCTCAACAAATCCTTCGGAAATATTTTTGTGCCTGTGTGATGGTCAGTCAAACAGATACATCAAAGTATATTTACCATGTTTGATTTTTGGATAGTTGGGTTGTTCTCATTTTTTAATACTAAGAATAAGGTGGTAATAAACACCATAAGGATATATCTTTGATTTGTATCTCTAATTATTTCCCTACAATTGATACTTAGAACAAAGCAATAATGTTGCACACATTTTATGTTTTCTATCTTGAGGACACCAGAGCGTCTGTCTCATTTTACCCGCTTGGACAATGAGAGCGATTACTTAAAAAAGAAACTGATATTTTGGGAGTGTGTGGGTGGCCCAGTCAGTTAAGTATCTGACTCTTGATTTCAGTTCAAGTCATGATCTCATGATTCATGAGATCGAGTCCCACATGGGCTCTGCACTGACAGTGTGGAGCCTGCTTGGGATTCTCTCTCTCCCTCTCTCTCTGCCCCTGCTCTGCTCTTGTGGGCTCTCCTTCTTTCTCTCTCTCTAAATAAATAAATAAACTTTAAAAAAGTAAATAAAATAGAAATTGATATTTTTAGAAAAAAATAGTTATATTAATTAGATTTTCGTTAACATTTGAGGTAAAAATTTTTTTCAGATGTTCATTTAACGTACGTATTTCTTCTGAAAATTGTTCCTTTCCTTTGCCCAATTTCTATGGGATTATTTTCCTTACTTATTTGGAGAAGGACTTCATATACCAGGCAAACTCTTTGCAGTCGTTTTAATTTTTTTCCCCAGTTTTATATTTTTCTTTTTAGTTTCAGGAACTTTGTAATTTAAATAGGCAGAGGACAGGGTCCCCTGGGTGGCTTAGTCGGTTAAGCGTCCGACTTTCGCTTAGGTCATGATCTCGCGGTTCGTGGGTTCGAGCCCCGCGTCGGGCTCTGTGCTGACTGCCAGCTCAGAGCCTGGAGCCTGTTTCAGTCTGTGACTCCCTCTCTCTCTGACCCTCCCCTGCTCACGCTGTCTCTCTCTCTCCTAGAAATAAATAAAAAAACATTTAAAAAAAAATAAATAGCTAGATGACAGCCTTTATAGACTGTAAAGACTGCAGAGTGGCGGGATGACATAAGCAGGAATGGGCTCGGAACCCAAGATGGCCTGTGGTGTCCAGAGTGGAAGCCACCAAGGTGGGCGGTGGCCCAGGCAGCTCCGGGGGGCGGGGAGCGGCAGGAGGCACCCAAGTGTGGGTGAGATGCCCAGAAAACTTGTAAACATCTGAACATCGTTCACAGTGTGTGGCCAAAGGGTGTTTGTAGAAGGAATGGATGGGCATCTGGATCTAGAGCTTGCAGAGAATTCTGGGAGGAGGCATAACTCGATCAGAACGAGCCCCAGTCTCTTGACTCTGAGTTCCCAACTCATTCCTGAGAAGGGTAGGGGGGGCTGACATGGCCCAATCTAGGCAGCATCTGATTCTTCAACTTTTTTTTTTTTTTTAATGAAAATCTGATCTTCACACTCCTTTCCAACCTGTAATTGCCTTCTCCTTTCCCATGAGGAGGTGGGCTATGTTTTGGATACCTCGGGCCAACTTACTCTTGGAGGCTGACGGGAATTTATCAGGTGTTTATTATGATGAAAAGCTCTCCATCTGCGTTCATTACTATAGTTTTTCCTACAAGGGGCATGAATGTAGCACCATCGACTTTTCCATTCCCCTGGATTAATTAATAGAAATCAGTATGGTAAGAACGAGGTATGGAGCAGTTAAACCTGTCACAATCAGCGCCTGTTCTCTTGAATTTCTGTCACGGAGGAAGAAAGACTAGCACCACCACTACCAACATGTTCAAAACTTCCTGTGGGAAGAGACTGTTTCTCCTTCTTTTCTTCCTCTTCTTCCTCCTTCTCCTCCTCCTCCGTTTTCATGACTTGGCAAAATTGGATACAACCATGGATTTTATCTCACAGCATGCCTATCACTTGGCATCACTGGCACAAAAATGTTCCTCTAGCAGGTTAATCATGTGATAATGGCTTTTCCTTGGGACTGGATCATTTTGAAACGTATTATACTGGAGGATTCACCGTCACGCGTGCTGGAGGCTGGATGTGTCTGCGCAGGCGGCCAAGGGAATGTCGATCTCGGTCATCCCGCGGTCGCGCCACCTCCCCCTTGGCCGGAGGTCACTGGGGTGCTCAGGACGGACGGAGGAACTTCAGGGGCCCTTGGCCTCGCCTCTGGCCCGGTCCAGCCGGAGGTGCTGCACCCTGCGCTCTTCTCCAGGACGCACAGGAGCGCACCCAGGTGCAGAGGGGATCAGAAGCTGCGCTTAGCTGTGTGCCTGGGGTCTCTCTGAAAAAAATCACACCGCCGATCCTCCCCGTGGGTGGTGAGCCTCATGGCACCCATGGGGTGGGGTGGGGTGGGGCGTGTCTCAGCAATTAGGGACACATCCTTGGGGGAAACCCAGGCCTCCCTCAGCTCAAAACACTGTAGGAGTTTGGAAATAAACGCCCAGAGGGCCCATTCACAGCAATAGCTACATCATCCTAATTTTTGGCTGAAAGATCATTTCCAGAAAGCAAGGCGGCACCTAGGTTCACAAATAACATAATAATAATACTTACTATTATTATCATGCAGCCTGTGTTGAATTTTTGGTGTGTTTATTTCCTGTTTGATTTTTCTCAGCTATTTCCAACTGCAGAGTGCCACGTCCAGCCTCACCTGCTCCCAGAATGAAGGGGGCGGGGCTGAGGACGGGCCCGGTTGCCCCTGGGCCTGCGG
>NW_027551571.1:10889960-10931679 GCF_008692635.1 Crocuta crocuta
GCCCCCCGGGGGCCTCCTGGCTTTGCCTGGAAACCAGGCAACAATGCCTCCTGAGCAGCCCCGCGATGATCTTTTCTGAAGTGGCAGCCCCTTCAATTATTTTATTTCCATTATATTATGTTAATTAAATCAGCGAAAAGAACAGAGCGCATGCATGTCCCCAGCGTAGTGGCTGTGAAGGGTTAATCGGAACGGCCCTCGCGGCCGCTGGGTGAGCAGAAGCCGCAGGCAAAGTGCGTTAGGATGGACCGGGCTCCGGCGGGTTCGGTCCCCGGGCGATCCCGCGGAGGCGGCCGGGTCCTTGCAGCTGCGGGCGTTTTGCCGTTTCCACCGCTCTTCGGGACCACTGGCTGCTCCCGGTGGGGCAGATGTCGCCGGGCACCTGGCCGGGCCGTGCGGAAGGGATCTTAGGACCCTTTGAAGAACAACTCCGTATCACAGCCTGACTCTGTGGAAGCCACTGGGCCTCAGCTAATGGGTGGTGACAGACGACACTAGGTGCATCATGTGAATACCTCAGGCAGGGGCTTTTAAAACACGAAGTGCTTTACTGCGTTCAAGTCTTATATCGAATCCCCCAAATGCAACCCAAATAACAGTGAGGCAGCTTTGACTGGCATCAGAACCGGGAGGGGCGCATCATTCCCCTGCCTCATCAAAGATGCAAAGCACAGTTTGAAAAACAGTGCTTTGGAGCATCCCGAGGGGGTACCAGGATCATGGGTTTTGCGGGGGCGTCTGATGTCGGGTGTCTGATGGCCACAGGGGTCTCCCGATCTGGTGGCCCCATACCCTTAGAAGGGGTCCTAGAGTCCCCAGGGATTTCTGAGGTTGAAAACAGAAGGTACTCCCTTGCCTCAGTTTACTTGTCTGTATAATGGACATAAAAATTCCGTGTGGCCTCCTGGGCTCATAAACTTGAAGAACTGACACCTAATGGCTACTTCAGGGGCCTGTGGTAAGCACTCCTGGGAACATGCCCGGCCTTACCCTCAGAATGCTTCTGGAAGAGTGTCTTTGTGTTTTAGGAAATGCTCACAGCATCATCCCCCACCCCCACCTCTCCTTCTTTTGCAGTGGGGGCCGTAGGTTTGCTGTTTCAGGCTATGATTTTACTCTTCTTTGAGTTTTGCAGAGACCTGTCCGGTGAGCCTGGCGACCAGCAACCGGGCTCTGGTCTTGCCTCTGACAGACCCTCCCCTCTTGGGCGTGTGGTTTTCTCCTCCTCAGTCAAGTGCAGCTGCTCTCTCATTTGAATACCATCAACAAAAATAGCAGTGCAACGCCTTCTGTTTCAAAGACGACAGAGCAATTACTCTAAAGTTTATTTCCTCTCCCTTGCGTCTCCAATATTGCAAATCTCCTCCGTTTTAAAATTAAGTTGTAAATGAGATTTGAGTCCCACATCACTTACTTTGTTCTCTCTCCAACAGAAAGAGTTGAATAACCAGCTCAAAGAAAACGTACCCATAACTGAAATTCAAAGGGGGTTGGAGGGATTTTCTTTCTCCTAACCTTGGTTACTGGGCTCACCATCTGATTAACCTTCCCCAGGCACCACCGTGAGAGTGGGATTCCCTGATCCAGCTCTCTTAGTAACGTCGCTCTGTGTACAGACGAAGCCCGAGGCCCGCACCTCCGCTGTCATCCCAGAAATCACAGAAAATAGTCAGAAAGCGCTCACCACCGGCCAGGCATTTCACACGTACTAACTTCTAAAAACCTCACATTTTGAAGTATCTGATCTTCTGCCTACTTACTGACCAGGAAACTGAGGCACAGATAAGTGACTCCAGGTGTGACAGCTGGTAAGTGATGAGTCAGGATTCCAACCCCACCTGCCTGCCTTCAGAGGCCTTTGCTCTTAATGCCCGAACTGGACCCATTCATAAGCTCTGTGCAGGGCAGGAGGGGCTAAAAGACCTTCTGGTCAAACTTTATCTGTGATGTTCAAACCTTCCGCAAGGCTGCCTGACAGGCACTTGTTCAGCCTGTACTGAAATACTCCAGCTGATGAGAGACTCTTTCCCTTCGAGGGCATTCATTCATCCATCTCCCGGACAGGGACGGGCCCCATCGGAGTACTCAGGGCTGGGCCACCAACAGGCATACATCGTGCTTCCTTCTGCGGAGGGACTTGCAATCCACAACCAACCTGGTAGGCCCTTGAACGGCTCTGATCGCCAGAACATTCTGTGTTTGCTGAACTCAAAAACACCTCCTTGTAACTAACGGGGGTTGGTATAATCACTGTCCAACCAGAACGTGGTTGAGAGTGAACAAGGACTCTTAAAATTATGTCATGGTAACAGGCGTAAACTGGGTCTGTCGCTGGCAAACGGGGGGTCCGCATTCCCAACCCAGGATCCGTAGCCCGTGCTTGTCTGGTTTTTGAGGCCACTCCAGGTAGGCTTCTGTTCCCCTCCACGCGTCAGCCCTTCTGACATTCAAAGATGGGTGTCTGGCCAGCTCTGGGCCCCCCTTTCTCTCTTCTCCAGCACACACGCCAGTTCTCCACGGGGTCCTCATATCCGGAGTTCGGAGCACGGCCACAGCACTCTTTCCATCCTCTGAACATGTCTTAGATTCTCAGGCTTTCTGGTCCTGCGCTGCCCTGGCCTGGCCCTCCCTCATTCTGTTGGGAAGAGAGCGAGCCTCGGTCTGCAGTAGAAGGGGTATGAGGAAGGCTGGCTGCTGAACAGGCACATCTTTAAAGCCTGGGACTCAAACAAGATGAAGAGAATGGAAGCGAGAACGAGTGTCATCGTGCTTCTGTGGCCGACTGGGGTGGGATCAGGACTCAGATGTTGAAGTCAAAAAAGTTTTGGGGAGAGAGGATAGGAAAATTTGTTTCACTGCTACTTCTTAGCAAACTTTGGACAAGCATATTTGTTTTTAGGTGAGAGATTATTTTAACCGATCAGCCTGGAGAGCATACATCTCTGTACATCACTCAGTCAGTCAACAAACATGTACCGAGTAGCAGTTATTGGTAGGGCGTACAGATGACACAGTCCTCGCTCTCAAGGAGCTCAGCGTTTAGATGGGGGCAGAATGTTAAGTGTGCAGGTAACACATGCCACGGGGGGAGCACATAGGGGAGCATCGAGCTCACCCCCTTGGGGCTCTTGGACGGCTTACAGAGTAGCCAACTACTGAGCTGGTTCACAGAGGACGCACAGCAATGCTCCCGGCAGAGGAGGGATGTGAGTGCCATTCCAGGCAGAAGGAACAGCACGTCCAAGAGACAAGAGACAGCAGGCACGTGCCAGTGTTCAGTGGGCTGCTGTGCTTGGGGGTGGGGGTGACGGAAACCGGACAGGACACCCCCAGGTGGACTCTGGACTTTGGAAGCATTTCCATCTGGGCCGGGGAGACCCAGACATTCATTTGCAAGACTGAACACCGGTGGGTGGGTTGAGATGTCCCCGCAGTTAATTCCAGAGAGCGCCAGCCTGGGGCCCCAAGGAGAGAACGCCGTGTTTTCTCAGCGTTGCGAGTTGCCCGCGGACGGTGCGCTCTCACAGCGGCGGCAAGTGATACTCTGCTTCCTTCAAGCTCCATTAATCTGCCCATTTCTTCCTGCTTCAAATTCCACTTCAAATAGGCAGCAGCTCCTCAAATTCATGATGAAATCAGTGATTTAGAATCCTGGGGGCAGCCGGCAAGCCTCCAGTCAGGGCGCTGGCGGAGTTTGGGTTGGTCCGAGTGACCGTCTGCAGTGTGTCCGGGAAAGACAGTGGAGCTCTCCGCTCCTCCTCGCACGTGCACACGTGCACACACACACACGCACACACGCACACACACACACACAACTGCTCATCCTTGGCCCGTGTCTTCAGGCCCTCCTCCTTGTGACGCTGAGGGCGCCTGGAAGAGCGCGGCAAACCTGTGCAAGGGACAGCGCCCCAGTATCTTCTGTGGGTGGGCCTGAGTGTCCCCCCTTAACAGCCCTTCTGAGTCTGAGGACACCAACAGCCACCACCTCCTCAGCATTCGCTGTGTGTGTGCCTGGTATGTCAAGTCCTTTATTCGCATCATAGCTAAGTTCATAATATCATGCGAGGCAAGGAGGGGCTAGCTCCCCTTTTGGTGAGGAGAAACTGAGGTACAGAGAGGCCAAGTGACAGGTGCCAGTTCACACTGAGCCAGCAGGAGGTGCAACAAGAATTGGGACCCGGGGCGGTGGGGCCTTTCACTTTACCCCAGGACCTATCAGGAGGGGCCCCAAGTTCTTCTCCTCTTTTGCGGACTTGGGGCTGAGATCAAGAAGCGAAGCAAGGCCATTGCTTGTGGAAAAGGCTTTTGGAATCAGGATCAGTAGAATTCATTAAGCCACTTGCCAGGCAGCTTTTTCTGAGGGCCCGCTGGGCTGCTGTGTCCCCTGGAGGGGGTGCAGAAGGGAAAGACGAGCCAGGGTGCTTGCAACCTTCCTCTGCGGAGAGGGCATTGCAGACATGCCCCACGTGATCCTGTGAGCCAAGCGCAGGCTCCAGCAAGCGGGCCCGGCCAGAGGGCCGGGGATCAGGCCTTGTTCATGTCAGAGCGGCTTCCCAGAAGAGGGGCCCGAGCGCAGAAGCATGGAGCTCGTACAGGGCAGAACTGCTCGGTCAGGTGGCCCTGTCATTTACTGTTTAAATTAGGACTTTGTCTTCCAAATTTTTACTTTGAAAATTTTCAGGGTGGGCAGCTCAGTCGGTCACGCATCCGACTTCGGCTCAGGTCATGACCTCACGGCTCGTGAGTTCGAGCCCCACATCGGGCTCTGTGCTGACAGCTCAGAGCCTGGAGCCTGCTTTGGATTCTCTGTCTCCCTCTCTCTCTGCCCCTCCCCTGCTCACACTCTGTCTCTGTCTCTCAAAAGCAAACAAACAACGGGGCGCCTGGGTGGCCCAGTCGGTGAAGCGTCCAACTTTGGCTCAGGTCATGATCTCGCAGTTTGTGAGTTTGAGTCCCACATTGGGCTCTGTGCTGACAGCTCAGAGCCTGGACCCTGCTTCAGATTCTGTGTCTCCCTCTGTCTCTGCCCCTCCTCTGCTCATGCTGTCTGTCTGTCTCTCTCTCTCAAAATAAATAAACATTAAAAAAATTTTATTTCAAAAATTTTCATAATGCATAAAAGTTGAAAGAAGAGTGCAAGGAGCACATGAATATCCTTTACCTAAACTCGGCAATTGTTAATGTGATGTATGTGTTCCTCTCAATCTATGTACCTGGATGATGCATATATGATGTACATATGTGCATATGATGTGTGTGCATGCTTGTTGTCTGTACGCATTGTTTCTTGCTGAACTCTTTGCAGATAAGTTACAAACGTACCATTTTGCTCCTAGGGGTTCCCCTCTGTGCATACAATGGCAGTGGCTCTATTTCCCTGCTGTGGAAATGACACATGGAACATAGTGTGTGCCAGAATCCGGGTACGATGCCTTAAATCCAGCAGCTACTCAGGGAAAGTTAGGTTCTTCGCTCCTTTCTTGAGGATAGCAGGCCTCCTTGAGATGGGGACGGGAGATGGTGCTGTGGGTGCTGACAGGTGGGCTATCAGGTCCTATAGAAAGTGGGAGATGGGGGGCGCCTGGGTGGCTTAGTCGGTTAAGCGTCCGACTTTCGCTTGGGTCATGATCTCTCGGCTCATGGGTTCGAGCCCCGCGTCGGGCTCTGTGCTGACTGCCAGCTCAGAGCCTGGAGCCTGTTTCAGTCTGTGACTCCCTCTCTCTCTGACCCTCCCCTGCTCACGCTGTCTCTCTCTCTCTCTCCTAGAAATAAATAAAAACATTAAAAAAAAAATTAAAAAAAAAAAAAGAAAGTGGGAGATGGAAGGAAGAGCATCGGGGGTCTGAGATGGATTCTCCCCAGCTCTGTGTCCGGTAGACCTCCCCATCCGGCGGCGCCCACCTAGAATGGCCCTCGGAACCCATGCTCTCCTAGCTCAGGCTCCTCTGGTCTTGCCTGCCATTTGCCATGGCTGCGTCACTGTCTGGTTCATCCCGGCTCCCTTCCACTTGCTCCTCTGCTGAGGGGTGGGCATCAAACTCATTCACCGAAGAAGACAACAGTAGCCTCCCCGCTGGTGTCCCCACGTCCGCCTCCCCACGGTCACGGCGGACAGGTTCAGCCTTCCCCAGGGGGAGGAGGTCCCTCCCAGCGGTACAGCCGAAGTGAGCCATTCAGAGGGGGGTAGACAGGGAGACAGAGGAGTCAAGGGAAAGCCCTGCTCCCTCTCAGCAAGGTCTCCTGTCACAGCTCCTGGCACTGGCTGCTGGGCCAGGCCCGGGTGGCCCTGATGGCCCAGGATCTGCCATTGTGTTCCATCAGACAGGACCAGGACAGGGGCCCTGGTACAGAGCCCAGCGAGGGCAGCACTCACAAGTCAAGTCCATCATGTTCCGTCCATTCCTTGTGGCCGGTGGGTACATCCCCATCCACGTGTTCCCAGTCTGTCTCGCAAGGTGCGCGATGCTTGAAAGGATCTGTCCCTCATCAGCCATGTGACTTTGGGCGGCAAGCCTCACTGTTCTGAACCTCCATTTCCTCTCCTGTGACATGGCACTTCCTCCCCACCTCGTAGGGGGGCGAGGTTTGCGCGAGTCGAGCCCAACTCGTTAGACCTGCTGCTCAATGGAAGCCCGTGACCGACTCTATCCGTTCTGGTTTTGAGATGTTGTTTTTTTCCGAAATACCAACGGGAGCTCAAAGCGTAGGAAATCAAGATGTTTGCTTCCCGCATACATGAAGAGACTGGCCCTGGGACTGGAAAGACACCATGAAGCATTAGCTTCTTTATTTTTATTTTTTTTAACATTTATTTATTTAATTTTTGTTAATGTTTTTTATGTTTGAGAGAGAGAGGCAGCGTGAGCAGGGGAGGGGCAGAGAGAGAGGGAGCCACAGACTCCGAAGCAGGCTCCAGGCTTTGAGCTGTCAGCACAGAGCCCGATGTGGGGTTTGAACTCACAAACGGCGGGATCATGACATGAGCTGAAGTACGATACCTTCAAACTGTGGGATCATACCTGAACTTAACTGACTGAGCCACCCAGAAGCCCCTAACATTTATTTTTGAGAGAGACACAGTGTGCGTGGGGGAGGGGCAGAGAGAGAGGGAGACACAGAATCTGAAACAGGGTCCAGGCTCCCAGCTGTCAGCACAGAGCCCAACGCGGGGCTTAAACTCACGAACTGTGAGGTCATGACCTGAGCTGAAGTCAGACACTTAAACGATCGAGCCCTTCAGGTGCCCCACCCAGCATTAGCCTCTTTAAAGGGTAGGGAACATTCCACCCTGCGATGAGAAGGCACACAGTTAATCTTTCAGTTTCTATAGGATAGATTGCCCTGGAGGACAGAGGATGGAGGATCTAGTTGGGTAACTCTGTGTCAAGCCCTTGGGGTTCCGGGGGGCCCTCAGTCCCCACGTCTGTGGACTGCAGGCATCCCTGTAACAGTAGGAAGGGTGAATAGAGCTGTGTGTGTGTGTGTGTGTGTGTGTGTGTACCTGTGTGTGAGAGCATGTGTGCGTGCACACATTTGCACATGTGTGAGTGTGCGTGTGTGAGCGCACGTCTGCATGTGTATGTGAGTGCAAGTGTGTGACTGCATGGGTGTGCATGTGTGAGTGTGTGAACACGTGTGTGTGCGCGTTAGTGCGTGTTTGCATGTGTATGAGTGTGCGTGTGTGAGTGCATATGTATGCACTGTGTGTGAGAGCATGCACTCACATGTGTGTGCGTATACACGTGTGTGCACGTGTGTGAGCGTGTGTGTGTGCTGCACAGAGCCCTCCCCTGACGTCTGCGCCCGGCCCGGTGCAGCAGGCAGAGCTAAAACAAGACACATTTCCNCTGGGTGTGCATGTGTGAGTGTGTGAACACGTGTGTGCGCGTTAGTGCATGTTTGCATGTGTATGAGTGTGCGTGTGTGAGTGCATATGTATGCACTGTGTGTGAGAGCATGCACTCACATGTGTGTGCGTATACACGTGTGTGCACGTGTGTGAGCGTGTGTGTGTGCTGCACAGAGCCCTCCCCTGACGTCTGCGCCCGGCCCGGTGCAGCAGGCAGAGCTAAAACAAGACACATTTCCTGTGGCGAACAGCGTCTTTTCAAACCTTCCTTGGGGCTTGTTCGGAGAAAGGGAGGAAGGCCTGTGATCTCTGTGATCTCTCTCTGACGCGCACAGGACCCACACGCCCAATGAATACACAGAGGGATCTTTGGAAACCGATGCTTTGGGGTAGTGGGCTGAAGACCCGGGGCCTGAGGCAAATCTTGGATGATGCTCCCCCCACACCAGCTGATGGCATTCACCGTGTGCTTGCGCCTTGGGGAGCATGCTCCTGCCGGGACAGAATTCTCCACTGAGCAGTGAGTTTAGGCTTTCTGGGATCAGCAATTTCCCTGCAAAATCTTATTTAATTGACACACCGTTTCTAGGTTGACACACTCCCATTGCACAAGGGAAAAAACTGAGGCTCAAGGAGAAAGTGGCTGGCCTCCAGTCTTATAGCTGTTGAGTACCGAAGGTGTGCTTCAGCCCAAGTCTGCCCACCCTGACGCCTCCTGGTAGACATGAATTCTCCCTCTGTGCTTGGGATACACTTTCCATGCAGGGGAACCAGGCAGAGGCTGACTCTGGCTTGATTCAAGGTTTATATTTCATTCTGCATTTACATTTCCTTCATTTGATCTTCAGATGGTGAGCCCCGGAGAACCTCGTCAACAGCACAGGGGAAAGAAACACACTTTTGTTCCAGGAGCTTCTCTAGAATCCTTCGAGGGCTGTGTGTGTGGAACTCTGTTAGCAGGGATGCAGCTGTGATCTGATCTGGAATAATATCACCTCCTTTGAGATGCTTCCACTTTTTTCCTTCAGGGAGGTAGGGGGAGCATGAGTTTTGGCTGAGACTTCATCACGACCTCCCAAATGGGCCCCTCGGAATGTAAGCCCCTGTGAAATATCAGCTTCAGGAGGGTAGATGCTGTGCCTTGTTCACTGCTGTCGCCCGAGCACCTGAAACAATGTCAAGCACATAGTAGACACTCGACAGATACTTCCTCAAAGAATTCAGCAAAGTATTAGCCATAACTCTTAGACAACAGGGAGGAGTGAGAGAGCCGAGGAGACTTTGCCATGTCGGTATCCGCAGCCTGAAGCCTTCTGACCGACTGGAAGATTAGATGGGTCACTATTGTATCCCAACCTTCACATTCATCTTAAACTTCACAGTATGATCATAATTCATCTTCCCACCAACCAAATTTCCTCTAAGGGATGGGACTCAAACCTGTAGCAGTCAGCTTTTGCCAGTTTATGCTGTGGAAACAAACACAACCAAACTTTTAGGGGATGATAACAAATATTATTACTATTATTATCAGTATTATTATTATTTATTTTGCAGGTCCTCATATTCCGGAGGCTCTGATCCAGTACTTCCTCATTCTGAGACAAAGAGTAGCCTCTTCTCTTGACCTTGTGGCAAAGGGGAAGAAAAGGCACTGAACGCAGGCGATGGATCTTGCAGCCTCTCTGGGATGCAGGAAAATCGCTTGTGTTCCTCTTGCGCTGACAGAGGAAGTCACATGACCAGGCCCCCTGGCGGTGGGGGTGGGGGTACAGCACTGGTGGAGGGGGCCCTGCAGTATCATGGCAGCAGGTAGGGGTGCATCCTCCTACAGGCGGGAAGGCTGGAGTCAGCTCCGCTGGCCACAAAAATACTTTGCCCCATTTGGAAGAGCTTCTCCCTTTCAATCCCAGAGTCCCAGAAAGCCTGGCTGGCAAAAGCTTCCGGATGAAGTCTCCATTGTTATAAATCAGGAACCTGAAATGCAGAAAATAGAGCGGACTGCATCATGCACCCCCCCATCGTGTTGGAAGCAGAACCCCAAAGCTGAATCGGGCCTGCGAGTCACACGGGACACAGAGGCAACGCCCCCTTCTCACCACGGCTGCCTGTACCCCTCGCTCCTCGAACGACTTTCTCTGTGTTGCCCTGAGGGGACAAATGATCTGAGGCACACAACAGCACAGCGTGACACACCCATGAAGTCTGGAGCCACGGAAGGGGCTGTCCTGACCTAAGCGTGAGGGGGGAAGAAGGCTTGCCGAAGAAGAAGGTCTTCATGCAGCAGGTGAGGTTCGCGTGTGCAACCAAGTGCGGGGCATCTGAGGAGGGGTGGGCGGTCCCCGGTGGGCTCCGGATACAGTGACAGGAGTCAGGGGCCGCTGACGGGGCTGCAGAGGTGGGTGGGGTGGCGAGGGACCTAAAGTTTCATGCAGTTTGCACTGGGTGATGAGGCGCCATTGAGGGCTGAGATTCTTCTTTCAGAATCGTCCTTCCAGCACGCTTTCTGGAAACGATGTGGTGAGGGCTGGCTGGGGGGAGGGGCTACAGCCTGCCCTGGGCCACAGTTACGCTTCACCCCCTTCCACTCCCTGCACTCGGACGAGGGGATCATCACCATCCCCTCACCATCCCCTCCCTGCAGGGGCTGAGGTCCTGCCTTCCGCATGAGGAAACTGAGACTCAAAGACACGGAGTAACGTGCCCAAGGGTTCACGTAGAAGGGGGTGATCACGCTGAATTGTTCTTCCGGGTCTGCTGGACTTCATACCCTTTCTTTCCAGGCCACTCGCCACCCCTTGGGCCATCACGAAATACCACAGACTGGCTGACGGGCTAGAACAACAGGAATCAGTTTCTCATAGTTCTGGAGGCTGGACATGGTCAAGACCAAGGCGTTGGCAGATTTGTTTTCTTCCAAAGCTTTTGTCCTTGGCTCGTAGATGGCCACCTTCTCACTGTGTCCTCACATGGCTTTTTCTCCGTGCACACACTCCTAGTGTCTCTTCCTCATATAAGGACCAAGGCCCCATCTGACCTGATGTAGCCTTAATTACCTCCTTAAAGGTTCTGTTTCCAAATGCAGTCACGTTGGGGGTTGGAGCGTCAACAAAGGAATTTCAGCAGGACGCAAACCAGGCAGGTAGGTGACGGAGACAACAATTTACCCTTCACGTTGGTTGTCTTCAATTAACACACTATCCTCACGTCCGGTTTTTAAAAGTTTTTTTGTTTCATGTTTTATTTATTTCAGAGAGAGAGAGACAGCGTGAGCAGGAGAGGGTCAGAGAGAGAAAGAAACACAGAATCTGAAGCAGGCTCCAGGCTCTGAGCTGTCAGCACAGAACCCAATGCGGGGCTTGAACCCACAAACCACGAGATCGTGACCTGAGCCGAAGTCGGACGCTTAACCGACTGAGCCACCACCCAGGTGCCCCCCAGTTTTTAAAAAATAATTGTAAGGTTTATTTTTGAGAGAGACAGGCAGACAGACAGAGCATGAGTGGGAGAGGGGCAGAGAGAGAGAGAGAAACAGACAGACAGACAGAATCTGAAACAGGCTCCAGGCTCTGAGCTGTCAGCACAGAACCCAATGCGGGGCTTGAACCCACAAACCACGAGATCGTGACCTGAGCCGAAGTCGGACGCTTAACCGACTGAGCCACCCAGGGGCTCCCTAACATCTGGTTTTTGATGAGATACTAATAAGGTATTGCTTCACCTCTAACGGACCCTGGCACATAGTAAATGCTCAGAAAATATTTGTTGAGTGAAGGAATGAGTGAGTCGGGTCTGCACAGAGCCACGTGACAGAGGCCCCTTGAGTGATTCCAGTGTCTTTACCAAGGTGGCTGGTCTGGGTGAGGCTTTGGTTTTAAAGTGTGCAGTTGTTATTTATTTTAAAACTAAACTTTAAATGTTGAGATCATTGTTGATTCGCATTATTTTGTCTTAGCCTCAAATCCCCACTTTGCTGCCTCCAGGCTGGGAGATGGTGGGGGAGCCGCATGAACGATGCGCTTCTGGGCCCTCACCTGGAAGATGGGTCCTTGCCATCTGGTCGTCCCCAGCGGATTTCCCATTATGTTAGTGGCATCATCACTCTCTCTAGGAGCGCTCTAAGCACTGCACTGGCCTTGTCCCTTCTAACCCATCTCGTGACGATGCAAAGCCTCATGGGAGACAGCAGAGTGGGGTGCAGGGCGTGTGCGGCTCGGAAATGAGCAAATCTGAGTGCGGGAGCAGATCACACCCTTTATCATCTGTGTGACTTTGGCCCGTCTGAGCTTCCATCAAGCAAGCTTACCAGCACCTTCCTTAAAGGGTTGCTGTGAGAGGGAAGAGCTAACGCGTGTTTTGCACCTCAATGTCGTCGGAGGTGTCCAGGTGGGGGAAGCTCGTTCACGTCCGTCTCCTCTCTGGAGCTGGCTTGCCTGCCACCCCTTGTCCCCTTCAGCCCTGCCCCTTGCTGGTTAATTCCGTTCTTAGTTGAGCTAAGGTGTTGAAGATTGCCTGTGGTTGTCACATTTTAATAAGGGGCATCTTGTCTTTCTCCAAGTCATGTTTGACATCAGAGTCAACTAAGGGAGAGGTGTCTTCGGGCATGGGTGAGGGCAGGAACCCTGGAAACCTCACTGTGTGAGTAAGGGCTACGCACTCCACCTAAGCCAGGGCCTCTGCTAGTCCGCATCACAAGTGTGTGCAAATTAGAAGCCAAAGAAAGGCTTACCACCTACAGACTCTGCTAGGGTTCTTGTTCAATGCGCAACCTGTTCAACTGTCCCAGGGTGACTTGCAGCCTGATTCAGGCTGCACCTGGCTCCAAGGGATCCCTCATCAACCTGCCCGCCATCGCACCTCCACCCTCTGACAAAGGACTCCTGAAGTCTCCGGAGACTGGCTGTGGCTGCTACTAGAATAGCTGCTTCTTTCTGGGACCAGCCAGTCACCCGCTGGAGGCCAGCAGATTCAGAGCCCCCCTGACTCTTACTCCCAATTTCGCAGTTCAAGTGACTTTTTTTTTCTCCCCTGCAGCTTCAGGAGTTTCTGGATTCCAGTTGTCTAAAGAAAGAGGAGGGGCGCCTGGGTGGCTTAGTCGGTTAAGCGTCCGACTTTCGCTTAGGTCATGATCTCGCGGTTCGTGGGTTCGAGCCCCGCGTCGGGCTCTGTACTGATTGCCAGCTCAGAGCCTGGAGCCTGTTTCGGAGTCTGTGTCTCCCTCTCTCTCTGACCCTCCCTTGTTCACGCTGTCTATCTCTCTCTCCTGGAAATAAATAAAAATATTAAAAAAAAAAAAAGAAAAAGAAAGAGGAACAGGCTTTGTCCCTTTCCAGGCTTATTTCCCACTGAGCACTGAGCCCACCTTCCCTTCTCCTGCCATTTGGTTGTGGCGNATCATGAGGGTGGGGGCTGGGATCACAGGGTGGCGTCCATCCGCTGGATCCTGCAGGTGACTCCTGTGCCTTTCTTGGAGCCCCTGATAGATGAGTTTCCCTGTTCTGCCTGCCTTTCTCATAAGATGTAAGGAAAAGCCAGAGAACCTACTAGGTGTATGAAGGCTTATAATTTGTCAAGCCCTGTGCAAACATTAATGCACTATTTGCTATACAATCCAGTCCCTTACACTTGTCCGCTTGAATATTCTTTAATGTTTATTTTTGAGAGACAGAGACAGAGTGCGAGAGGGGAAGGGGCAGAGAGAGAGAGGGAGACACAGAATCCGAAGCAGGCTCCAGGCTCTGAGATGTCAGCAACGAGCCCGGTGCCGGGCTCAAACTCACGGACCATAAGATCACGACCTGAGCCGACGTTGGATATTTACCTGACTGGGCCACCCAGGCACCCCTAGAGTTGTCCCCTTTAGGAGAACTGTATAACAGCACAAATTATTAAGAGCATTACTAATTACAAATTCTAAACCGCAGATGCGATTGTGGGCATACGCAGACAGCTGGAATCGCTCTGGTGTCACAGGAGACCACACGAAACCTCTTTCCTTCAAGTTCCTTAAGAACCAAATATGGGTGCCCTTCTGGACATTTCTGGTCCTGTGTGATGGCGGAGTTGGTCTAAAGGGCCTCGGAAAGCTCCTTCTGACCTTCTGCCACCAGGATCGATAGCCATTCTGGATGCAAAGAGACCCAATTTTCATCAAGAATAATAATTTTGTGGGCAGTTTTCCTTTGCAATAACTTGCTACAGTGTTATTAACGTTTTCAAATAACTCTGATCTTTGTCTTGGCTGCTTTAAGGGAAAAAAGCAGTCACTTCTGTCCTCCCCATCTCCACGGGCGGGTCTTCTCCCTGAGACTTGAATTAAATTTGAGTGATGTTTGCTGTATGCCAGGCCTCTGTTAGGCTTGGAGGGAGATATGGAAATAAATAATGACAGTTCCTGCCCGTGGGGAGTTTGCTGTCTAGTAAAGAACACAGGATGTATCCGGAAATGGCTGTAACAGAATTAAAAAGCACTTTGGGAACAGTGGCAGAGAGAACGCGGGAGATGCGGGTGGTGGATTATTTTTAATTGGAAGGTTTGGAAATGGCTTCTGAGGGGGAAGAGGCATGGAAGATGGGTGTTGGAAGATGCTTGGATTTTACTAGGTGGATATGGGAGAGGGGAGTGAGAAGGACATTTCAAGAGGAGGGGCGCATATGCAAGGCATAGGCACGTTTGGTGAGCGGTGGGCCTTTGGGTGGGTGGGTGCGTAGGGCCATGGGGGGTGAGTGGGGGTATGAAACTGGAAACGGACAGCGGGCCCAGGCTACGCAAGGTCCCATAGGTGTGGAATTGATGCACTCGCTTGCATCTCTCTCACGTGCCAGGTTCTGTCTCTGTGTCAGAGATTCTAAAGAGAAGGGCGCCTGGGTGGCTTAGTTGGTTAAGCATCCAGCTCCTGATTTTGGCTCAGGTCATGATCTCACAGTTCATGTGATGGAGCCTTCATCGGCCTGTCCCGCTCCGTGCTGACAGTGCAGAGCCTACTTGGGATTCTCTCTCCTCTCTCTCTGTCCCTCCCTTGGCTCATTCTCTCTCTCTCATAATAAATAAATAAAACATTTAAAAAATAACGAGAAATAAATCACACCCCAGTTCTTGAAGAGCTTACAGTTGAGTTTTGGGAGATAGAAAACTAAAGAACCATAAAAATATAATAGGATGCATTCTATGACAGAGATGAGATCAGAGGGGGAAGTCATTTTTCTGATCTGGGAGATGGAAAGCTTCCTAGAAAAATAAGGTCACCTTTGCACTGAGTCTTGAAGAAGGATAGGAAGTCAACTTAATTTAAAAACATGTTTTTTAGGTTTATTTATTTTGAGAGTGAGACAGAGAGAGTAAGTGGGAGAGGAACAGAGAGAGTGAAAGAGAGATAATCCAAAGCAGGCTCCACACTGTCAGCACAGAGCCCAATGAGGGGCTCAAACTCACAAACCATGAGATCATGACCTGAGCTGAAACCAAGAGTCAGACGCTTAGCCGACTGCGCCACTCAGGTGCCCCAAGAAGTCATCTTGGTTTTAGTTTTGATCAAATGTCAGCTAACCCAGTGATTCCAAGCAAGGGCCATTTTGCCTCCCAGGGCGACATTTGACAAGGTCAGGAGAGTTGGCCGTCATGCCTGGGAGGTGGGGGTGCTAACTTCTAGCGGGTGGAGGCCAGGGATACTGTGAAACACCCCACAGGGCAGGGGACAGCCCCACAACGACTTCTGCTCAAATGTCAATAGTACTGTGAGACGAGGCATCCTTGTGTTGAGGCTTGAACTAAACTACAGCATCCTGGGGCCCAGGAGACTGGAGAGCAGCTGACAATTTCCCATGGCTTTGGGCAGGTTCCGGTGCATCTGGCTTGACCCAGTGTAGTAAACTGCATGACTGTGCTCTCCCAAATCCATCTGCTGAAGCCTGAACCCCTGTGATGGTATTTGGGGGTGGCCTCTTCGGGAATTAATTAGGGTTTGATTAGAACTGAGGGGAGAGCCCTCATGAGGGGGTAAATCCCCTTATTAAAGGGGAAGAGATGTGAAATCTCTTTCTCTCTCAGCCACATGCAGATTCAGCTAGAAGGCCTCCCACTGCAAAATAGGAAGGGGTCTCACCAGGAACTAGATCAGTTGGCATGTTGGGTTTGGACTTGGTATATGTCACAAACTGCTCCACACTGTCAGCACAGAGCCCGATGGAGGGCTTGAAGTCACGAACCATAAGATCATGACCTGAGCCGAAGTCAGACACTTAACCCACTGAGCCACCCAGGCACCCAATAAATTTCAGGTATTGAAGCCACCAGGTTTATGGTAATCAGCTCTAACCCCGACAGACTGGACACCTCGGTTTCCCCGTCTGGATACGAGTCTGAGGCTGGACCCTCTTCCACGAAGGCTCTATCATGTCTCTTGTATCATGAGAGTCTAACACGTGTTTAGCTCCCCCATTTTCCAGCAAGTCATGATTTTCCTCTGCTGAGTTTTGGCTCAGATGTTTATGGAGTTCCTGGTGATAGTCTCATAAACTATCCTGGTGAAGTTTCTTTGTTTGTTGCTTATTAAGTATAGTGGATTGCTTATATTGCTGGATTTCTACAAGACCCAGGCAAAAAAATGCATTATTAGGATCCCCCCTCTGACCCCACCCAAGCCAATTTTCTTCCCACTGTTCTCCACAGGAGCCACTCTCCCAGTTGGAGGGAGCCTTCCTCCTGACCAGGCATCCAGTAGTCCCCCACTGAGCCCTCGCTAAAGCCGCACCCCCTGGTTTCACCGCCTCGGCACTCTACCATCCAACTTGTGATCAGTCTGCCTCGTCTGTGCCTCCTTCCATCCGACTGCTGCCTGCACTTGCTTTACCCACTGCAAACCTCATCACATCGGCCAGAATGTAGTCTCTTGCTCAGCCCCAAACAATCACTGGCAAAGAGAAACAGAGTCGCTGGGACTGAATTAGACCAATCGTGATTCAGGCCCTGAATCAGGGCCTTCTTTCCCTGAACCCCACAGGGAGGGGGCTCCTGTGAGGACCGTAGTGGGGGTGGTGATGGTTGAATAGGCACCCAACCCCCGACTCTTCCTGAGCCCCGACTCTGACCACAACGGAGTCGCCTTCTCTCTCTCTGAACCTAGACTTGCACTAGCAGATTTCCACGGGTCTTCGTCTTGCATCTGCTGGGATTTGCCAGCACTGATCTTTCTAGCTGTGCCTTCTAGCCGAAGTACTTTCCCCGCTCACCCCCGTCATCCCAGCCAGCCAAGAGCACTCTTGCTTCAGGCACTGGTGGCGTAAGGCAAACACACGTCCCCTTTCCCCGAGAGCGTCTCCTACGAGGAGCTGAACCCATGGACGGTTTTGTTCTTTCAGACTCGGAGATCAAGGTGCTGCTCTTGGCAGGACACCACCCTGTGCATCCCGCAGACCAGGCTCCACTCACACTGGCTGCGTTTCCCTTTCCTTCCCCAGAGACTTTCATTCCGACAAGGAGATAGACGGCTTCCCAGGGCTGGGAGGAAATTGGAGGACCAGAGAGGCTTGGATTATTTTACCTTGAAACCACCTCTTTGGGCTTCAGATCCTCCACTCAGACATATTCTGGGTGATTGGGATGCTGGCAAATTTTTTTTCTTTTTTTTTTTTTGCAGGAAAGTAAATGGGAAGCCGTGTGCACCTGATAAGTCTTGTCTGTATTCAGCCTCCTTGAGCAGCGAAGTCTTTCTCTCTCTCTCTCTTTTTAAAAATATATTTATTTTGAGAGAGGAAATGATCATGAGTGGGTGGGGGGCAGAGAGAAAGAGAGAGAGAGAAAGAGAGAGACAGGGGGTCCCAAGCAGACCCTGAGCTATCAGCGCACAGCCCAACTCTGGGCTCCAACTCCCAGACCATGAGATCACAATCTGAGCTAACATGCAGAGTCAGGTGCTTAACCGACTGAGCCACCCAGCCGTCCCTCTTTGGGCACCTTTTTATATTTTACCTTGGCAGGCCTCTGGCACCCTCCCACGAATGCCAGGGCAGGGCTCCTGAGGCGAGGCAGGAACCCTAGGCTCTAAACCTGGCGAGGCTTCTGCATTTTTGTGTGAATGGAAATTTTGTAATTGGGAGATACTTCTTCTTTAAAAAAGACTATGAATTATAAATTCCTAATTAGGTAACAAGGCTGTGATGATTAATTCTATGTGTCAACTTCGTTGGACCATAGTTCCCAGATATTTGGTCCAACAATATTCTGGATGTTTCTGTGAAGGTGTTTTTTGGGGATGAGATTGACATTTAAATTGGTGGGCTTTGAATAAAGCAGATTGCCCTCTAGAATGTGGGTGGATCTCTTCCAATCCACAGAAGGCCTGATTAAAAAAAAAGACTGACCTCCCCGAAGGAAGAAAGAATTTGGCCTGCAGACAGACAGCCGTTAGACTAGAACTCCAAGTCTTCTTCGGTTCTCTAGTCTGCTGGTCTACCCTGGAGATTTTGTGCTTCCCACCATTGTGTGAGCCAATTCCTTAAAATCTCTCTCTCTGTTTCTGACTCTGTCTCTGCCTTTCTCTCTGTTGTGTTTCTACACACACACAGACACACACACACACACACACACACACACACACACCCTGTTGGCTCTCTTTCTCTGGATAACCCTGACTAATTCAAGGGCCTTGGAAGGGTCCCAGCGAGTGAAGAGCCCCAGTGCTTAAGGTTCATTAGCTCCACTGTGAAATCCTCTCTGGGAGCCAGACTCTTCCCGCTCCGCCTCTCAGCTTTCCCTCCATAAAACGACGAGGGGTTGGCCTACATGGCTCCTGGGCTCTTCTCAGCTCGACGGTGGTGACAAGGCCTCCCGCGCAGGCTGGCTGTGGCTCACGCCTCCAAGTCTTGAGGCACCTTCCTCAGACAGCAGAACGTGGGGGTCTCTTGCTTGTCTCAGCCCCCACCTTCCAGGCGCCACGCCAGCACCCTGTGAGGTGACGAAGCAGCAAGACAGAGCAGAGGGCACAGGGTCACGGCCTCATACTAGGAGCGCTCGGCGGGCGGAAGAACCCAAGGCCGCCACAGATCCCGCCAGGCCCGCGCCGCTCTCTGGTTCTTCACTTGAGATCTCGTCTGAGAGCCAGCAGCTGGAGTTGGGGGGCCTCGTGAAGAAAGTGGTGATTCTGCGGTGTTTCTCTGCAAGAAACGCCTTGCCAAGGCTGATGTAGTCTGTGTGTTACTATGAAACGACGGCAGGTCCTAAGGGGCTTTCTGAAGTGGGCAGGAAGCACGGGTGCTGCTCGCAGGCTGTTGCTACGTTGCCCAGTGACCCTGGCCAGTCACTTCCCCTGGGGGCCCTGAGCGGAGTGCTCGGAATGCACTGGATCTCCAGAAGCCTTTCCAGGCAGGACCCCCACGCACACACTTGGCAGCCTTGCTGTGCTGCCACCACGTGCCCGGTGACCCGGCCCTTCTGAGAAGACAGTGGGGATGAGGAAGACCGTGGCCATTGACTTTGGAACTCACCTCACGTGGGCTAGATTGACCAAGAAGTCAAACATACCGGAAAACAAGCAAGGAAGGAAGCAGATGAGCAAAACTTCCCTAGTTGCAAGTTTTGGTAGAGAAGCGCCGCTCTTGCGCTGTGGCGGGTGTGCCTGTGTGTCTGTGTGCGTGTGTGCGCGCACGCGCACACAGGAATGGAAGTGGGGGAGGAAATGACCTTTTCCCGGCTTGGCTGCGTTTTTGCAGGGAGCCCCCGCCCCCGCCCCCGCCCTCTGGGCAACCCTCCAGCAAACAGCCAACTTGCGAGATGCAGGAGAGGGTCATCAGGCCTTCACCATCAGAGGAAGAATTCCTCCGTCTGGCTGGAGAGGAGACAGTGCATGAAAAATGGTGGCAAGGGGTCAGGAGGCGAAGGCAAGTGAGAAAACACTTTCATCTATTATCCTGGGGTCAATGGGCTCCCATCAGGGAACCTTGAGGCCGCCATGAATGGCCCATTGCAGGAGGTGCAGCATTGTGTGGCTGCGGCCCCGTGGACCTGACAGGGCAGCTCGCGGCCCGGAGCCCCCCATCACAATCCCCCAACTAGGGACAATAACCCCTAAGAAAGTGGTGGGTGGCTCGCCTCCCAGGAGCCTGCTTCTTCTTATCAAAGGGCTTTCACGGGGGAACGCCCCTGCCGCTCGGGAAGGAGGGCGAGCTGTTTGTCCAATACGCGAAGGCATGTCAGGCTCATTCCAAAGTCCCCGTCATGGCGATTAGGTTGGCCTGTATTGAATTTCGTCCAGGACCAGTGTGGGTTTCTCAGCTGTTACTGCTCCCTAGAAGCCACACATATTCTTTGAATTGGGTAATTTTTGTTTGACAAACAACACATTCTTGTTTCAAATGCAACCCAAATCCTCTGATGAAAAGGAGACACGCATTCCCTCCAGAGAAGATGTCCGGAGGGCGCAGTACGTCCATTTACCAGACAACTGGCATGCGTCACAGTTGGGCAAAACTGATCTTGTCTTCTTCCTGGCACGTCCTGGTCAATAACCCGCGGCTACGCGTTTTAAAACACCCTGCAAATTTGTTGCGAGTCCGACACTGTGACTCCCTTATTGAGTTAGGGCTGGTTTGCTTCTGTGTCTAGACAGATATGTCAGCTGAATGGAGAGAACACAATTCCCCTGTGGTCCCCCCAGACTCCCTGACACCTTTGAGCTTTGGGATCGAGCCTGGGAAAGAAGTGAACGGTGGCCAGAGAAGTGATTCTGTGGCGCTGTTACCACACCTGGCATACAGCCCAGAATCTCACGTCCCCAAACAAGCGTGCGGGGCACTGAGCAAATACCCAGCTCTTGGACCCAGAACTGATACTTTCCCGGTGGGCAAATGTGATCGTGCCCAGGCAGGGATGTGGTGTGAAACGGGGAGACTGGACTTTGTAGCCCAGAGGCGTTGCAAGTGGCTCTCCCACACTTTCACTTGGCAATTTACTTAGCCAGACTGGTGGAGGGCCAGGCCCTTAAGGAGCTGGAGATAGGGAAAAAAAAAAAAAAAGTAAGTAAGAGTTGGTTCCTACCCATGTGGGGGACAAATTAATATATAAATGAATGCACACATGTGTGATTAGCATTATGAAAGAGGTACACGGAAGGTGCTCCCTACACCTGAGACACCCTGAAGATAGACTTGTATTGAATCTACTTCCAAATCACAGTCAGCAGTATAGGTAGATACCTCAGATATGATGGCAACTGCAGATGGGATCTTATTTGGAAATAGGATTTTTGTGGGTGTAATTAGTTAAGGTGAGGTCATACTGGATTGCAGTGGCCCTACATCTAATGACTAATGTCCTTCCTTTATAGGAAGGCAAGCTGAAGGCAAAGGCAGCAATTGGAATGGGGCGGCTAAGGATTGGCAAGAATTGTCGGCCCTCACCAGAAGTTAGGATCGATGCATGAAACAACTTCTCCCTCAGAGCTACTAGAAGGTACCAAACCTGAAGACATCCTGACTTTAGACTTCTGGCCTCTTGAACTGTGAAAGAATAAATTTTTGTTATTTTAAGCCACACAGCTCATGACCGCTCTTAGAGTGGCCCTAGAAAACTAATACATATAGTGTGTCACCAGTGGAATTTCATTGAAGGGATTGAATGAAAGTTCCCCCAGCGGCATGGGCAGGGGCAAAGCGGAGAGCTCAGCATGGAGGGGGGTGGGGCTGGCACACCCATGAAGGCGGATGGAAGCAGAGAGGTTACAGAAGAGGGCGGAAGCTTCTGCCCAGTGGCTGGCGTGTGACAGGAATGGAGAAGCCATACGGGAGGTTGGAAGATGGAAGTGGAAGAAAGGCAGATCGAAGGGGCCTTCCGAGCAATACTAATGAGTTTGGAATTTTTCCCTTTCCTACCTTCCTCACCCTCCTCCATCCTATAGGGTCTCCTGTCATGAACATCACACAGGAGAGCAGTAGATTGATGGGTGTTACAGGGAAAGACAGAAAGAGCTCCCTGCTCTTCTATTGGATAGCATTGTACAGATAACAAAACAAACACAGACCCAGGTCACAATGTAAAAAGTGAAATAAGATGGACTTAGAATTGTCTATTTACCTTTTCCATAAAATGCAGAACTAAACAGGAAAGAACTTCCTCTATTGGGAGCAATATCATACCAAAGGATCCTGCAGAAATTTCTCTTCCAAGAATCTTTACTCCAAAATAGAGATGCATCTGCTTTGGGTCTTTCCAGTGCGGCTCAAGTTATGAGGATTTGAAAATGATGAACTCAGAATTCCTTGAGGACTCGAAGGTTGGGAAGTTCTGCATTCATGAGTTAACAAATTAACTAACGAATCCATCCAGCTATCAATCATCTATCCATCCATCAATCATTCATCCAATCACCCATCAGTTATCCATCCACCCATCCAACCATCCATCAAACCGTCCATCCATCCATCACCCATCTATCCATCTACCAAACTATTCATCCAGAAATAATTCTTGACTTCTGTTCTGGTCAGACTCTGCCCAGGCCTTCTAGGAAATGCAGAGCATCAAGCTCCGGCTCTTGCTCTTGAGAAGCTCACAGTGGAATCCAAGGAGTTAAATCATATACTTGATGTCTTATGTATGACAAGAGGGACAAGGAGACCTATTGAACAATTTGTCGGTAGTTTTTGAACTTGTAGTTCCTGATATTTAAACATTTTTTTGAAGAGATTTCCGTAAGATTCTTTAGTGGCTTCTTTCTCCTGGTGCAGAAAGTAGATTCTTTTTGGCCTTGTCTTTTGCAGGAATGGCAAACAGACATGACCTTGAATTGCTTTTGTATGCCCTGCGTATTCTCAGCCCTCTGTCAAGCCTTTCCTTGACTTGTCTGACAAATGCCTCTTTGCTTTTCAAGTTGGATTGGGTGGTCAGGTGACCTTCCTGTGTGACATGTTACCCGACCCTCAGGGAGAGGCAGAGGCTCTGTCTTCTGTGTCCTCAGAGTAGCCATGATTCCCACAGCCCACTTACTCTGCATGGTAATGATCCTCCTACCCTCTCTCTTTTTGATGCACAGTGAAGCCCTTATGGGCAGTGATTGTGGGGCGCCTGGGTGGCTCCGTCGGTTGAGCGTCCGATGCTCAATTTTGGTTCTGTTCATGGTCTCAGGGTTCATGAATTGGAGCCCCACGTCAGGCTCTGTGATGCCAATGCGGAGCTTGCTTGGGATTCTCTCTCTCACTCTCTCTGCCCCCTCCCTGTGTGCTCTCTCCCTCTCTCTGAGTAAATAAACAAAGTTAAAGAGAGAGGGAGGGAGAGAGCAGTGATTGTATCTGATTCAGCAGTGCTTGGATGAACAGGGGGTACCAGTTCACTGTGGGGTACCAGGACTGGCCAGCATGTCCAGGAAAGCCCAGCCCTGGGAGAGGAAGCTGAGGTCCGGTGAAGATGAAAATAGGATGGAAAGACGAGGGTAAGATAGGGAAGGGAGGGTTCCAGCCGAGAGAGATCCCATGCGCCAAGACATGAAAAAGTGTCTCTCTCTTTTTTTAATGTGTTTTTAAATTTATTTTTGAGAGAGAGAGAGAGAGACAGTGTGAGCAGGTGAGGGTCAGAGAGAGAGGGAGACACAGAATCTGAAACAGGCTCCAGGCTCTGAGCTGTCAGCACAGAGCCAGATGTGGGGCTCGAACCCACGAACCATGAGGTCATGACCTGAGCCAAAGTCGGCCCAACCAGCTGAGCCACCCAGGCGCCCCATATAGTGTGTCTCTTGATAGAAGAGAGATGTGGCCATAGCGGTAATACTGAAAAAGTCCACTAGGGTCCCCCGGTTAGTGTCTTGAGGTGCAGGCAGGAGAGTTTGGGGTTCCTCTTATAAATGAGAGGAGACATTGACAGTTTTTGAGCAAAGTGACTTGGCTTAATTCACTTCTTAAGATCGCAGAACTGATGGAGCGATTTGAATTTCCTCTCCCTCACGTATCTGGTCCCTGAGCTGGAAACACTCAAATACCTGGGGCCCCAATAGCTGGGCCTACGTCATTGTCTCACGCCTTCTCAGAGTCTGGTCTGTAAGGATTAGGTTGCCGCACAGGGAAGCTCACAGGATGATCCACCTAGAAGCCAACAGCATGGAATCTTCAGGGACCCTCATCTGCAGGGAGCCTTTCCAAAGCATTACTGCTGTGCAAGGTCCAGGCCCCGCTCCAGGGTCTTTCTTTTCTGCCATCATTCTTGCACAGGAACTGGATCTGTGCTCTAGAAATTCTAGACATACCAGGATGCTGCCGGCAAAGGTCACAAACTCCAATGCCTTCAGGCTCGACAGGCAACACGTAGGTGTGAAGTGGCCTCAAATAGGACACCTGTGAAGGGTTGAGTCTTGAGTAACTAAAAAATGCCCTAAAGGCATTCACATTCACTGGGGATTTTTTTGTTGTTGTTTTTTTGTTTTTGTTTTTTTTTAAACACTTGACACCAGCCAACAGTTGCTTTGGATCAAATTTAGCCTGCAGGAGGTGGTGATTTCGGGAACATGACCTAGATGGAAAAAAAAAAAAATCAACAAAACACCTTCCCATTCAAGATTCCCCCTGCGGCTCGCCTTCTCCAACCTTCTGCCCACACCACCCTGTCAGCACTGTGGGAGCTGTGGAAATCTGCCAGACGGGAGCTCTGCTTCCTTCCGCCTTGATCTTAGTTCTGCTTTCTTTTCGCTGGATCACTTTCTCACCTGCTGTCCTAGCCCAGCTCAGATCTCAAGTCTTAGAGAAACTCTCCTGGACTCCAGGATGGGTGTGGTTAATCTGCATAACCAACTCCTCAAGGAGCCTCTGGGGTGTCTCTTCTGTTGTTATCTTGAGGTACTGACAATGATTTTTCCTGCCTCTCCCTTCGCCCCACATTACAGCAGGAGCTCCCTAAGGTCAAGGGCTTTAACTTTATTAAGTCNAGGTGAGGGTCAGAGAGAGAGGGAGACACAGAATCTGAAACAGGCTCCAGGCTCTGAGCTGTCAGCACAGAGCCAGATGTGGGGCTCGAACCCACGAACCATGAGGTCATGACCTGAGCCAAAGTCGGCCCAACCAGCTGAGCCACCCAGGCGCCCCATATAGTGTGTCTCTTGATAGAAGAGAGATGTGGCCATAGCGGTAATACTGAAAAAGTCCACTAGGGTCCCCCGGTTAGTGTCTTGAGGTGCAGGCAGGAGAGTTTGGGGTTCCTCTTATAAATGAGAGGAGACATTGACAGTTTTTGAGCAAAGTGACTTGGCTTAATTCACTTCTTAAGATCGCAGAACTGATGGAGCGATTTGAATTTCCTCTCCCTCACGTATCTGGTCCCTGAGCTGGAAACACTCAAATACCTGGGGCCCCAATAGCTGGGCCTACGTCATTGTCTCACGCCTTCTCAGAGTCTGGTCTGTAAGGATTAGGTTGCCGCACAGGGAAGCTCACAGGATGATCCACCTAGAAGCCAACAGCATGGAATCTTCAGGGACCCTCATCTGCAGGGAGCCTTTCCAAAGCATTACTGCTGTGCAAGGTCCAGGCCCCGCTCCAGGGTCTTTCTTTTCTGCCATCATTCTTGCACAGGAACTGGATCTGTGCTCTAGAAATTCTAGACATACCAGGATGCTGCCGGCAAAGGTCACAAACTCCAATGCCTTCAGGCTCGACAGGCAACACGTAGGTGTGAAGTGGCCTCAAATAGGACACCTGTGAAGGGTTGAGTCTTGAGTAACTAAAAAATGCCCTAAAGGCATTCACATTCACTGGGGATTTTTTTGTTGTTGTTTTTTTGTTTTTGTTTTTTTTTAAACACTTGACACCAGCCAACAGTTGCTTTGGATCAAATTTAGCCTGCAGGAGGTGGTGATTTCGGGAACATGACCTAGATGGAAAAAAAAAAAAATCAACAAAACACCTTCCCATTCAAGATTCCCCCTGCGGCTCGCCTTCTCCAACCTTCTGCCCACACCACCCTGTCAGCACTGTGGGAGCTGTGGAAATCTGCCAGACGGGAGCTCTGCTTCCTTCCGCCTTGATCTTAGTTCTGCTTTCTTTTCGCTGGATCACTTTCTCACCTGCTGTCCTAGCCCAGCTCAGATCTCAAGTCTTAGAGAAACTCTCCTGGACTCCAGGATGGGTGTGGTTAATCTGCATAACCAACTCCTCAAGGAGCCTCTGGGGTGTCTCTTCTGTTGTTATCTTGAGGTACTGACAATGATTTTTCCTGCCTCTCCCTTCGCCCCACATTACAGCAGGAGCTCCCTAAGGTCAAGGGCTTTAACTTTATTAAGTCTTCATTTCCCCGCTCTTCTAGAGAGTTGCCACAAAGCCTGGCTCGTAATAGATGCTCAATAACCCCCATTATTTGACTGATATTATTTGGCTGCATAATTTATTTTAATGTTTATTCTTGAGAGAGACAGAGTGCTAGCGGAGAGGGGGCGGGGGGTGGGGGGCACAGAATCTAAAGCAGGCTCCAGGCTCTGAACTGTCAGTACAGAGCCCGATGTGGGACTTGAACCCACAGACCGCGAGATCATGACCTGAGCCGAAGTCAGACGTTTAACTGACTGAGCCTAAGTTTCATCTCCAGTTTCATTGTGAACATGATCTGAGAACATCAAAGTAGTTTTATCAGTTGCTTTTTTAAACTGGGCTTTGAGGGGCGCCTGGGTGGCCTAGTCGGTTGAGCGTCCGACTTTCGCTTAGGTCATGATCTCGCGGTNGGTTTGCTCACATCGTATCCTTGATATTTGCTCTGTCCCAACCCTGCTGGTCTGCAGAGCCTTTGGCTGAGCCTCTGGTCCCCTGTGTCCTTCTGTGGCTGTTTCCCTCGCTGTTCCTTACCCAGGGAAGAGAACCTTTATAGGTGCCCAATGTTTTCTGACTTGTTGCTTTGTTTAGAAGCAGGGAAGTTTGGCTTCGTGCCAAATTGCAATGGGAAATTATCTTCCGGAAGAAATTCAGATAATCTGAGGCCTGCCAGTCCTTGGAAAGCACCTGAGCCTTTGAAAGGGGTTCCGTGGAATCTCCTTCTGGGATGTCTGTAGAAGATACAGCTCATGGAAAAGTTCTGAACCCTGCTGGCCTTTGGATGGAGGGAGTCTAAAGGAGTCTCCCGGGTGGCCCTTTGATGCTCAGAAGGCTAGACGACAGGGCCTGGAGGTCACTGAGCGTGTGCACACCTGAGAAAGCCCTCGCCTCGCCAGGAGACATGATGTCAGTCACTTCCTCATTGGCTCAACAGCTAAGAACCTACAGAGGACAGAGAGAACCTATGGAGTCTGCCTCATGGACTTTGATTCTAGAGCTGAGAGGCCAGTGGAAAACAGATTATGGGTGCCACAAGGAGCTCAGAATGCTGTCCTGTGACAAAGTGCCCTGTGACTCAGGAGGCAGACACCTGCTCCGAACAACAGCTCATCCACGCAGGCCACTCCGAGGAGACCCCTGAGGTGAGGCCTGAATGGGGACGGGGGGTGGGGGGTGGTCAGGGAAGGCATGGGGAAGAGCTATTCAAGCAGAGGAAGGGCACACGTGAATACTCTGAGCTAGGACGGGGCGTGGAGAATTCTAGGAGTGTGGATGGAGCTTGGTGAATAAGGGGGCAGAATGAGAAGGCCAAGTAAGAGCAGCAGGAAGGGGATGGATCCAGTAAGCATTTGTAGGCGAACTGAATGAATCTGGATTTGGGCTTTAAATGCAGCACACAGTTACTGCAAGGTTTTGAGCCAGGAACTGATATTTTAAAAAAATCAGATTCTTTTGGGGGAGAATAGAGTCAGGTTGCCCACAGAAGGCTGTTGCAATTGTCCACAAAGAGATCAGGGGGGTAGGGGTGGTGCCAGGCAGATGGACAGAATTAGGGTATCTTGGGGACAGAAATGACAAGACTCGATGAAGGTTTGCATGTGGGGGAAAGGAAAGAATCAAGACGACGGATCAGCTGACTTGAGCAGTTGGGTGGGCAATGGCAGGTGGATTAAAATGGGAGAGATCAGGGCAAGAGCATGTGGTGGAAGAGGAGGCAGTGATTTTAGATTAGGAATGTGTTTGGTTTGAGATGCCCCCGGGCTATCCAAGAGGAAGTGTCAAGTAGGCAGCTGCATATATGAATCAGAAACTTTGGAGAGGGTTCTAGCTAAAGCAAGGGATTGGGACCCCGCAGCAAGGAAGGCAGTTAGGTTTTTAGGATTTATTTCTCTCATCGTCTTTATAATAAGAACGTGGTCAGATTATAAATTACATCCCTCAGCTCGCCTGGTACCTAGGCACGGCTGTGTTTTGGCCATTGAGATATAATCACAGGGAATGGTTCTTAAAAAAGGTCCTTACTATCTTTCCCCTTCCTCCATCTTGATATTTGGAATTCATCTGTGTTGGCTGGTACCCTAGCATTCATCTTGGGTCGGGAGGTCGAGGACCATATCTTGGACAGGGTAATGGAGGCAGACGGAGAAAGCTTACCCCTTGGATGACTGTGTTGACTTTATTCCAGCCCTAGAAGCTTAAATCTGGATTTCCTTTATGGTGGAAAAACGTAAACTTTGTATCCTTTTTTTCCTAATTTTTAATTTCATTTTCAAATTAATCTTTGATTAATTTGAGTACAGTGAAATTGATCTTTGGGGGAGTGTACAGTGCTAAGAATTTTAACACATGTGTAGATTTGTGTCACAACCAGCACAATTGGGATCCAGCACGGTTCCTTCACCCCAGAGAACCCTCCTGTGCTATATCATTGCACTCGTCTGTTCTTCAACACTATAGTTTTGTCTTCTTGAAAATGTCACATGAATGGAATCATATAGTACTAACTTTTTTAGACTGCCTTCTTTCACTCAGAATTCATTTCACATTCATCCATGTCGCTGTGTGAATCAGTAGCTTACTCCTGTTCATTCCTGAGTAGTATTCCATGGTGTGACTTCACAACAGTTGGGTTTGGGGAGCGCCTGGGTGGCTCAGTCCATTAAGCATCTGACTTCAGCTCAGATCATGATCTCACGGTTCATAAATTCAAGCTCCGCTTCAGACTCTGCGTTGACAGCTTGGGGCCTAGAGGCTGTTTCGGATTCTGTGTCTCCCTCTCTCTCTCCCTCTTCCTTGCTCTCTCCCTCCCTCTCTCTCAAACATTAATAAATATTTTTAAAAAGTTAAAAATAACAGTTGGGTTTTCTGTACTGAAAGATATCTGACTTGTTTCCAGCTTTAGGTCATTACGAATAGAGCTACTAAGAACATATGTGTAGAGATGTTTGCATGAATGTTTTTCCCTAGGAAAAAGAATAAATATCTAGCAGTGGGATTTCTGGTTCATGCGGTGAGTATGTGTTTGACTATAAGAAACTGTTAAACTGTTTTCTGAAGTGCATGCATCATCTTACATTCCTTCTGGCAACGTGTGAGAGAGTCATTTGCTCCACATCCCCTTCAGCACTGGATATCGTCAGGGTTTCGTATCTTAGCTGTTCTAATGGGTGTGTGGTGTTACCCCGGCATGGTCTGAATTTATGTTTCTCTGACGGCAAGCGATGTTGACTGACTTTTCATGTATTTATTGGCCGTTCATATATCTTTAGCAAGACATCTGCTCAGGTCTTTGTGTCCATTTTTAAAATGGGTTGTTTGTTTGCTTATTGTTGAGTGTTGAGAGTTCCTTATGTGTTCTAGAAACAGGTCTTTTGTCAGGTATATGACTTGAAAACATTTTCTTCCAGTCTTTCACTTGTCTTTCATTTGTGTCCTAGTTTCTTTGGCAGTGCAAAAGTGTTTTAACTTTGATAAAGTCCAATTTATCAGCTTCTATTTTATGGATCATACTTTTGGTTCCAGCATCATTTTTTTAAAACTTTTTTAATTTATTAAAAAAGTTTTTATTTATTTCTGAGAGAGAGAGACAGCATGAGCAGGGGAGGGTCAGAGAGAGAGGGAGTCACAGACTGAAACAGGCTCCAGGCTCTGAGCTGGCAGCACAGAGCCCGACGCGGGGCTCGAACCCATGAGCCGAGAGATCATGACCCAAGCAAAAGTCGGACGCTTAACCGACTAAGCCACCCAGGCGCCCCTCCAGCATCATTTTTTAAAGCCACTAGGTTTCAGGTCTCTGTCACTTAGAGAAAACCCCATTTTGATTAGACACGTCACCAGCATGGAGATTGTATTCACAGACGGGATGGAGTGAGATCCTCTTGAGAAGCTAGGACTCAACAGAGCTGGGCTGTGGTTGAGGGTTTCTCGTCTCCCAAACTAAGACACTTTCCACCTGTCACTTCCTGCGAGTTCTGGAGCATGATGTAGAGAAACACCGCCTGTCCTCGCAGACAGCAGCGACATCAGAGCCCCGGCAAGTAGTGTTAGCGTCTGCACTAGGGGCAGGGTCCAGGCTTGGTCTTTGCTTTCATTTGTCATCCCACAAAGGCTTATTGGGCAACTGCTGTGTGCTTCTAGGAATCGCTGTGTGTGGTACCTGCACATTCAAGGCCAAGTCAGCAACATTCTTACCTCCTAGAATAGCAGGACAGAGAGCAACCCGCGAAACGAATAAGGACATGTCTGCTGGTAAGTTTTATCGAGAAGACACTGGGCGCTGGGACGGCGGGTATCTGGGCTGGGTGACACAGAGGTGGCCTCTCAGAACTGGCTTTCCTCCTTATCACACCATCACCTGGCATAGGTCCCACACTCAGGGCCAGCTTCACAGCCATCAACCAGACCGGTCACATGGCCCCGGAGCATCCAAGGGCCCCCACCTCTGTTTATTGTTCTGTCACCTTTTTAAAATACTTCCATTTAAAAAAAACTTAATGTTTATTAATTTTTGAGAGAGAGAAACAGAGCGTGAGTGGGGAAGGGGCCCAGAGAAAGGGAGACACAGAATCTGAAGCAGGCGCCAGGCTCTGAGCTGTCAGCACAGAGCCCGATGTGGGGCTTGAACCCACAAACCATGAGATCATAACCTGAGCCGAAGTCAGATGCTTAACCGACTGAGCCACCCAGGCGCCCTGAAATCTTTCCATTTTGCACAACGCACCCCACATTTTTATTTTGCAGCAGGTCCTGTAGAGGACGTAGCCAGTCGTGCCTGCACTGTGTCCAAACAGCTAACCAGACAGACAGGCCAGTATGGAATTCAACTACCTTTACCATCGGCTGCCCTGGTGTGCAAACCGGACCGCTCACTTTGATTGCACGGAACTAAAGCCTTAAGGACGCACTCACCTCCGGAAATTCCCTAGGCAAATAGTCCCTCCAGAGGTGCTGGGGGGACCCTGCCCTTACCATTCTTTACTGTCCCTCTTCTGTTTCTACAAGTCTCTTTCGCTTGGTCTGATTTTCCCTACTAGAATTCGAAGCCTCCGATTCATAAACACAACAAATGTTTACTGTTGCTGGGCGGGGGTGGGGGGGTGATGAGGATGCATCCTGTCACCAGAAGCACATCCCAAGAATGCGACAGAATGCCGGCCATGTTTCTTATTTATTTACATTTTTATCCTCCCTAGAGCTCATTTTAGAGCTGTAGGCACTGCGGCCCAGAGAGGCTACATAATTTTGACAGAATCATACTCCCGGTAAGTGAGGGAAGTCCTGTCTGCCTTCAGTACCAGAAGGGGTCTTTCTGATGTTATTTGTTTGAATTCTGAGTTTCTCCGTTGGAGAGGCACGGGTGTTTGGGACATCTCTAATCATCTTTTGGGTAATCAGGGGCAACAATCCCTAACAAAGGTGTCATTCCCTTTTATGACGCTTTGAACATCTTTGCTGTGTTGCAAAGTGTGATTGTTGGGTCCAGCGTTTGAGCCATCTCCGAGCCGTGTCTGAAGGAGAGCCATTAGCCCTCCAAGTGATGGATGTCCATATGAAGAAAGCTATTCATGAAGTCGGGAGTCTCCTCTTCTGCTTGGAAAATGAAGCTTTGTATCTTTTTCTGTTTTGGCTCATAACTGCTCTCGAAGAGGGAGGAATCAGGCAGAAGCTATGGGGCCTTAGGTATTCCGGGCAACGGAAGCTGGTGGCCCGCCCCACCCTGCCCTTCAACCAGATTCCTCTCTGGTCCCGGGCTCTTTTGGAAACTGGCTTCCGGAGCCTGACACATGTTTCTTTGTCTGGCCCCAGCTGTTAGAATCTGTCTTCATTCATTAGGCAGGAAGGGAGTTCTCAGAAGGGCTTCTGCAGGCTGATGCAGGGAGCAGCCACACTCAGACATCGGCAATTTCAAGTGAGAGATGTCAAAATAAGCCGGGGACCATCCCTGAGCTCCATCCCGCCTCAAGCAGGTGCTAGACACTTCTTCCCGGTATAATCTTTGGTGCCCACGATAACCCGCAGGGGACCACGCCACTCTCTTCATTTTGTGGAGGGGAAACTGAGGCTCAGAAGTGTGTAGGGAGTCTCAGAGCTCAGGCAGGATCTGAGCCCGGGCTGGCACGACTCCAAAGTTCTCGGAGTACTCTGCTCCCCGTCGACACACCGACAGAAAGCTACGGCCATCTTCACTGCTCATCAAAAGCAACGGGCCGGTCTTTAGGAAATTAACATGCGCCTCTGGGGACAACGCTGGCTGTCCCCACCGGCAGACTCTGGTCCCCGAGCCCGGCCCACGTCTCCGCTGGGAGGAGCCCCCGCATTCAGCCCGGTGTGGAGGGGCTCTGGCGTATTGTCACCGATAATTGCACGGAGCCATTCATCAGCGGGAATCTTATTTCAAACAGCTCCCCGGCTCTAATGGCACAGAAGGCATGAACTAAGCACAGTTTAATGAATTCTGATCTCACAGACAGAGGCCTCCTGATCAGGGAGAAGGGTGCTCACACACGAGGCAGGAGAAAGCTGCTGTGGGCCGAGAAGCGGCGATGCATTCAAACGATCCCTTCGTTCCTTCAAGATGGATAATCTGGTTTTTAGCAAATTTGTCGGAGACGTTCTTTTTAACCATGACTCGCCCTCCGCTTGCTGGGAAAGTGTACCTTTTAACCTGGGGAACAATAAAGCCCTGTGATCTCATTCACACCGACGGAAGGAAACAGGCCGCTTCACTTGGGGCCTAGTAACGGTATCCCAGATTCTTGTAGATTTTTATAGGAAATCTTAAACATCCCAGAAAATTCGGAGACACAGTCTCATCACCAAGTCGTCTCCGAGAAAAAGCTGGGGGAGTTATCATCGTTTGAATTTCCCAAACAGAAATATGTGTCAGGAGGCCTGAACAAGCCTTATGTTTCTTCTGCCAGAGAGTCCAGAGGCCTCCATCCTGAGACCTTCTCGCCACCTTCCTGGGGCTGCTGTGAAGCAGAAAGTGAGGGTAACATCTAGAGATGGCATCTCTGGGATTCAGAGCAGTGGGGTCTGCCCCGGGCCAGGGCTGTACCGGGACATTATCAAGGTTCTGCCCCATAAATCGCCTCATTTTACACCTTCACAACTGCTGCCCAGGCAGGAAGGTTGCCTTCATTTTACAGATGAGGCTCCCATGATATAGCACAGAGAGGTTAGGCAACTGGCATGGGGGTCACACAGCTATAGAGCCGCAGGGTCAGAGAACGTCCCCATAGCCCAAGTGGACCCCTGACATTTCAAGCAAGCCTCCTCCCCTCTCCAAGTCTCAGCTGTCCCATATGTAAAAGGAGGAGGCAGGGCTTTTAGCTTTTGCTCACAGCGATCTCTGTGTTGTAAAGCTCTTGTCTTCTTCTGGGAGTGGGAAGTGCATGCTTCACTCCTCCTTGCAGAAGGCTGGGCGGAGGGCAGCCGGGGAGGGAGGATCAGAGTTCGGTTTTCACTTCATCTTTCCATTTGCTCACCCCGCTGTTTCTAGACTCAGGTTCAGAGCTTGGGATTCAGAGATGACAGAGATACTGTCCCTGTTCGCGAGGGGCTCCCGGATCTCTGGAGAAAATGGGCTCGTTAAAAATAAAACCATCGGACGTGGGAGTAGATGCTTCAACAGAGATGGTCACGGGGGAGGGGGGGACACAGGGGACAGAGCAGCTCCCTCTGGCTGACCCTGAGGTCATCCCAGTGATCTGGGGCCCGAGTGTCCTCATCTTTAAAATGGAACACGAACTTCACAGAGTTGTGGGAAGTGAGGAGGCTGACGGGCTCAGCCCATGGTGGTCGTGTTAGGAATCCCGTGAGTAGTTCAGGAATCTGAGGGGGGCCGTGGATTCTTCTAGGCCATGTCATCTGGGAGGCTGTGGGAGGTCCCGTGCACTCTACAGCACATGCTCATCACCCACCCCCTGACCGGTCCCTGCAAGCTTACCCTCTGGCCATCTCCCTGGGGAGCTCCCAGCTCGGGCCGGTGAACAGCTACGACTCTGGAGTCACACAGCTGTTGGCACCGAACCAGCCTTTGCTACACAGCTGCGCGCGAAGCCTGTGAGGACCTGCCTGACCTCTCCAGGCCTCAGTTTCCTCGTCCAGGAGGAAGAGGTAATGAGAACACTTCCCGTGTAGGGTTTGTGGGGAGGGATGGGGAGGGCACATGCGCGAAGCCCTGAGCTAGGTCCAGGCAGCGGCAGGTGCTGAGTGGGGGCCACCTTCCCCGCTCTCGCTCCTCGTGGCCCATTCCCTCTAGCCCTCCCCTCTCCTGTCTGCCCCCTCCTCTCCCTCTGCCTCTCCTGCCTCGTCCTCACTGTTACGATTAAAGGCAAGCACAAGAACGCAGGGTTGTCACTCTTTACTCACTCATATGTGAAGATGGGGTGTCCAGAATCAAGGTCAGGGTCGGGATCCTACATTGCTCTGTCTCCTTGGAGTCCTGAAGAAGAGGTTGTAGGCATCCTGGAGGCATGCTAAGGTGGGAGTTTGAATCCGTATCAGCTGTGTGATCGTGGGCAAATAACTTACCCTCCCTGAGCCCGAGCTACCCCAATGGTGAGATGGGGATCATGACACCTTTCTCAGGGGTTTGTTGTGAGGAGTAAATGAGGTCATCTGAGTCAGGACCTTGCTGGGTAATGGGCATTCCTTTCTCTCCCCCCGGTGGAGGCTCAATGCCTGCTCTGTAGGACACACATTGGGTTGTAGATACCCAACGCCATTGTGTTTGGAGAGGTCCGGGTGCTTCCAGTGAGGGTGTTTCTCCAGGGCAGCATCTCTCTGCAGACTCTCTGCTTGTTTGCTCCATCCACGGGGAGCCCGGGTCTGGGGAGCGTGGCTTCTCAAGGATCATGTGGCTAAAGGTGACACTAGTGTGCTACGGGGTAAGGCCGCATCTTCAGAGATTGCCTTCCAGACAACCCCTTTGTCTGTGGGCATCTCACCTCTGTTCTACGAGTTAGGTGGTCAATAACAATAGAGATGGCAGCAATCATAGTATCTAACAAATATTAAGGCTTGTCACGTGCCAGGCATGGTGTGATGGGACGGAGAAGGAGGCTCGCAGGGCTTGCAACGAACTTTCAGGGTAGTTCTTACTGCCTCCATTTTACACGAAGACTCGGAGGCTCTGACGTAAGCAGAAGCCCAGCTGCTCACACCAGGTAGCGCTGGGGACTCTGGCCAGGTCGGGCTCTCTTCCAGCCTTCTGTGCTCTGGCGACACTACACGGGATTCTTGGGCAAAGGAGAAAAGGACGACCGAAGACCTGAGCTGGGGATAAGTGGAAGAGGATTACTCTCTCATCTTCAGCTACACCTTACGATTTATTCGTCATTTGTCTCTCTGATTGCCATCTTGGGATCCATGTCAACAGGAATTCAGCATCCTGGGGTCAGCGCTAACTCAGTCCACCACCCGCCATGTCTCATAGGCGCTCTGCCATCATCTCGTCCCCCCTGAGATCCACACCCACCCTGTGATCCACGTCCTCCTTCGGACCCACATCCATCTCATGATCCACATCCTCCCTGTGATCCACATCCGCCCCATGATCCACATTCTCCCTGCGCTGCGGTCCCGGATCAAGCTCTAGCTCTCAGCTAAAACCTATCCCAGTCACTGCAGGTATAGGAGGTTCTCCTGGACACCAGCGTTGCGGGATCTTGAGGCTGGATTGAAACCTGGTCAAGTGAGAGACCAGTGAAGTCAAGCCTTGAGCAGTGAGCTGTTTCTCCCACGAATTGGGCATGTCTGATTTCCTCGTCTTCCCCTTGCTGTCCCCGTGTGAAATCCTCTTCCTTCCTGCTCCATCCTCTGGGTCATGCACACACCCCCTTCTCCCAGGAGGCTCACCTTGGCACCCCAAGTCTGCTTAGATGCCATTTCTCTGTGCTTCTATAGCCTTCGGCTTGTGCTAGGACAAGCCCCGGGACTGTGTCATGGGACCGCCTCCTCCATCAGACTGTGAGCTCCCTGAAGGCAAAGGCCTTAGTCATCCACGTATCCAGCCTATTCTTAGAACAACAGTTGTAGCTAGTCAGACAGGACCAGCTGTGCGCAGGAACAAATAGACCCTGACATTTTGGCGGCTTCATATAACATGGGGGAAGTTCTCGCTCACGTTAACATTTGCCGCCCGACGTGCAGTCCTCCATAGCCGTGTTCCTTTAAGCCTTGCTGGGGGATCCTGGTTCCGTCCGTGTGGCTAGGCCATCAGAAGCATGTGGCTTCCTTCCTTCCCAGAGGTCACATGGGATGACGTCAAGGAGCTGGCCTGGGGGGACCAGACCAGACCCCCCTGCTTTTCCAAACCCAGCCACAGGCTCCAGCCCAGCTGCAAAGGAGGCTGGGGAATATTGAGGGGCACATGGGACTTCAAAGAGCGTAGAAGATCTCTAATGGTGGCTCACAGAGATTGGCTTCAGCTCTGTTTCCGCGACTCCTTCTTGACAACCAGAGCCCACGATGCAACGAGAGGGCTTCTGGGCCCACGACGAGTTTTAGGACCGGCTGGCTGAGGGCAATAAAGTTGCTTCCCTTCACTTCAGCCAGAGGCTTGAGTTCAGACAAAAATCAGCTTTTTGAAAGCAGGGGGCCGGGCCCTGGAAATTCCGCTTAGCCCCGTCAGTCCTGAAGAAGCGCCGTGTTCCCAGCTCCGAGCGCGTCCTTTGTCCTCCGCGAGCTCCAGAGGCCTGGAGAGGTGACTTCTTTATTCTCGGGAGCTGCTATTTATAACTTCCAAAGGACCCTTCCTCCTTTGCTTCTGTACTCAGGCTCAGAGAAAGCAACTCTGCCTCCCTCTNTCCAACAAAAGCCTTTACATAAATCACAGCTGATACAATGGCTCTCGGCTGAAGGGGAGAGAGGCTCAGAGTCTCAGTGCTGCGGAAAGAAGGTCTGTGTTTGGGGGAGGGACTGTCAGAGCCAGCGGCCCCTGCTGGGGAGTCGGGGCCTGGCGTCTGAACACAGCACAGCCCATCCACCTGCTCACGGGGCTCACGGGGGGTCGCGGGAAGAGGGTGCGAACCTGGGGGCAGGCTTCAGATGCGACGGCCCCGTGGTGCCGAGTGGCCCAGATATTTGGGACCCGGCGGGCACAACCACAGCAGCAGCAGCTTACGCCAGCCTGGCAGAGCGTTGCACCCTGGGAAGGCACGCCAGCCTGCAGGGGTGCGGGTCAGCGCCACCTGTACCCCGGGAGTAGTGGAGACACTCAAGGCTCCGGGGCCCAAGGGGGGCATTGGGAAATCGGCTGTCCTGCTTGGAGGAAGCTTCCTGAAGGCAGACGTGCCTTGTAAGAGAGGAGACGGCCCCTCCGGGATCGAGCGATGGGGCGAGTCCGGTCTCACGGCCAGCGGGGACCACATGCCCTGAGAATGCAGGCACCTGGCTGGCATACCCGCGATCTCATGCAGGGCTCTTGTTTCCGGAGGACAAGGACAGGGGCCTCTTCAGGGGCGGGAGCCAGTCCAGAGAAGGGGGGGCATTGGTAAGACAGTCCCTATCTCTGGGCACAGGAATCATTCCTTTGGAACAAGTCATTCTGTGGCACATAAGAATTCAGTGGCATTTACCAAACGCCGGTGGCCTTCATGTGCTGAGCTACTACTACTTCTTGAAGATGAATGAGACATTGTCCTTAAGGCTTTCGGTCTCGGGCAGGACGTAGACACAGCGACAAGAGCTGTGACGACACAAGGTGCGCGTGCAGACAGAGGAGCCGGGGGGCTGTGTAGCAACGGGGTGGGGGGAGGGCGCGTGGCGCCGACTCCGGCTTCCCGGGGTTGCATCCCAGGCTGCTGTTTGTGGGCTCGGTGATCCTGGGCGATGTATGTAGCCCCTCCGGGCCTCAGCTACGTCAGAATATTGATGGGGGTGACGAGGGGAGAAAGAGAACCCGAATAATGTCTGGTATCTCCTCACGACTCCTATTTTCAGTTGCACAGAGAACAGCAGTTTATCAAGCATGTCGACCTCGGCTCCTCGCGGGTCGGGGCCGATCCAGTTTCCCCATCTGAAGGCGGGCAGCTGAGCCTCCGGGAGGAAAGCGGGGGGGCCCCAGGCTCACAAGGCTGGAGAGGCAGAGACAGGGTTGTCCCGCGCTGTGGATCTTCTGTCTTCAGGTGAATGCCGCGCGTTTGCCTTTCTGGTGCCGGGGCGGTGAGCGGGGTGCTCGGAGCCACTGCACGGTTTGGAGGGGACCCTCCGGGCAGCCGGGAGCCTCACTCTCCGTGGCTCGGCCCTGCTGCAAGTCGGCTCTCACCCTTCCCACGGTTGGGTTCCTCTGCCCGGGGGCCGCCCTGATCCCACGAGGAATGCACCCCCATGAGGCGAGACACCTGCTCCAGATGGCAGGAGACCCAGGGGGCTCGGGGTCTGCTTCCCGCTCCTCTTCCTCCCTGTGGCCCGGGTTTGAAGTGTGTTCTGGGGATGGGACGAGCCCCGTTGATCTCTCCTGGGCCCTGGACAGCCTCCTCCTCTCTCACCCAGGGCAGCTTCACCCCCAGCAGATCTCTCCACTGCATTTTACCTGAGTGGAGCCGCTAGGCTATCGTGTGGGGAATCCTATGTGAAGGGTCCCCTTCGGATTTGTACAGCCCCACGCCATTACCTCCAAGACACAGCGTGGCACTCAGAAGGAAAGCAGGGCCAAGTGGGGTACGTGGTGGCTCCTTCCACACAAGGCTCGCCCTGGGCAGGCAGCAAGGTGTTTTCCGAACAATGGTTGTGGCTCCTGAGTGAGTCCGGGTGTCAGTTGGCGAAGTCAAGAGCTGCACTGGAAAATGTACGACAGTATCTCACAGGCGAGAAACTAGAGTGCAAGGCACACGGCAAGGTCTGAAGTGTTTCTGTGAACTTCTTGTATCTAGATTTGCAGTGGGATGTGATATAACATATATTTTTTTATTGCATGATTAAGAGCGGTTGAAATCTCTTCTGGGGGCGCCTGGGTGGCTCAGTCGGTTAGGTGTCTGACTTCAGCTCAGGTCATGATCTCACGGTTTGTGGGTTCGAGCCCCGCGTCGGGCTCTGTGCTCACAGCCAGCTCAGAGCCTGGAGCCTGCTTCAGATTTCTGTGTCTCCCTCTCTCTCTGACCCTCCCCTCCTCACTTGCTCTCTCTCTCTCTCTCTCAGAAATAAATAAAAAAAATTAAAAATTTTTTAAAAATTAAATCTCTTCTGTGGGGTTTCACATTCTGAAATAGGCTCAGCCCCTGGGTTTAGGCAAATCTGGGTTCAGATCAGGCCCCTGAGCAAGGTGCCCGCACATCTGTCGCACGAGGCCTGCGGTACGTGCCCGGTGGGGCCCTCGTGAGCATCCCAGGAGACGAAGCACGGTTAGTAGGACTGGTGCACGGAGGAAGCTCGCTCTACGCTCACTCCCTGGCCCCGTCCCCACCCCAGCTGCAGTGGCTGGGGGTGGGAGTTCTTGGTAGGACAGGTTGGTGTTCAGTCCCTCCCTTTCCTCCACCAGCGATGCCTGGTGCCAGGCTGAGCTCCAGCAGAGGGCCCTGTGCCCTGGTCGCACTGTGGCTGAGGTCACCCCCGTTTCCACGTGGGGGCCACCAGCACGGGGCCGTCCACCTTCCCCACGTGCATCAGACAGAACCCGGTGCCGAGGCTGGGGGTGGGCTCAGGACTCGAACAAGAAGACATCTGTCCATCCGTCTGTCTGTGGACCCGCGCTAGCGACCGGACCACCCTCTGCTCTGCCGTTCTCTCCCCTTCACGCCACCTGACAGACTCACACAGAAAAGCCAGCCTCGCCAGACCTGCCCCCTGAGCTGGTGCCACGGGGGAAGACGAGCGAATTAACTTCTGGCCTGCTGACAGTGGTGCAGCCTGCCAAAGCCGCCCGGGTAATTTGGTTCCTTTCCTTTGCTGACTGTGTGCCAGTCACAAGAGCGGATTAAGCAGGGAAATTCTGCACGGAGAGCTCGCCCTCTTGGCGTTCCGATCCCATTGTCTCCTGAGAATGACAGCCGCCGGCGGTGCCAACGCACACCGCTCCCCTGGCACGTCCCCAGAACAGATCAGCTTCCCGTTCCTGAAAAGACGGATTTGTTAAAGAACTGGCGTTAAAAGAAAGAAGGAGACGCGGGAGAGGATGAGGCCACGGAGTCAAAGTTAGGCCGGGTCTGTTAATTAACGGAGCAAGGCCTCCGAGACGAATGTCGACGCCGGGGCCTCGCAGGCTGCTCTGAGGGGGACTTCGGTCCTGCCCACCCTCCCTGAGCACCTACTGGGTGCGAGGCATTGGGCTCCGGGCTGGGCGGTGGGGCGGAGTTGCACAAACCAACCCCCTTAAGGGAGATGCCTACGAGAGTCCTTCTCTTCTTGGGCTCAAGAACACAAAAGCCTGGGGTGATAATAGCTAATGTTAGCGAGCGCGCACTGTGTGCCCAGCTCTTTATTCACATCAGTTAATTTAATTATAATAACCCTACGAGGTCCATAGTGTGGTCCTTCTTATAGACACCTCCGGCATGACGATGGTGGGCTGTAAATGTTAACGACTGGTCTCTGGGAAAGATATAAAAATAAACACAAGCCCTTGGGGCGCCTGGGTGGCTCAGTCGGTTGAGCGTCCAGACTTCGGCTCAGGTCATGATCTCATGGTTCGTGGGTTTGAGTCCCGTGTCGGGCTCTGCGCTGACAGTGCGGAGCCTGCTTTGGATGTCTCCCTCTCTCTCTGCTCTCTGCTCACATGCTCTCTCTCTACAAAAGAAACATTAAAAAAACTTTTAAAGAAAAGTAAGCCCCAGTCTTCAACGTTTGCCCATGTCTGTGATGTCCATATGCCCACAGTGCCCAGGTTCAAGGTCCCATTATGACATTGGTGGGCATGCACTCGGGAAGACACAGGCACGACCAGCCCATGGACTGGCTCCAATATACCAACCGATGTTCAGGAGCTCGTCCGAGCTCATGCAGTGCGTGACAGAGTCAAGACGTGTACCCAGGTCCCCTGGTTCTTGGTCGCTGGTCAGCCCCGGCCGTGGTGTCGAAGGAAAGGGACTAAATGCAGACAGGGTTGCTCTGGAGACTACATGATGGGGGGTGTGATGTGTCCAGACAACTCTGAGCTCCCGCCTCACCGGTGGCCCTCCACGTCTCTCCTTCTGCTTTGTCCTTCTCCCCTGTGAGCGACTGGACCCAGTAACCCCTGGTTTAGGAAGACTTGGGTGCACCACAGCCAGCTTTTAAGTGGAGAACAAACAATGTTCAGACACCTTTGGTCCCAGGTAAAAAATTCTGTAACCGCTGATGGTATCTTTCAGTCGTCTCTTTGTACATCACCTTCAATTCATTATCACAGTGTAAGTGAGACATACACTTACAGTTTGTCAGTACAAGAGTGAAAAAATAGTCTCCTGCTGCCAGGACTCCCTTTTGTGTATCCTACCTACTGGCTGATTTGCCTTCTTAAATCCACTTATCTATCCCCCCAGAGTCCCATAGGATCTTTGGTAGCTCCCATTACCTCCAGAACAAGTCCGGGCTTTTTATTTATTTATTTATTTTATTTATTTATTTATTAAAAAAAATTTTTTTTTAATGTTTTATTTATTTCTAGGAGACAGAGAG
>NW_027551571.1:10931778-10957798 GCF_008692635.1 Crocuta crocuta
GGCTCCGAGCTGGCAGTCAGCACAGAGCCCGACGCGGGGCTCGAACCCACGAACCGCGAGATCATGACCTAAGCGAAAGTCGGACGCTTAACCGACTAAGCCACCCAGGCACCCCAAGTCCGGGCTTTTTAGATTGGCCTTCAGGAACTGCCAAGATCTTAAGCATCCACACATCCATCTTCTATCCATCATCCATCCATCTTCCATCCATCCATCCATTGATTCAGCACGCACTCAATAAATACTGAGTACCTACTACGTGACAGGCACGTACTCTACTACCAAGTGAAATATGACCATCCCAACCCTATCCTCTATTACCTTCCATTCATTTATTCCTCCAATCTATCAATCATCATCGAGCACGTATCATATGCTAGGCTCTGCAGACACAAAGATAAATGAGACACTGACTCTGCTTTTGAGTGTGGTATATCTCAGGCCCATCTGATTGTTAGCTCTTGCCAAAGTATCTTCTTCCCTCTGTGCTTTTATACACACCACCTTCTCCACCTGGAAGGCCGTCTTTTCATTTCTGAACATTCAAGTTTCATTCATAGTTCAAGTCTGCAGTGATGCTTCCTTCTTGAAGCTTCTCTTCATCCCTGAACTTCCTAGTCAAGCTGGGCTCCATCATGCCTTCCCTGAAGGGGTCTTTTGTTTCCCCTTAAGATCCTCTTTCTTTCTGTTTTATCTTAAGCCCATTTGTATCGTGTCTATTTTAAGTTGCTAGAAACGGACTTCCTGGGGCTCTGGGAGTCAGTGGACTCGCACTCACATCTTTCAGGGACCTGGTGAGCAAGAAGTGCCCATCGGATAAATGATGGAGAAACCCTAAAGGTGAGCAAATGCTGTCTTCTCTTTGATGCCAAGCCCCTTCTCTGGCACAAGAGTACAACTAAGGCCTTTGCAAATTGTAAACCTCTCTAGGGCCATTTGGGCCCCTTACAAGCTGCCCGATGTATCTTTTATTCCTCTCTTAATTTTTTTTTTACAGTACTTTATTAAAACTACACTCCTGGGAACAAATTAGGAAATTCAAACAGAAGGTATTAGAACTTGAAGAGGCCTGAAAGATCCTTTGGTTGTAGCCCCTAATTTTAGATCTGAGAAAACCTGGCCCAGAGTGGCAAAATAACTTACTCAGATTGCCCTGTGGGCGGTCACAGTTAATTGTACAGTACACCACAGTGATCATTTAGAGAAGGTCACTCACTCAACGACTCTGCAGGTCAACTAGGTACCAGGCAAAAGTTGAACCTAAACCACAAGAAAAAGGTAAAATGTACTGTTGTGTAGTCTCATTCTTTAGAAATGTTTTCCTTCACAGTAGCAAAAATGAAAGCTCACATAAGGTAAATTTCAATTATCTGGACAGATAACTACACAAAGTGCCCCATTTTATACGCTAAGAGAGCAGTAAGATGAGGTAATAGAAGCCAGTGACTGTGTTTCTGGGTGTGCAGGGGACAGTCCGGGTTTACCCTTCTTATCCCAGCACAATTATTAATAGTGCCTCCATCCACTTTCAACGATTTGCAGTTTGGGCAATAAATTGTATGGCTGTCCTATGTATAAAGCTGACCGATTTGTATCGCTCCCATTGCTAAAGCAGTTTTCCGCTAGTGGCATCTCTGAGCAACGTGCTGCTGACCTGTTACGTGGAACTGTGGATATTTCAAGGCTGGCCACCTGTGGGGAGCCCTACGGAAACCATCAGTGGTGGCTGAATGATGCTCTCTTTCCTCTCAGTGTCTGTCTACTGTGAAGACTTTCTCTTCACAAATCCTGTGGCACACCCTCTCAAATCTCAGGACGATAAAAAGGACCGATGGAAGAAGGCCGATCAGTTTTGCCAAAAGTAGAAGGTAACGAGCAGTGTTGGCGGTGGGGTGCGGGAAGATGTTGCTGGACTGTCATGGGCCAAATGCAAGTCATTCCAGGCATTTTTACATAAAAAAAAAATCCACTCCCAATCTTCGTATAAGAGCTTGTCATTAGGTAAATTGCTTCAGAGTATTAAATGAACCATAAAATTATCCATTTGGGAATTGTGAAATTTCCGAAAATGTGCTTTGCCAATTTTGGATACCCATGCGGTTTGAATTCTCTTTCACTGTCCAATTCCCGTTCTCTGGGGTTGGTGGGACTAAAGATGTTCAAAAGGCAGCAGAGAGGATAACGCACCTCAGGGCTCTTGAGAATGCTCATCAGACCTCAAATAACATCATGGCGCCCATCCTTGAGTGCATCTTTGTAGAAAGGGTGGCTGTTGTGGACAAGGGGTCCCGGATTATAGGAAAACTATTAGGACCAAATTTCCGTCTATGTCTTGCTCTGTGGCAGTTGTTTTCCTAGCTGGGCTCCAGTCTCTAGTCAGTACTCTCATACCCTACGCTTTCTACTGTGGCCTGAGAGATCTTTCTAGAAGGAGACACTGTCAGGTCAGAACCCTGCTCCCAACAGTCTGGGGTCTCACGGCCTGCTGGAATGCTCTCCAAGTACAGTGACCCCTGGGTTTCTTGCTTGCTTCCTTTCTCAGTATAAAATATCTTCTATTGTGCACTTTGAAGTACGGGCAAAGGTGTGCAGCAGAATCAAGTGCGTAGCCCTTGCCATCGCCACCGGACAGCAGCGGGAGGCTCTTGTCAAGCCTCACTTGGGCTTCAGGACAAATGTGTTTAAGAAGATTCTTGAAACCAACTTGTCCGTGAGCAGAGGGGGACTTTTTACCCGGCTTTCCCATCTGACCACCCGTCCAGCCAGCCAGGCAGCCATCTGCACATTCTTTGAACAGTTCATCGGTTGCTTGCTCTGTCACAGACATGTGAGCTCTGTGAGGGGAATACCTTGTCGAACAACACAGTCCTTGGTCTCCTGATACTTAAAATCTAGTAAGAAATGGCTACTTTGCACATGCCGTCCATTGCTGTGACCATGCAGTGTCTCCGCCCAGAATGACGTTGTTCATATTCTCTATCTAGAAAATGCTTCCTCATTCCTGAGACCTACTGGAGACACGACTTTCTGAAGCCATTTGCATCTCCCTGAGCAAGAATGTGGAGTCTTATGGACCCTGAAAAAAATCTTGTGGAGTCAGATCCACAAATATCTTTTTATTCCCCTTCACTGCCCGTAGGACCTTGAACAAATCACTTACTCTCTGTAGGTCTCAGTTTCCTAAGCTTTAAAATGGGAATAATAAAAATTGCTCATCTCATCTCACAGAGTAGCTCTGAGGTTCAAATAAATGTTTAAGTGCCTTATGACCACGGATGTGCTGCTGACTCATCCCTCCCCCAAACGTTGACCAGGTGTGCTCTGTGGGCCAGACGGCGTGTTCGCGTTGGGGATCCAGATTTTAGTCGGCCCTTCCCCTCGGGAGCACAGAGCGGGCAGCAGCCATGGCACAATTACCATGCAGTGTGAGAAGGGCAATGGGAGAAGGCAGCACAGGGCGCCATGGGAACATGGCGAGGGGACGCTCAAACAAAAAATCCGGTGATTTAAAGGCACTGGCGCAAACACATCACATTCTGCACTCTGCAATGGTCTAAGAACGTTAAATGTATTAACTCATTTAAGTCTCACATTTATTAGCCCGCTTTGAAGGAGATACGCTTATTATGCCATTATACAGATGGAAAAATCTTCATCCAAAGGTGGTATGGACAATGAGTGCTAGAGATAGGATTGAAACCTCTTGCACCCTTTATAAATGAGGGCCACGGGGCAGGCATTACACATGACTGCGACAGAGCGAGAGCGAGAGGCTTGGCATGGCCAGAGCAGGGGAAGGTCAGCAGGAGGGAGTAGGTTAAATCCTTGAGGGCACGCAGCCCTGCTGAGGACTCTATAGTCTCCAAGTCTTCTCGAAGCAGGGAGATGGGGGCAAGGTCAGGCCTTCTATGAACTTGGATCTTGCTTCCTTTCTTATCCTCCCTCCAGCCTCTCCTTCTGTTCTTGGGGACACAACCACACTCGGGGACACTGGTCTTGAACAAGATGGGCTTCAAACAATGGTCAGAGACGAGACTCTGGTTATGGTTTGGCCAGTCCTAACATTCCTTGGCTATGCTAGCATGTTCTGACCCTAACACAAGGGAGGAGGTGTGGCCATTCTTCTTTGTATTTCTTTACTACTGGACTCTTAGAAAAAGTTGCCAACTGGCTAAGTGACATCTTTTCTTTTTCCTTTTGTCCTTATGACCCTAAAAATTTGGGTATTTGGCATCATTCAGTCAACAATCGATGTGATTTGCCCTGAGCTGCTCTTTGCTAAGAGTCTAAACCGGGTTAAATCAATGATCTCTTTTCTTGTCTCTCAAATTGAATTGCTTTGGGGGAATTTTTCTTTGAAAGGCTTTTGATTGATTTTCTCCCAAAGAAGAAGTGACACACTGGATTCTAGATGAAACCCCTTCTGGAGGAGTTGTGAGGTCCACACAGCGAGTGCACAACCACCAAGGTCTTGAAGGTGAACGAGCGCACAGAAGCCAACCACCCAGCAGCTCTCGTATCTGCTTGGTCACCAGAGTCACGTGGGGGCTCCAGAGACAGACCAAACAGCGTGACGGCGGCAGCAACAGCAGCAACAGCAGAATGGGCAAATCACGTTCTCAGCGGGAGGGCCCAGGACCCTGCCTACGAAGAGTGTCCCCACAGCACCTTGTGTGGGGACTCTGGAGCTGCTGGTCTACCCAACAGCCCCCAATAATTGTGTAATTTTGGCGCTACACACGTGTAAGGAAGCAGGTGGCGGCTGAAATCTAGCCCAAGCTCTAGAGGAGTGACATCTTTTTCCTTGTGACTTTGTCACCTGGCGAGATGTGTCTGTAGGAGTGCGTCCAAGCAGGGGGGATGGTTTCCTAATTTGTATGAAAGCTCCCTAGAAGCTAATAGGGCATTGCCAGGACCTTTTATGCTGTGATTATGTTAAGGGCCCTCTAGACTCATGGTCATATTGAGTCCAATGTGCTCCCGATGTAGCACTTTCCACTGTGGGAACCATGTGATTGTTAGTTCTGTCTCTTCCTCTGCCTGTTTGTTTATTACCTGTAACCATGACTCTTGCTCTGAGCCCCATAGAACCCCATGGAATACATACAGTCTTGCTTCCCTAGTGGATACTCTTAAGGACGTGAGAAGAGTCAATACATTCCCTTTGGTCTTGGTTTCTTGGTTAAAATAATCCCACGTCCTTCAACCACTTCCTGAGTAACCAGCTTTCGCTTCTTTTCCCCATTTGTAAAAGTCTCCTATTACTGGTATCATCCACATGGATGGACATTCATTCATTCATTCATTCAAAGTGCATGCATATGCCAAATATCTAACAAGTTACTCAACAGATATTTCTTAAGTGCCAACTATATTTTCACCTCTTCTCCAGCCTCTGGGGATATAGTGGCAAGCAAAATAGAACATGTCTCTTATCTCATGGATCTTAAAGTCTAGTAGTAGAGAACACAGATAATAGATTAGCAAACCAATGCATAAAAAAGATGGTGCTGAGCCTCAGGCACTGTGCAAAGTATTGAGGGGTTAGGGGATGAAAGAGAGAACATTCTGCAACTTGTTTACAGTCTAGTGGGGAGATTCATTCAGTCCCATAGTCCCCTTCGGCAGGGTTAATGCTGAATTTGGGGCTTGTAGGAGGGCTGTGGGAGCATGGGGTAGCTAAAGTTTAGGGAAGAGAAAGATCCTCTGGGATCAGACTTCTGCTGTTACCCCATTAGAATAGATTTTTTCCTTTTTTGTCTTAATTTTAGTTTAGTATGTCGTTTATAAGGTCATGCTGGGTAGACTTGATTTTAGAGTCTGTTCTTTTGGGGTAGAGGGTGTTTTCTATGAGGAAAAAAAAATCCCATTTTGCAAGTCCCATTTCAGTCTGGTGGGCCTTGGAGCCAAAATAGTTTGTGCACTAACTACTAAGCTACACGGAGACGTGAGATACTCGGCTCCTTCAATCTGGTAGGCTTGGCAGGGTGATCTCTTGGTAACAATGACTTCCTCTATACCATCCACAGTATAAAAACTGTGGCCTGTGTTTTGTCTTGCTCTGTGCCCTCTGGGGCCAATTCCAGTGCCAAGCTCCCTTTGAAGCCTCCGTATCTGGACCAGCTTCACAGGCTCTGAAGTCAGATGAGAAATGGGCCCATTATTAATGAGGGCAAAGCGTTTGCACCCTTTTCATACAGTGTGGGTGGCACTCGGCTTCCACGGGATACCCGAGAGGAGAGTCGCAGAGTGCTCAGAGCTCTGGTACTAGGTTTGGCCCTGGCTTCTTTTGGGACTGGTTGACATCGAGTGCTACTGGACCAGAAGTGCCTTCCCTGTGTTTAGCATCTAAGCTATGTGCAGTTCCTATGGATAGAAAATCAGCTTTGGAGATCGTACATTAGGGGAGCAGATTCATTCATTGTTTAACTGATGGATTCATTCATTCACATGTTGGCTAAGCATCTACTCGGTGCCAGATTCTATGTCTCTTATTTACTCAGGAAACAAAGGTGAATCGGATTCTAGCAGAGATGTCATGTAAGCCAATCGATGAAAAGCAGAGCTCTGAGTCCTGGAAAAATTCCGGGGAGGTGGCGGTGAGGCACAGTGGAGGAAGCCGTCAATTCTCCCTGATTGAGGGGTGGTTAGGAAGGGCTTCTCAGAGGAGGTGATGTCCAGGGGTAGAGAAACCTACGTATATTACATTGTGATCAGACACATCCTACTCTGTTCGCAAAGCCTTCACCAGGCTTCCTGGGTGAGTTGATTCTGAACACACAGAGTGTATTAATAACACTGTTCTATTTAGCACGATGTCGCAAAGATGAGAGAGACCCCTGGTCTCATAGTCCAGAAACCTGAGCCTGGTTTGAATCCTTCCGTTCCCTCTCTGGGCTTTGGTTTCTTTACCTATAAAATGGCTAGTGCAGATGACGTCAGGCATGTTTGGTAACTTAATAAAAGGACAATTGTTGATTGGGATGGAAGGCCCTGTCTGAGGCCAGGTTTCCCCTGAGGGAACCCCCTTGAAGGAAAGCTGGGCTTTCATAGCACATCTCAGCACCTGTGATCCAATGATTTCTATGATCAGTCCTCAGCCTGAGATCTCAGCTCTAAGCTGTAACCTCACAGCTGTGTGACCTTGGACCCGTCCCTCCCTCTCTCCTCTCATTTCCGCATCTGTGTGGTGATGGGGTTGGACAAGGGAATCTGGGAGCCTGCTCCCTCCTGGATTTACAGTCTGGGACCTAGAGGTCCAGCCACACACTGGCTGTGTAGGCGGGTTTGGTTATCAGGAAAGAAAAGTATGCTAGTTATCAAGCACTTTGTGGGTACCAGGCACGATGCTGGGGGGTTCGCATATATCACTTCACGTAGCCAGCACGGACATCTCTCCGGGTAGTTATCATTTCCGCTGTTTTAGAGATAAGAGAAAAGGAGGTGAAAGGACTGGACATAAGTCTCTGGAGTGGTGCGGAGGAGCAGGAGAGCCCGAGCCGGGGGCTCTGCATCTCCTTCCTGGCCACTTCCGTCACCCAAATCCTTGGTGCCGCTGACTGTCTGACTCTTGTTCCTGGGTTGTCTGTTGGACCCCGTGGTCTTTTCTACATGGGTGGAAACTTGTACTGGGTTCCAGGGAACCCCAGAGTACTCTGCTGTCCACAGTACCTTCGGCCCAGGAAATGCACACCCCAGGAAATGCAGCGGCCCCACGTGAGGGATGCATCCTGCAGGAGTAGCCTGACCAGACAGACAGAAGCAGCTGTCCCCAATGGGAGAGTCCTGGGCTCTGAGTTAGGGAAGTCTCCCCTTCCTCACACGTGGGGGCAAGTATCTTGTGTTGGGGAAACAGAGACCTGGGGTCCAGTCAGAACCACTCTTGAAGTTGGTTTCTGGGGCAGGAAATGTTGCCTAGAAGCTCAAGGGAAGGAAATGCAGCTTAAGTAAGGAAGAGGGGTGTGTATGTCGGCTGTGTGTCTTGTCCCATACGTAGCATGTTCCTATGTGCACGGGGAACACACATACAGCCGGTAGGAATGGGTATGAACCAGAGTGGTTGTGCTATGGGCTTGTATTACATGGATACGTGTGAAGAAGTCTATGATGCATCACATGTGTTTGTAGTTTTAGGAGTACGTCTACGCAAGAAGCATGTGCCTGGGCTATATGATACGGGTTTGTGTGTGTAATGTGTGGGCCCTGAAAAAAATAAGCCTGCAAAGCATGGATGTGAAAACAAGCTCATTATGAAGGCATGAATTATTTGGGAAGAGGGATCTAGTTTGTATTTATTCTTAGTACATTCTTCGGGACGCAGGGAGTAAATGGTTCTTATTTGGGCAATCACCATAGGCACTGCATGGAGGTCAAGCCGGGCTGTCTAGAACAGGCTGTCCGCTTTGGCTGTGAGAAAAGCCCCTGATTCAAACAGAACAAGACAACACTTGGATGAGGTGTGTTTTCCGCCCCCCCCCCCCCCCCCCCCCCCCNACCCACCCGGATGGGACCACGCATGTCAAGTCAAGTGGGACTTGACACAGCGAGTCCCAAAGCCCCATGGGAGGGGGGAAATGGGAAGCAGGAGGGACCTTGGGGGGTTCTGGTCTGGAGCAATCTGTATCCAGGCACACAGGTGACTCATGCGGCCTCATTTTCCTCCCCATGGACCAGACTTGCTGGAACTCACTGCTTTCTCTCTGCCAGAGAGAGGATTAATGAGGTAATGTCTCCTTGGGGCTTTGAGCTCCTTTGGGAATGTTGCTGTAAACCCGTAAGGTGTTATTAGAGTGGGGGACACCCAAAGGTCACAGGGATGGGGAGATGAATGTCATAGTCTGCAAGGCCTAGGGGTGTCTAGGTAGGTACACTTCTTACAATACCTCTGGTGGTTAAGCACACCTATCACTTAGCCACTCCACTCTCCTGTTTTCTGCGGAAATGTGTGATACAGTGCGATGGGTGCATAGAGATGGGAGAAACGGATTTGGCCAGAGAGGCTGGGAGAAGTTCAGAGAGGCTGGCGACAGGGCTGGCCTCACCGAAAGCATGGCGGTATTTATTGTTGCCAAAGGCACCAGAACCAGGCCAAGCGAGTCCCGTCTGTCTGTCTGGGGATTTGAACTTTGCCTGTCAGGACTGAGATGGTGGGTGAGTACAATTGGTCATCATTATTCACCGTAGTTGTGTTCCATCAAGCCACTGCAAACACTGCATTAGCGAACCATCATTCCCCAGAATCAGATGGTTCCCCAGAGCCATCACTCCGGGGGAAACACAGGGTAGGTCCCCGGAAACCTCTGGTCATAATATTCTCACCCACCAATCAACACCGATCCTTGTTTGTCTGTGCTTCTCCTTAAAGGCATGTTACTTAATGTATATATTTAGTCTGATTCGTTACCACTGAACTCACGCCATCAAGGCTGTAACCCGTGCCCAAAGGAAGATCGCCAAACACACTTATTTTCTGGGTAAGATACACCACAGCCTTCTCTTGCTGAAGAGCACTAGACGGCACTTCAGAGCTGTGTTTGAGGGCCAACGCCAACAAAAAAAAGCACAGAAACGTGGAAAACGTGGCACTAAATAGACTGCAAAAAGGACACGTGTTTACAGTACAAGAGCTGAGATAAGAAGGCAGTTTTATCCTGTTTGACCCCAGCTGGGAATGTGGCATCAGGTGAATCAATGGGCTGCAGGTCTGTGCATGTCCACAAAGGACCGTGAAAGTGCTGTGGGTACATGGGTAAGGAGTAGGCGAACTTGCACATACGGAACCTGCGAGTAATGAGGATTGACTCTAATCGACGGTAGGAGCAGAGCTTCGCGTTAGGAATGCCTTTCTCTCACAGGAACATGGAGGCTGTTTCACAGGGGTCTGGCCCACCTAAACTCCAAGAGTGTTGGGGTTCATAGCTGAGATGTCCCCCCAAAGGAAACCCTCCTTCCTGTTCTCCTGCAGAAGATGCGTCTAATCAGCAGACAGGGATTTAAGGGCTACTTTTCCCCCATAGGCGCTTCCTCTACGCTCTGTCATTAGATTTTTTGCCGCAGCCATGGGAATCAGCCTGGGAAAGAGTTACCCTCCCTGGAAAGAATGGAGACTGAGCCTTGAGATGGGTGAGTGGCCCAAGGTCACAGCCATGGAGGCAAAGTTGAGAACACAGACCCTTCTCCAGAGCCGCGTCAGGCTTCTCTTTCCACTTCAACCTCCTGTCTCCAATATTTAGTCAAAATGATGCCTTCACTGTGAAGTTGTTTCCATTTGCATAGGAAGGGGGGGCATTCAGTAAAACGAATTTGCAAAAAAAATAAATAAATAAGAACAGGAGCTACAGATATGTGTCTTAAATCTCGATCAACTGCTGTGTGTGTTCCTTCCGCGAACAGGCTAAAACGTGTGCAGCTACATTATTGTGCTTGGAGATGGAATTTATTTGTATCCCATAAATATCCCAGCATCAGAGCTGTGGTTACCACTTACGGCTGCTGTTTTAAATAAACTTCGGATCGGCAGACTTTCATGACTACTGAATATAACTGCTTCTCCATTTCTTGGTAGAGTCATTTCTTGTTGGGCTTTACGTTTTGGAAATATTTCAAAGCATCCTTGACCTCAGCTTCTCAGACTTAAGTATATGAGAATAAGTTATGCTTTGTCTGGCTATGCCTTCTCACTCAATTTAGTCAAACATTCCTGGGTGGCGACTTGGGGGAGGCAGTGACTGGGAAGGTCTGGAACTCCAAACTGGGAAGGTGTGGGATTCTGGGTCAGCTTGAGGATTTTCAGCATGGGATGTGGGTGTGGTTTTTAGGGATGCCCCCCACCCCCCAACTCTCTGGACTTGCTCTGCAAAACAGGGGTAGACACACCACCTGGCCTTTCCCTTCATCCTTGAATGAGGTAAGCGACACATACCTTGAGAGTTGCGAAGTGTGATGCTTTTCTGTTTGAGAAACAAGAGTCCGGTTACTGGGCCGAGCAATGTGAAGATTATCTTTCCAGAAAGTGTCAAAAAGAGCAACATTATAGCTTAGCAAATGCAGGTTCTGTTTTTTGAAATGAACAATTAAAATTCTGTACCCTAAAAGATGGCTTTGGGTCCATTTATCGAGTGTTGTCTGGAATTTATTCTGAAATCGTGGTCGATGGGATCCTGGTATGTACAGATGCGAAGTAGGAGTGTCTTATGCATAATGCACATGCTCACATGTTGCATATATGTGAACTCACAGACGTGTGTTCTTTTTTGTATTTAAGGACTACAAATATGTAATATATATATATATATGAAGGAAGAGCATTTATTTTTATGCTGTGAATTCTCGAGCCAGACTTGCAAATAGGTAGACAGCCCCTGTGAACACACAGGGAGTTTTAATATGAGGGTTCCCACCCATACATGGCTTTGGGTGCTCCAAAGAAAAGGCTCATTGTCCCAGTGGAGGGCATAGCGGAGAACCTAAAGGCAGGAAGTTTTCGCTCTAGCTTTTCCAGGGACTCGAACTCTGACCTTATGTAAGGTACTTATTTCTCTGTCCCAAGTCCCTCCTCTCCAGACCTGGCCCATTGACAGAGGTACCATTCTTACAGATGCTTTCACCTTCCCTCTGGATGGAGGCCATGCAGTCACACCCAGTATTCGTCTTCTTCTCGTCCTGAAGTCTTTCACTGTAGTGTAGTCAAGTTGATTCCATGTACGCCCCTGAAGGATGCCTGTTACCTGCAGACCTTCAGGGCGGAGATGCTGGAAGGCACACATCAGACCAGGAAAAAACCCTCTCCCGCCTGTTTTCAGTAACGTGAGGAGGAGGCTTGGTGCCAAAATGGTGGAATTTCCTCAAACATCCTCTGCTCCGGAATGGCCCCTTTTACAAACCTGGCTAAGAAAACACGGGCAGAGGACTCTGGGAGCTGCATGCCCTCCTGGCCTCGCCATTTATCCAATTTACACTGATCAGACCCACATTGGCAAATGAAAGCCTCCTCTTTCCTTCTGTTTGTATGAGTTACTCACGGGGGCAATTTGAACGGATTGGATTTCCCCTTGGAAATGCTGGTATTTCCATGATTTGAAAAGTCTGGCTCAATTAGAATAATCTTCAGGCACTTCCTCTCCTTTTATGCAGGTAAATCATGGATAATTTAAAAGCAAAAGAACCTTTCGGACCATTGGGCCTGCTTCTTTCATCTCCTCGCCCTGGTAATTGCCCTTCCATTGTGAGACCTCCGTGGTTAGTTGGGAGCCTGATTAAGAGGTGAAGGGCTGGGCCGAGGAGAAGGGAGGGTCGAGGGCCACCACACATGGCCTTTCCTTCAAAGACACTTCCTCTGCGGCAGGTATGTTAAATACCAAACCTGAGTCGGGTTACGCTCTCAATTGATGCCATATGATCCCAAGTGCCCAGACAAAGACAGGCCATGATTAGAAAGTTCAAGACTGTGAATGCTTCTGGGGACAGGGGGTAATCAAGTGCCTGGGGATGGAGAGGCAGCCGGCAAAGAGAGCTGACAGCGGTATGTGGCACCCCCCAAAACACGTTTGGAATAAGAGAAAACTGTTCTTTTACCTCGGCTGCCCACTCTTCCATCTGGCATAAGATGAAAGCTCGCTTCGCCCCACTTTCTTCAGCGTTGTGGGGACTGGGTGAATCACACAGAGAAATGCTGGTTTGACTTCCAGCTTTAATTAGGTGTGTTTGCATATTCTCTGCTCCATCCACCTCCAGAGGGGAATGAGCTGTGGGGACGGTGGTGGGGCCCATTGGTGTGGGGGGGGGGTTCTAGATGCGCCCAGCTTGGAGGGCACTCCCAGAGCAGCGAGGCTAGGCTGCTTGTATCTAGAGACTTGGAGAAACTGAGGCCCTGGGCCACTCTGTCTGTGGAAGGTGTCTGACTGAGCCGGGCTGGACCTCAGTGATCTGACNTGGAGACGTAGCTTTCGGACTGCGGCCTGGTTTCCCTGCTTTGGCTCCAGCCCCCGTCGGCCCCACCCTGGCCGGCTCAGGCCGCACCAGCCCGGGCATCACCCGTGGGCAGAATCTGAGCTGACTCGCCTCTGAGCTGACGACCCTGGAGCCTGGCAAAAGCAGGCGAGAGCCAGTGAAATAGGCCACAGGTTCTCAGTGCAGTCAGGGTGACTGCCTGGGGCAGAGGAGGGGCAGGGGGCGGGGTCCGGGCCCCTAGACTCAAGTCCCAGTTCTGCCGTTGTTCAGATCCACTTTGTAGGCGTCTCTTTCCCCCTGGGATCTCATTTTTCTATCCCATTGTGGGGGTGGAGTTAGTGATCTCGAAGGACCTCGCGAGGGCTCAGATTCAATCGCCTATGGGGTATGTGCAATCGAACCCGTGGCTGTAGCCAGAATCCTGCGTGGGGGGCTCTAAAACAGTCTGCGAGACACCGGGGCGCCCTCCCTGTGGGAGGCGGCTGCACCGACGTGCGGGACACGGGGCACCAGGAGCGAGTGGGCAGTAACAGGTGAAGGGCGGAACCACGGGCCACGGGCAGCCTGGTCGGGATCCGAGGTCTCTGACCACAGACCCCGCGCGGCGGGAATGCCCGCGGGCACCGAGCGGCGGATTAGCACACGTGGCCCGAAAGCCCCAGGCGTGGAACACGAAGTCCCGTGCAAGCAAGCTCAATACATATTTACCAGACAACCTGCTAGGCCGGAGTTCCTATTCACAAATAGATGAAAAATCGTGCTTTCTAACCCTCTTGCTTCATCTACAAAAATGCTGTGAACCAGGGGCGGTAAACTGCTCAGGGTCTCGATCTACCTCGGTTTTGTTTTGATTCCTTCACTGCGTCTTGGCAGGGCTGCTGCTTCACTTGTTACATTGTGGCAATCTGCACCCCTGCTGCAGACTGCGTGCAGCTGGGGGCAGCGGCTGGGGCTGCACCCCGCCCCCCCTGCCCGCTGCACCTGCCTGCACAGCCCGGGGAGGTCCTCCGGCAGTGTTTGCTGAGCTGCCCCGAGCTTTGTTTCCCGGGTGGGTCCAAAGGTCCCCTTTGACAGCAGAACAAGCTTGGGAGCCCGAGACCTTCAACACTTGCATCATGAGTTATTTCCTGTGAGATTGTGGGCCTGTCACGTTACACTCCCCCTGTTGACAAGGGTGTGACCACACCCACCAGAAAGCAAGCGTTCACAATAATACGAGCTGACCTTCGGGCTGCACTTTCTAATTGCTAGGTACGGCTGGAAGCCCGTAAGACGCCTCCTGTGTTGTAATTAGCACCACAGTTCCATGAATTAGTTTCTCTTAAAATCCCTGTTTTACGAATGAGGAAGCTGGGGCACAGAGAAGCTAGGTGCCTTGCCCAAGGCCACACAGCTAGGAAGTGGTGGAGCCAGGATGCACACCCACACAGGGCAGTCTGGTTTCGGAGCCCATGCCCAGGCCTGGCGCTCGGCAGGTGCTAATTAGCAAATGCTAGTTCCTGGCTCTTTACTAATGTTTGTGGGCCCTGGGGGTGCGGGCCCCAAGGCGAGATGGGGGCCTCTTGGGGAGAATGCCCCAAGAGGGCGGGGGAAGGAGATTACCATTTCCTATCATTCCCAGTCTGGAGAAGTCCATAGCATCCCTGCGAAAACGCCCTCCCCCCTGCTCCCCCGGTCCGCCCTCCCCCCTTCCTGATGCTGCCTTGGCTTGGGAGCTGTCAGAGCCTTGGGCCTCCAGAGATGAGCCCCCGGCCTCTGCACCACTCCTGCACACCCCTAATTAAGTCAGAAGAAGCTCCAGGCCCCTGGGTGCTCTTTTCTCCAGGAAGCACTTGAAAAATGCAGGGAGGCAAAGAAGTTCAAGGTCTGGGTATCTGCTGCCCTTGGTTCTGCTCAGGAATTCTTCAGCTGATTACACGGCTCTCAGTTCAACAACACCAGCTTTGTGTCCTGGGCTATGGGAAGGCTCCTCTCTGCCACCATTGCGGCCACGGAGGGTCATCCTGTCGGGAAAACACATCTGGAGAGAACTGTTTCCACCCGATTTAAAAATACTGCAGGGGCGACATTTCCTTGAGCCGTTCTTTATTTTCTTCTTTTTCCTCTTTCCTTTTTCCTACGGGCTAATAGTGAATGCCGGGCCCCTGCATTCTTGGAAGCCTCTGGAACGTAACTGGTTTGAAAGCCGCTGAGGAAGCGTGTGGCATGCCTCCTCTCTGAGACGGTGGCATCCAACTTGTACTCAGTGTGGAAGACACAGACTCCCGGAGGCCCAGGCTCATCTGGGGTAAGGCCCAGGGGCCCAGGGGCCCACGGGGCTTCGCTTTGGTGTTGAGGAGCCCCAGCTGTGAGCTGGGCTGGGGCCACCAGTGTTCTCTGGGGCTCTATCTTTGGGCAGGTTTTCCTGCAGCCCTGAATACTTTTGAAAAATGAATTTAGACGATCCTCATGCACAGTGCCCGCCTGCACAGATTTTTCTCATTTCTCTGTCTGTCCCTCTGTCTCTTATGTTCTGAAAATTCCTGCACCAATATCCCGAGATGAATGTGTGGCCCTCATCCTTGGGAGGAGAAGAGGAACCTTGAGTTCCATGTGCTGAGCCTGGTGAGGCCCAGGGAGGGTGTGTCCAGCGACAACTAATGCCAACAGCCATTTATCCAGCATCTACTTGTATGCCAGCCACCCCACTCGACTTGCTTTACCTTATTTAAGCCGCATAAGAACCTACGAAGGCTACTTTTAGGCAGATGAGGATACGGAAGCCGAGAGTGGAATCCGACCCTGGCCTCACATTGCAAAGTGGTCAGACTGGAATTCAAAGCCAGGCTTATCTGACTGCCCAGCTTGTGCCCAGTGACTATACGCCAGGCGTTCTGAGTCCCCTTCAGGGGGTCGCCGCCCCCCCTGCAGCAGGCCGTGTGCCGGGCTGTGGCAGCACAAGACAGAGTGAGGTCCACATGCACGTAGGCGCACGGGCCCGCAGTGGCTGGGAGGTGGGAGCCCGTCAGGGTAGGGAGGAGAATGTGTCCGTGAAAGCATTAGAGGCTCTCTGTTCTTTGTTCTGGAATGTCTCCCCTCTTGTGTCTTCATAACTGAATCCTCTATGAGCTTCCGGGTCATACTGCCACTTCCAGGAAGTCTTCCCACACGACTCTAGTCTTCAGAGGCCTCTCCCTCCCCTTGTGATGTCAGGCAGGGAGAGTCAGGGCTGAACCGAGGAGGGTCACCTAGGCCACAGGGGTCTTGCCTTCCAGGTGAGACTGCGAATTCCGGTCAGCAGGTAGGGCCTGGGGCTACCGACCTTCTTAGGACACAGAGGCCAGTACTAGGGAAGGGGGTGTTGAGTGAAAAACAAAAACCGTGAACTCTGGTGAACAAGGGGACATATTGGGGCATACTGGTGACAGAGGAAATGACCAGCTTACGTGTGGAGGAGGAAGAGACCAGTGTTCACAGAGCCACAGAAATAGTTTCAAGGTGATGTTGTGACCCGTTGGGTCACATGCGAGGGTAAGGCGGAGGGAGATAGGACTTGAAAAGACCCATTGGGCGAGATTGTTCCAGGTCACTGGTGACAGCTGTACCAGGGGCAGTGACGAGGACACAAGCCAGACAGCAGTAGGTTCAAGGGCAAAGAACAGGCAGTGACATAGAACCATGAATTTTACACGCTGTTTGTGAAGTTTGAATGAGAAGAACAGGGAAGTCTGGATGGTAGCCAGAGGAGGATGTGTCCTTCAGTACTTCCCAGCTCCATGACCTTGGACCTGTAATACTCTTGTATTCTAGTTTCCTTATATGTAAAGTGCAGAGAGTGCCTTCCTTACAAAGCTGGTCTGAGGAGTCAGAGAAATGACGCATGGAAACTACTTAGCTCGGTGTGATAGGACAGGATAGGGCTAATAAAGCTTGGTGAGGACTATTTTTCAGGATAGGAGAAACTTCAACCTATGTGTAGGTTTTTGGAAGTAGTCCGAGGAGAGAGAAGCAGATGCACAGCACAGGGCTAACTGATAGAGCAAGGCCCCGAGGAAGGGATGGAGTGGAGGACACAGGGAGATGATGGCACTCAATCTCAGGACTAGAGGAACGGACTTGAGAATGGTCAAGTGGTAGAGCCGATTCTCTTCATTTCTGGTGGTTGTATCCTACAAGGTCACCTGGAACAATGAGTTCATGAACACTGAACCACCCCTCCCAGGGCAAGTAAATGTGGAGTGAGATTCCTGGGAGCCTCTTCCCAGTTCTGTTGACCGATTGGTACATAACCTTGGTTTATGCGTGTTTGCCTTTAAACATACCGTATTTAATGTGTTTTGTTGATTCACTAACAATGAACTCTTGGCCAACAGCTATATGACCCGAACACACCTAGAGCCTAATGCTCGCCTCCACAGCCTTCTCACACTTGGGAGCACTGGGTGGCATTTCCCTACTTCCCGCGGCCGCCATGTTAAACAGTGAACCCCCAACGCAAAGCACAAAAATGCAAAAAACGTGGGACTAAATAGCAAAAAAGAAATTTGTTTACACTGTGAGAGCTGAGACAAGAACAGAACGTTGCCTTGGTCGACTTCTGCTGGGAACACGAATGTGGGGCAACTCAGGCTGTTGGCCACTTGGTGCCTGCCCATGAGCGACAGTGACTATTCACGTGGGGTGTGTGTGGGGGGGTCACAAATAAATTCCAGGGAAAGGCAAATTTGCAAATATGGTGTCTGCAAACAATGAGGACCATGCCTGAGTTTGTAGCGAAGGGCAACAAAGGTCTAACATCATGTGGGGGGTGATGGGGGAACGCTACATTTTCTTTTTGAAATAGAAGTCAGAGTCTTCTTCTGAGAGGGAGTAGGAGACCCGAGGAAGGGGACATAGCTGGAAAAGTTGCCGGGAAGGATGCGTGGAGGGTTGGGAGCAGGAGGGATGGGGATTGGCAGGCACAGCTGTGGACTGGACTTGCCAAGCCAAAGCTGGCTTCTGGCAGCGCCCCAAGAAGCTGATAACCTGGAGAAATTCACCAAAAGTTGCCAGCAGGGTTTCTATTTAAAGATGTAGAGGCTTCTTCCTCTCCCCTTTCTTCACATGAAGCCTGCAAAAGAACCAAACACAGACAGGTAAACAAATAAAACTCTATTTTCACTCAAACAAGCAGGCCATAACCTCAAACCACAAAGTATGAAGCATCCTAGCCAAATTCTGTGAAATCTGTACCCAAACAAGAATCTGACATCCTCACCTTTCTCCTCAGACCTTGAACATTAAACATTTTTTTTTTCTAGAAGTAATAACCCGGATCTCAGAAACCGTACATATTGTTTTTTGGTTTGTTTTTTTTTTTTTTATGAGAACTGCACAGTTTAGGGAAGTGGACCAGTCCCCTGGAGCAGGGAACATGCCTCTCTAGAAACTTCAGGGGGGGTGGCTCTGAAGAAACACACAGATACCAATCCCATCCCTTCTGATCAGCTCTGGCGGTGAGACCTTCGCCAGAGCCTGGGGGAGGTAAATTGGGTGAGGGGCACGGAATTCCTTTGTCAGAGGCCTGTTATTCAAAGTGTGGTTCAGGGTCGCCCACTGTCAGCTTCACCTGGGAGCTTGTGAGAAATGCAGAATTTGAGGTCACGCCTCAGACCTAGTGAATCAGAATTTCAATCTCTAGGTGATTTGCCTGCACTTCACACTTTGAGAAGAGTTGTCTAGAAGGTTCTGAGGTGAGCTGAAGCTACCTCTTAAACATCAAAGTTACGGGAAGATAGTCTCTGGAGGTAGAGGAAATACAAGATCTAGGAAACAGATAGCAAGCCAAAAGCCAAACCACGGATTGGTTTAGCTCACTTCTTTTCGTCCCACAGAACTCCTCGCCAGTAAGTGTCTGCCCATAGTTAAGGTGAAGGAGATGATGAAAGAGCCCAGTATCCAATCTGTGCACAGATACTACAAATAACGACCTGGATATTGAAACTATCAAGCGTTTGAAATACAGATTTACCCTCCCCCCCACTCCCCCACCCCACAAAAGGAAAGAGACACCTGAGAAGGCAGATGGGGAACACACATGACCTAAGGGAACGCGAATTAAAGTAGTTCCCTAAAGTTTCAAAGACATTATAGACAATGAATTTTTATTATTACCTTAAAGAAAAAAACTCAAAGATTTTCAAAGAAGAAACCTACGAATTCAAAGATTGGGTTGAAATCAACTCAAGGAGCTTTCAAACAAGCTGGCAGACAGAGCTCAAGAAAGAAATAGAAAATAAAACGATTGTAGACCAAAGGAAAAAAAAAACCACCATTGGAAGTAACAAAAAAATTCAAATGAAAAGAACACCAAGATGGGGGACTGTTTCCCAGATGAGCAGAGAGTTGGCTCACGTGTGAACTGCTTTGAGGACCCCAAGGGCTCTGTGTCCAGGGTTCCCATTCCCAAAGATCCACTCGAACTAGCCCTCAAGCGATAGGTTTCCAGAAGGTTGACCACTGAAGGTACTAGGATAATCCACAAACGGAGAGACAAATGAACTGTTTGGGGCATTTATTATATACCAGATACTTTCCTTATTTTGTCTTCAAAACACAATGTGGGGGTTTTTACTAAGTTAGTGATTTAAAAAAAAATCATAAAATGAGGGGCTCTGGGGTGGCTCAGTCAGTTCCTGGGTGGCTTAGTCGGTTAAGAGGATGACTGTTGACTTCAGCACAGGTCGTGATCTCGCGGTTCTCGGGTTCTGGCCCCGGGTCGAGCTTGGTGCTGAGAGTGCAGGGCCTGCTTAGGATTCTCTCTCTCTGCCCCTGGCCAGCTCGCTCTCTCTTTCTCTCTCTCTGTCTCTCCCTCTCTCAAAATAAATAAAAACATTAAAAGAAAAAAGAAAATCTGTTGCATACTTCCAAAATGTTATGAAATACGTGTATATTTTTTCCCAGACGGGATATTACATATCCTGTTTTTAACACGCTTTTTTCCAGTTAACAATATATTATGACTCCTTTTTTTTCTGTATTTCATTACACTGACGTGCTTTGATTCACTTGGTCTACTGTGTCCACGGCCCACAGCTGACTAAGTGCTTAGTAAATATTTGATGAATGACTTACTTGAATGAATGCCGAATAGTTGGGTTGTATTTCTAAATATTTGCTGTTACAAACAGCACTGCAGCAAACATCCTTTAGCTAAATCATTAACATGTCTGTAATTATTTCCTTAAGATCAATCCTCAAGACTGCAGTGGTTTACTTAAAGAGTATGACCATCTTTAAAACTTTTGGATCGTCTCCAGAAAGATTATGACAGTTTTTACTTCCACCTAAAGTATCAGACTATGCGTGTTTTTTGTGTTTTTTTTCATTTCAGCCAACCCTGGATGTTTTCAAAATGTCTTTTCTAATGTGATAAATCAAACATGGATTTGCATTTTGACATAATTTATAAATCTTTGGTACTTAGTGAAGTTGAATACTTTTTCACAGGCTTATTGATCATTTGTATATCTTTTATGAAGTATCTTTTTATGTCTGTTGTCCATTTAAAAGTGTCATTGTGGACTGTTTTTATTATCGACTTATGAAACAATTTTCACGTTAAAAATACGAATCCGCCATGTACTTGTAAATTTGCACATTTTTTTCCGGTTTGGAATTTTCTGTTAATTTCTTCATCGCTCTTAAGGAAGGCACTGTCTTCCATTTTCTATGCTTTGTGTCTTACGTTTTGTGTGTTATGTTTCTGTGTTTCTATGCTTTGACTTTGTGCTTATAAAGAGCCCCTTTGTGCTTGTAAAGAGGCTATAGCTGCTCGGTTACAGAGGTTTTATCCCTGTTTTGCAGGTAAGGAAAATGGGGTTCACTGAGCTTAAAGTCAGATAGCTCATGAGTAAGATTTGATGTTTGACTTCAAAACCCCAGGCTTTTTCTGCCAAATCAGGCCACCCTCTTCCTCCAGCAGCGTCCTGAATTACTCAGATCGGTTCTATTGAGTAGTCGGTCTACCTAACTGTCAAGGCTGAGAGGTCATACTTTCTGGAGTAGGTTCCCAATGAGAGAGACTAAAAGTTAATCCTGCAAAGTCACATCTAATCTCCTCTCCTCATCTCTGCTGTGTCGGCACCGCCTGTGTGGACCCTGCCTGCTCATAACTCAGCATGATTTCCTGCAAGGGTGTCCTTGAAGGACTATGCCTGGCCCCTGATGGGAGTGAGACATTTCACCTGCTAGTAAATTACTCTGATAACACGGACCCTGCAAGTGGAAGGACAGCTGTGGCCTTGACCTTCAGACGCTCTGTGGAACCCCAGCCATGCTCTCACTGCTCTTCCAGCCGGCACGCCAGTCTGCTATGCCAAGCTCCAGGTTTGGGGGAGAAGGAGTCAGGGTCAGGGCTGATTTCCCTGCAATGCCTGCATTCCATAAAAGACACCGTTTGGCCTTCAAGCTTTTCTGGACTTGGTCCCTGGGGTGGAAACTGAGTGGGGAAGGAAGTGGGGCTGCGAGAGGGGCTTTTTGAAAAGAAATACAACTTCAAGAGTTTGGCATTTGTATTTTCTCTAATGGTTTCCCAATCATCCCCATAAATAGTTCTCACCTGATCCCGGGGTCTGAAAATGACATAATAAGCTAGCAACCTTAGAGGGAATTTTTTTTCATCTTCTTTTCATAAACTTCTTGAAAAAAAAATCGATGATAGCTATTGTACCCTCAAGAAGCACTAAATGAATAACAGTCTTTATGTTGTTGTGATTTATTTTCATCATTTCCCTTAAGAAGTAAAGGGAGGCACCACTGAGTAACTAAACAATAGCTTCTCTGAACCCCTGTTTCTTAAAACAGAACATATGACTTATTTTTTTTCTCTTAAAAACACATCACGATGGCACTTTGAGAGAGAGTAAGAGAATGACATCAGATTTTTGGACTGATCATAGTATACGTTTTGAGTGTTCAGCCCCATGACTTTCGGGACAGAGGGGTGTTGGACAAAGATTCAATGTCATTTCGGAATTAGTTTCCAGCAGTAGGGAGATTTTTCAACCCATCGTAAACCACACAGAGTCCTAAAGCCTCAGACACCTCGGTCATGTGGGCATGGGACAGGCAGGGACTCAGCTGGGGAAACTGATGGAACGTGGAACATCTTTAACTGTCACCCAGTGTCTATCCATTGAGAGCCGGAGAGGTCCAGGGAAACAGCATTTACTGCTAACCGATGCTGGGCATTTGGGTATGTTAACAGCTGTGCGGTCCGTCCGGGACATCCGGCTGGGCGGGAGCCCTCACAAAGGGCGCTCCCAGCTGGGTGGGCACTCCTACAGATGACATTCAGTGGGACTGAGCTGCCATTCCTGCTCAGAGACTACCAGTTACGAGAAGCAGCAGCACAAATCTGTTTTTAGATGCCCTTCCTCGCTTTTTGTAATCGCACAACTAACGTTAACTTAATGCGGTGTCAAAGGTTAGAAGCGCGTATAAACAGAATACAGAGTGAAAGCCCCGTGTCTCCCCTCTCCTCCTGCACAGAGGTTGGTGTGAGAGTGGAGTTCTGAGGCCATGGGGCCTCCTGGGTGATTCGGGACCCTCGCGTTCCCATCTGTGTGGAAGTGTCCCAGAGCCTGCAGACCAAGGGCTTCAGGACCTGTGACCCGGTGAGTGCCGGGTGGGCAGGATGGGGCTCCTGTTCTCCTCCCAGATCATTTTTATTTCTTGGATAACTAAGAATTTGACGACCGTGAGGTGATTTGGGGGCTTAAAAAGGCAGGTGAAATAACTGTCAGGGCAACTTCATGAAACTCGGAGTTCTTTTTCTCTCCACCAGCTGCCCTGGCTTCGGAAAGCAGCAACGCTCTGGAAAGTGACAAATGGATCCTCATTTGTGGATTTCCTTGTCGGTGACTCCGCCTATCTCAGCTTCTTCTAGTCAGTTTCCACTCAGTTCAGATACATATGTTATTTTGTTGTTAAGCTGACAATTGTGGAAAGTGACAGAAGTGCCAAGCCTCATGGAAAAGCTGTTCAGCAAGGAGGTACCATTCCGCTGCGATGAAACAAAGAGAAAGAAATCAAAGCATGACCCCAGATTGCCCTTTCCCCTGCCCCTGCCGCAGAGACCATGTTTTTGCCTCCAAACTGCCTCCACTAATAATTTTACTGACTTTCCCGTAGAATCTTCCTGACTAGGCACTCCCAACGCTGGAGCTGACTTTCTCTCAGTATCTGGGCAACCTTGGCATCCCTGCCTCCGAGATGAGGGTCTTTGCCAACTATATGTTTGGTTCGGATCTTGCATATGGCGTGCCCAGCATGCTCCCGACAGAGCCTGTGAAGGCCGAGGCTGGACACTCACGACTCCTCCAGGCAGTTTGGTTAGGAACAGAGCTGGTCTCCCTCCAAGATGTCTCAATCAGCGGGGCCTCCAGAAACTTTTTTTTTTCCCTTTAACACTGTCTTCTCGTTGCCCATGTTCGAAGGCTCAGACATGTGAGTGATTCTTTCATCCTTTCCAGGGAATTTGTGGGGATCTGAACCGGGACTACAGGATTTGGAACCTGGGAGGGGTTTCCATTGTCTGCAGTGGCCTATCACCAGTCAAATCCAGTGTGTAGGTTAATAAGGCTTAAACTTTAAAGGAAGGTTGAACATCTGATTGACAAGCTAGTGAATAAGAGTCCAAGGGGAAGTTTTGGGCTTGGAAAGTTACCCATTTCCTGAGATGCAGTTGAATTTCAAAGAGCATGAGTTATGGGTTAGGTGGAGGCAGACACTTCCAAGAGTTTAACTTGCATTGAAATACCAAATTGTTTTGCTAGATCTTAGTTTCCACTTGGTTCAAACACTTGCAAGTCAATTGCCTCAGTTAATTGCTATTTATTGTTTTCCAATCAGAGTGGCTAGAACCCCGTCCTCGACTTAGACTCCGGCTCAGAGGTGGCCCAAAGCAGCCTTGCCCTGGCACCGAAATGTTAATGAGTGTTTTGTTCTCCAGAGGACAAGTAATGTATCAAAGCCTGTTACCTTGAGTACTGATAAGATCTAAAATAAGATTACTTGGACTTTATTTTCTTTTTCAAGGAGTTTAAAAAACACTGCTTATCCTGAGGCTTGGAATGTTGCAACCTTTGGGCTTTGCTTCAAAAGTGGTCTGGAAGTTACTCAGAGATGCCCATCCAAGGGTCCTGTGTTCACATGCCCAAAATCCTGATCCCTCGCTTCCTGGGATAGCAGTTCCCATGGGAGTACTGACTCCTGGAGACAGGAAAGAGTCTGTAGCAAATTTAAGTAGGAATAGCTGGCTTTTTTGTTTTTAGAAAAGAAAAATATGAAAGGAGGTTAGTTTTCTTTTCATTCCTTCTTTCTTTCCTGTCTTTCCTTTTCCTTTCCTTTATTTTCCTTTTCTTCTCCACTTCCTCGTTTTCTCTTCCTTCTCTTCGTCTCTTTCCTTTTTCCCTCCTTCTGTCTCCTTTCCTCTTTCTCTTTTTTTCATTCATTCTTTATTCCTTCCTTCCTTCCTTCCTTCCTTCCTTCCTTCCTTCCTTCCTTCCTTCCTTCCCTCCTTCCTGTTTTAGTTCCAGTATATTTAACACATAGCATTATGTTAGTTTCAGGCATACAGTATAGTTATTCAACAATTCTATACATTATTCAGTGCTCATAGTGATAAGTGTACTCATTGAAAGGTAACTTCTTTAAGCAGAAAGAATTAATTCCACTCTCTAGCACAATTTTTAAAAACTTTTTGTGAACTGTCCATCTCTGTCCACATACATATGTACCTTTACAAAATTCTAACCATGGTAAAAACATTTAGTATCTTGATTTTTTTTATTCTTAATATTATGATAGAAATATTTGAAAAGTATCACAGTCATCATTTTTGATGGCTGCAAATATTCAAATATATGGATAACTATCTTCTGTTTAGGGAGTATTTAGAATTTACAATGATTTTTCATTAAATGCTTATCTTTAATATATATCTTCAGAAAAGAAAAGAAATAACATAAAGGGCATGAATGCTTTTGTGACTTTTGCTACATCTTGTTTTACAATTTCCTATAGTTTATAATATAATCAGAATATGAATGTACTATGTGCACCTAACGTTGTCAGAGTTGAGGATTATATAACGTTTTAAAAATTACACTGGGCATTTGCTACGGAGTAAATCTCAGGTGCTTTCAGCACACACACAAATAGTAACTATGTGAGGAGATGATATGTTAACCTGCGTGACTATAATCATTTCACTGTATATAGATGTATATGTGAAATCTTCATGTTATATACCTTAAACTACGTACATATAATTTTTATTAATATATAGTTTATATTAAATATATGTAATTTTTATTAGAAAGTAAATAGCCATTTTTAAGAGAAACAAAAGGATTTCAGCTAAAAACTCTGGTGATCATTTGCTTTAAAGATTTTAGCAGAAGACAGAATGTGAGAAGTAAATGCTTAACAGAAGTCACCAAACCCACCAAGGAGCTCAAACCAGCCATTTGAAGAAACAGATGTTCGGGGGTCAGGGAGTGAAGTCAGGGAATTCATGGCTATTGAATTGAACGAGATGGAAATAGTTGCAGATTGAGCTGAACTGTTACCGCTGCTCCGGGGGGATCTGTGCAGAGTCAAAAGCCTCACCCCTCAGAGAAGCAACACAGGCGTCTGGCTTGATGAGAGGAATAATCAGTCCAGTGTAGTGGAGAGCACATTAGTATGTCATTTTCCTGTTATTTTTAGAGAACCAGACATAGCATATAAATGCATGCAGATACCAAGATGGAAATACTATCTGCATTCTAAAATTTTCGATGGAGGCCATCCTAAAAATCCACAACACACTTCCCGTCCAACTTGCGTCACCTCGTGGCTCTGTTACCCTGGGTCTGTCAGGAACACTGGCCCTCCCAGGAAGATGGGACTGAATCAACTCTACCCCCGAAGGTGGTTTTGAAGATGAAATGAGTAAAGATGTGTAGACCCTGGCCCATAGCAAACACTTAACACATGTTAGATATTACCACTTTTATCATTATTATACATGACTAGCTTAAGTTATTAAACAGAACCTGCCTATGTC
>NW_027551571.1:10957904-10963434 GCF_008692635.1 Crocuta crocuta
TTGGCCTTTTTTTGGTCTTCATCTGTTCATCTCAATTAGGAAGCTTTGGGCTTGCAGAACTCACGCAACCTATAACCTGGCCATTCCGTGTGCTGCACCTGCCTGCTAATGGTCACAGCATCCATTGTTTCACTGGGCTGTACCGTGGTATCTTGGTCAGGGCAGGGGTGGAGGCAGGGAGGGTGGGGAGGGTTGTCCTGAGATTTGCTGCACCTCTTGCCCTGGTACTAAATGGCCCCAGAGTGTTGTCTTTCTTGCTAGTGTTTCATCTCCCTCCTGTCTGAATGCTGGCTGCCACTTCTTAGTGGCTGTCTCGCCCATATTTCCCGCCTCCTTTGGTTTTCTCTTACTGTTTTATTTTTGAGAGAGCGTGAGCAAGAGAGGGGAGCACAGAGAGAGTGGGGGACAGAGCATCCAAAGCAGACTCTGTGTTGACAGCAGCGAGCCCGATGCGGGGCTCAAACTCACAAACTGGGAGATCATGACCTGAGCTGAAGTCAGATGCTCAACCGACTGAGCCACCCAGGTGCCCTGACCTCCTTTCATTTTTGCCCTTTCTATAAACATCATGAAGCTTTTAACCCCTAGTCCACTCTAATTTACTAAAGAACTGGATATGATTGAGAAATCAAATAACAATCACATGTTAAGTTTCCTAAATGGTATGTATATGTACAAACATCCATTGATTTAGTGGGACCTTTAGATTTATATTCTAGAAAGTGGGAGCTCTCTGGATGCAGGGGGTCTTCAGCCCTGTAGAGGGGTAAGGGATTGAGGATGGGGAGGTAAGGATCTAATGGGTCTGGACCACACTAGAGGAGGATTTACAACCTTACAAAGAACCAGTGAGAGGTGGGACCAGAATCGTGAAGAGACTGTCAGAGTTCGTGAATCTTTGTGATGTCTTCACATTTGTTGTTTTTGTTAGTTATGATTGGTCTAGTGAGGCGTAATTACCTAGTAATTATTTTAAATCCTTTAAATGTAAATTATTAAAAGAATCCTTATTATTTTAGCCGTAGCTGTTTGGGTACCCCCCACACGTGAGACCTTTGGCTAAAAGCCCTACCTACATGACAGGCGATCATTACAGCAGCCGTGGGAGCAAGGTGTGCTCAGCACTTCTGCACTCTCATGCTACGTTCAAGGAAACCGAGAGCAGTTGAGTTACCTGCCAAAAATTGCTGCAGTTGGAATGCAAGCCCAGGTCTGACTAACAACTGAGCTAATATCTTTCACTATACCAAGCATTTTTTAATAGTCCCCCCATCACAAGGGTTCCAAATGTTTGGAGACAGTGAGAAACATGGAGTTGGGGAGGTGGCCTATTTCTTATCCATTCTTGGGGATAAATGGGTATGAATGCCAGGCATTCAAGCGGGAGAGAGTAGAGATAGCTCTTTATAAAAGAAAAATGAATAAGGATGCATCCCCAAGGAAGTTGCGGTGGGTGCTAACCAACAAGAATTTTCCGGGGGAGTGCTCAGACATTTCGGAGCCCACGGACCGTGGGGAGAATGCCAGCTGCATACAAGGCATCAGGTATGACAGTCTAGGGACCGTTGCCCATCAGGGTGTTGTATGTTTGCTTCTGCACTGGTGGCTGTGCTCAGCACGGGCAGCTGACCAGGAATTTGAAAGCTCGATAAGTGATGCCGATTGTGTCTTTGTGGCTTTATTTCAAGAGGCAGAAATCTGCATGTGCACAAGTCAAATAATAGAATCCAGCCTGGTTCCGTTGGAAACCCTTACGTGGCCCACAGTGCCAGGTGAGTCTGGAAGGTACATGCTGCAGACACCTGATGCCAGGAGGAGCCAAGAAGGGCTCCTCAAGCCAGAAGACAGCAGAACTTAATCTTTACTTTTCTTCTAGCTCGTATTTTGCTCTCCCCTTTCCCCCCTTTCATTCCCCTTTTTCTCCCTCCATTTCTTCTTTCCCAAGTATTTATTGAACACCTTCTCTGTCCCAGACCCTGCCTTTGTGATATAAAACTAAAGAACACAAGGTCCTTACCCTTGAGGATCTTACACTCTCGTGGGAAGAGGTAGAAACAATTTTCAGTTAGTACCATTAGAGCTGCACAAAAGGGGCCATAGCGTCCTTTGAGAAGACCAGAAGGGGTTTTTAATCTACTCTGGCAGTAGTACTGAGCCTACTTATAAGATATTAGTTGGTTGGATGTAGCAAGAAGCAGATGGAGGGAGGAGGGTGTCCAGACTAAAGGAAGAGTGTGGGCCAACACACAGAGGCAGCAAAGCATGAAATCTGAAGCAACTATAGAAGTTCATGATGACTAGCCGGCCCAAGGGGTTGGGTGCCATATTGGTGAGAGAGGGTGGGGCCAGACCAGGGAGGGAGTGGGATCCTATTTCCTGGAGCAATCATTAGAGCTGATTGTTTGCCAGCTACCTTGGAGGAAGGGGAAGCAGTTTACGGGTGGGAACATTCCAACGTGGATCTTGGTCTAGGGCATCCTTTTGAGTGGATTGAGGCATTTTCTAGAGTAATTACAGAACCCAGGAAGTGAAAACATGGCCTAAAGCCATGGCCAAAATCCTTTAGACACTTCTAGAGGCAAGAGATCCTTTTGCAATGGGAGAGCAGACATCCTGGCAAAAGAGAACGACTTCAGTGAATGTCAACAACTAAGATTTTTTTTAAGATTAATTTTTTAAAATGTTTTATTTCTGAGAGAGAGAGAGAGAGCGTGAGCAGGGGAGGGTCAGAGAGAGAGAGGGAGATACAGAATCCGAAGCTTAGGCTCCAGGCTCTGAGCTAGCTCTCAGCACAGAGCCCGACACGGGGCCCGAACCCACGAACCGTGAGATCATGACCTGAGCCGAAGTCGGACGCTTAACCATCTGAGCCACCCAGGCGCCCCAACAAGCAAGATTTTTAAGACTGAGCTGTTGCAAAGGTTAACTTCAATTTATAAATAGTGGTTTTGAAAATGCCTGGCTTTCCTTTGTGAATCTAGATGCCTTAGGAGTTTCTTAGAGAATCCAGTAGGTTAGAGATACCTAATCACACCGAGCTAGACTGGCAGGTATGTGCCAACCTTGGTTTTCCCAAGACTTCTGCCTTTATAAGTAGTATCCCTTCTGGCTCATGCAATTACCCACTTACCTGCTCCAATGGGGTATCAGACTGTGGTCAGCTCCCAGGATGCGAGGTCCTTCACTTCACTCTGTGAATTGTAAGTGTGCCTGTTCTGTGTTGACACTCTTCCTGCATGCGATGTGTCCGGGTACTCTGCACACTGTCATTTCATTCTCCTACAAAGTCCCTCAAGATAGTGTTATTATCTCTATCTGACAATTGAGGCAACAGATCACTCAAGTTGAGTTCCAGGTTCACAGAGAGAGTGGTTTGTGGAACAGGACCTGAACCCAGTGTATGAGGGTGCGGCCACAAGTCTCATTGGCCGCAGCCTCCTTCCCCGGAGAGGCAGAAACACACAGCAATTAAGAGTCTGATTTTGGAAGTCAGATTTTCCGGCACTGAATTCTGTCTTGGCCATGTACTTGATGTAGAATTTGCCCAAGGGTTCATAGGTTGAAGATGAAATAAAATGGAGTGATGTAGGTAAAGCATTGAACATGAGGCCTGGCCAAAGTGAGCAATCAGTACATCTTACCGTTATTAATAAGAATCACTAGAAGTCCCACTCTGGATTCCCCCCCTCCCCCCATGACCATAATATTTCAGGTGAGTGCGCCAGGTCCTGGAGTATGAGGACGATTTCTCACATAGATTCAGAGAGGAAGTACATATCACCTCCCTGACACTGTTCCAGTGTATTCACTTATTTAATCCTCGGCTAAGAAGGGTCCAAGTCAAGGTTCTCTCTTAGGCAGTTGACCCTAGAGCCAGCGTGTTTTCCCTGCCACACTATGCCACGTGCCCTTGCTTTTGTGTTTGTGGGCAGGTTTGGAACAAGAAAAGCCTTAGTGATTAGAAATCTAACTAGGACAGAGAAAACTGGTGTCTCAGTAATTTGAAGTTAGCTCTGAAAGTGTTGGCCTTTTAAGGGATTGCTTTCCGCGTAAGATCTCAAATGACATACATTTGTTCTGAACGATTAACTTTGCAGAGCATGGATACCAGATTATTTGTAGTCATATAAACAAAAGTAAGATGTTAATGAAATAGTCACTTTTAAGAGCTGTAGTCTCGTAATGGTTTTCAAAACCCCCCACCAGCCGCATCATTCTATTACCACCAATTCAAAAATTTCTAAAGAGAAACATTGAAAGAACAATTGCACTGAGTGTCTAGATTTATATAAACTCCCCATTGAACTACTGCTTAGTCTCCTTATGCTATATAATCCTCACCACAAACTCATGGCTGTTATTATTATCTCCACAGGTGAGGACAGGGAGGCTCAGAGATATTCTATGGCTTGCCTAAGATCCCAGAGCTAGAAACAGAGAAATGGAGACACGGAGCCAGAATTCCCTGAATCCCATGACTGGTCGTGTTCTTTCTACATGTTCTAATTTGAGCAGACCTAGGGCTGTTGAGATTAAAATCAGAGGACACTCATGGCGGGGATCTGGATTTTCCAAACTTTCATATGTGATGCTGAGCCCATGACCAACCAGGCATGGGCCAGAAGGACATCAAGAATATGCCTAAAGGGTGGAGTGATTCTCAGAGAACTGTAACTTGGAGTTATCTGACATCAGAGCAGGCCGGTTAATGGACATGCAGGTAAGTAAGGGATACAAATGTATCTGAGAACAAAAGGGATAAAATGTGCAAAAACATTAATGGGATGAGGCACCCATAATTAGATGGTTGGATTTTGAGCCTGGTTCTGCATTACTAATTGCCTTAAGCAGGAATGTCTGCTGCGTTCCCTACAGGATGGAGGACAGTGTTAGACAGGCCGAAGCCTATGAGCCCAGGTGGCGAAGAGGCTGCATTTGCTGGGCAGGGATAGGAAGTTGTAGTCAAGGTGGCTTCTGATAGCAAGGATGTGGGATGGCAGCAGTAAGGCCGTGGAGTAAATCTCTATGACAAAGACTTGTGGAGAAGTTAAACTTCTAAAATGGGGCTAAGCAATAGAACTTTCTGTGATAATGGACCTTTCTATATGCTATCCAGTGTGGCAGCCACAGCCAACAGGTGACTAGGAAATACTTAACATGTGGGTAGTATGAACTAACCACATATTTTGCTGAAATACGAGACTGAACTTTTTACATTACTTATTTTTATTATTTTTAATTTTTTAAAAATAGTTTATTGTCAAGTTGGTTTCCATATAACACCCAGTGCTCATTACTTTTTTTTTTAATGTTTATTTCTAGGAGAGAGAGAGAGACAGCGTGAGCAGGGGAGGGGCAGAAAGAGAGGGAGTCACAGATTGAAACAGGCTCCAGGCTCTGAGCCGGCAGTCAGCACAGAGCCCGACGCGGGGCTCGAACCCATGAACCGCGAGATCATGACCTAAGCGAAAGTCGGACGCTTAACCGACTAAGCCACCCAGGCGCCCCGTTCATTTCTTTTTTTTTAAAA
>NW_027551571.1:10963702-11071879 GCF_008692635.1 Crocuta crocuta
AGAAACAGAGAAATGGAGACACGGAGCCAGAATTCCCTGAATCCCATGACTGGTCGTGTTCTTTCTACATGTTCTAATTTGAGCAGACCTAGGGCTGTTGAGATTAAAATCAGAGGACACTCATGGCGGGGATCTGGATTTTCCAAACTTTCATATGTGATGCTGAGCCCATGACCAACCAGGCATGGGCCAGAAGGACATCAAGAATATGCCTAAAGGGTGGAGTGATTCTCAGAGAACTGTAACTTGGAGTTATCTGACATCAGAGCAGGCCGGTTAATGGACATGCAGGTAAGTAAGGGATACAAATGTATCTGAGAACAAAAGGGATAAAATGTGCAAAAACATTAATGGGATGAGGCACCCATAATTAGATGGTTGGATTTTGAGCCTGGTTCTGCATTACTAATTGCCTTAAGCAGGAATGTCTGCTGCGTTCCCTACAGGATGGAGGACAGTGTTAGACAGGCCGAAGCCTATGAGCCCAGGTGGCGAAGAGGCTGCATTTGCTGGGCAGGGATAGGAAGTTGTAGTCAAGGTGGCTTCTGATAGCAAGGATGTGGGATGGCAGCAGTAAGGCCGTGGAGTAAATCTCTATGACAAAGACTTGTGGAGAAGTTAAACTTCTAAAATGGGGCTAAGCAATAGAACTTTCTGTGATAATGGACCTTTCTATATGCTATCCAGTGTGGCAGCCACAGCCAACAGGTGACTAGGAAATACTTAACATGTGGGTAGTATGAACTAACCACATATTTTGCTGAAATACGAGACTGAACTTTTTACATTACTTATTTTTATTATTTTTAATTTTTTAAAAATAGTTTATTGTCAAGTTGGTTTCCATATAACACCCAGTGCTCATTACTTTTTTTTTTAATGTTTATTTCTAGGAGAGAGAGAGAGACAGCGTGAGCAGGGGAGGGTCAGAAAGAGAGGGAGTCACAGATTGAAACAGGCTCCAGGCTCTGAGCCGGCAGTCAGCACAGAGCCCGACGCGGGGCTCGAACCCATGAACCGCGAGATCATGACCTAAGCGAAAGTCGGACGCTTAACCGACTAAGCCACCCAGGCACCCCGCTCATTACTTATTTTTTAAAAATAGATGTATTTTTATTAAGTTGTCTCTCTACCCAACATGGGGCTCAAACTTACAACCCTAAGTTCAAGAGTTGCGTGCTCTACTGACTGAGCCAGCCAGGTGTCCCTACTTTACTTATTCTTCATGACCTAAAATTTAAACTTAAATTGTCACGTATGGCCAGTGACTACCATATTGGATGCCACAGCTCTAAAATGAAATAATGATGCTTCCCTGAGAAACTGAAAACACTATAAATCTCTTTGTTCAGGAGCTACTTAAAAACTGTGAAGCCTATGAAGCCATGAGGTGGCAGAAACAGTTTTCATAGGTTAGCAAAACACTGACTGGGTCAAATGAGGGTTTATTTTATGATGGATGAGACAGCAGAAGAAAATACATATTATGAAAGTAGAAAAGAAGTGTATTCATCCCAAATAAATTCTATAAAAATGCTTTTACTCTAAAGCTTTACTGAACAGTTATGTCTGCTAGGATAGGATTTTGTTGTTGTTTTGGGGGTCAGGAGAAAGCTTTTCTTAAGGAAGATAAAGAAAAATTAATGGATACTCTATAGTTCAGAAATTTTATCTCAAAAGAGTAGCTGAGTATTGTCATCCCATTTTATGAGAATAATTTGTTACATGGTTAACTCTGAATTTTCAAGTTGTTTAGACCCTGAGCTTTAAAAGAAGTGGGCCAAATGACACTCAAATCTGCAAAATGCTGAAGGTAAAATTCTGGTCGGTTCTTTGGTGATGCGGTGTGAGCAACATGGCGGTCAGGCTCAAGGCCACTGTCCCGCCAATGGATCCTCCTGAACACAGTGGCTGGTGATGACCCGGTGAGGGAGACTGTTCAGGGCCTCCCTTTTCTTTCCAAGGAGGGGGACTCGGCTCTGTTTCCTTCATTAGCAACCCAGAATTCCACAAGAGAGAATGGAAGGCTGCACGGCCTATTAACAGGCTTTTCGCAATTCTTGCCTCTTCTGAAGCTCCCTCTCTCCTTGAGGCATTTGTGAGTCCGCTTTGCAACGGAAGGTTTTCCAGACCCTGTGGATAGAGCCAATCTTCCCTCTCAGGAGACAGAGTAAGTGGCTTAATAAGCCTATCACATCTTAATTTTTTTTTTATGATTTTATATCCTGAGGTAATAGGGGGGAAGGCATGATTTTATTATTATTAATTATTATTATATTATTACAGTTTTCCAGTCTGGCTTTTTGATGTTTACAAGTTCAGACAACACGTGGTTTTCCAAGCCAGATTTCATAACCTTAAACTACCTTTCCATTTGGCTCCCGTCCATCCTATTCTGTTTTAGATCTTGTTTATGTTTGGCTTAAATCATGAATTGGCTGTGCTGTTTATTTTGCCACACGGCTTTAAGGCATGGGGAGGAGACAGCGTTTTGGACGGAGTGTACATGGAAGCACAGCTACAAAGCTTGGGGGCCAATGTTTGCCTGTACCTGCAGGGGGCGGGACCTACATGGCCCATTGAATTCTGCATCCTCGTTACCACTCTTCTCATAAGGGTACGAGCTTCATACCTACAGTCGGGGTTTTCCGTTCCAACCAGAAGTCTCTGATCTACAAGGGAGTTTGGCTTTGGTAGTCACAAATAATAGGTGTGTGTGTGTGTGTGTGTGACATAAATTGTATAGGATGGAAAAAATTGCTGGGTATGGGATTGTCAAGGATCTTGAGTGCCAGGCTAGGGCTTTTACATCTTAGAGTGCAGGGCAGTTATAATAAGTGTGGTCCCTAGAACAGTGGTAATGGCCTTATCTGGAAATTTCTTCCAAATGCAAATTCCCAGACCCCTTCCTGAGACTATCGTATCAGAAACTCTGGGTGTGCTTAACAATGTGTGTTTTCTAAAGCCCTCGAGGTGACTTAGTAGCCTGTTTAAGTTTGAGAACCAGTAGGGAATGGGAAGTTAGTTGCAAAGTGTTGGGTAGGAGAGTAACATAGTCATTCCTGTTTATATTCTAGAAAGGACTCATCTGGAACAGGAGACACAGTGGAGCCAGTGGAGAACAGAAAACCAATTTTATTGCAAAGTTCTGAGCAAGGAAATGACGGGTGTCTGAGCCAGGATGTGGCAATGGGGCTAAAATGCATTGGACTCATCTGAAAGGTGTCAAGGAGGTAGAATTTATAGCACTTGGTCATTGGTTCATTATTGACTATGAGGACAAGAAGTCTGGGATGACTCGCAGCTTCTGTTTTAGGTGATATTGATGCTATTAAACAAGATAGAAAAAAAAGAGCCTTTATCCCCCCAAGAACTAAGGAGAAGCCCCAGAACAAAAATTCAACACCTAGCTGAATTTGTATGGTTTCGGCCACTTGGCCAGAACCCTAGAGAAAGGATTCTGTTGACAGGCGGACAATAAAGTATCGACCACGATGTCATGAGCACAATGGGGCATATTGAAACCACATGCCTCATGCATCTGAATGTATATTATGATGGTCTGTCATCACTTCTGTTGGGCACCTGTATTTTTAGTGGTGAATGAGTCAGTAGTGAAGACCCAGACTGAGACTGATCATAACCACGGACAGAAGTGTTCTATTAGCACACCAGTGTGAGGCACTGGTCCATGTGTGATATTGCACCCTCGCCATGTTGTGTCAGATGCTTGACATCGGCAGCTTTGCTGTTACTAAGAATATGGTTTTGGCCATGGACCTCATAAACATAGGAAGTAGGAATCCATGTAAAAGAGTGGCTATTCTGTGCCATCGTCGACTTCAGAAAGCCAGAGCATAACACAGTCAGAGCATTTTATAGCCGAGAGAGATGCTAGTGGTAAGTAATGAACCCATCTATTTAACGAATGGGAAAATTAAGGCCCAGGGAAAGACATCATTTGCCCAAGGCCAGGGATCCCATTCAGGGCAGAGTTTGGGATGCCTTTGTCTGTTATCACTTCCTGACAGTCCCTTCTTTCATTTCACGTCTCACTCAATAAAAATGATGAAGGTGAGGGGCACCTGGGTGGCTCCGTCGGTTAAGTGTCCGATTTCAGCTCAGGTCATGATCTTCCCATTCGTGAGTTCCAGCCCTGCATCGGGCTCTGTGCTGTCCGTTCAGAGCCTGGAGTTTGCCTTAGATTCTGTGTCTCCCTTTCTCTCTCTGCCCCTCTCCTGCTCACACTCTGTCTGTCTCTCTCCAAAACAAATATACATTAAAAAAATTTTTAAACGATGATGAACATTTATTGAGTGCTTTTCTATGCCAGCAGGCACAGTGCTAAGCCTTTCCCATGAATTAGCCCTTTCAGTCCCCCATATCAGTGTTATATGTGGGGGACTGATTTATGCCCATTGTCGGAGATGGGGAAACAGAGGCTTCAAAAGATTGAGTCCCGGGGTGCCTGGGTGGCTCAGTCAGTTAAGCATCCAACTTTGGCTCAGGTCACGATCTCACTGTTCATGGGTTCGAGCCCCGTGTTGAGCTCTTTGTTGACAGCCAGCTCAGAGCCTGGAGCCTGTTTCGGATTCTGTGTCTCCCTCTCTCTCTGATCCTCCCCTGCTCACGCTGTCTTTCTCTCTTTTTCTCTCTCAGAAATAAATAAAACATTCAAAAAAAAAAAAAAAAGAAATTGAGTTTTTGCTCAAGTTAACTCAATGAGCCAGTAAGTGTCAGACCTAGAATTGCAAGCCAGGTGCTTGAGTCTAGGACCTGTGGCTTTAACAACAGTACAGTATTGTTCCTCTTACCAGTGAAGCTTTCCTGAGCCCCAGAGAAGAGCAGGTCTCTTTCTGTGTGTTCAGCACCCTCCACGCCACTCTCGCTCACAACACTCATCTCTCTTTGCTGTTACATTTTTTAATGTTTTATTTATTTCTGAGAGAGAGAGAGAGAGAGGCAGCATGAGCAGGGGAGGGTCAGAGAGAGAGGGAGACACAGAATGTGAAGCAGGCTCCAGGCTCTGAGCTAGCTGTCAGCACAGAGCCCAACACGGGGCTCGAACCCATGAACCGTGAGATAATGACCTGAGCCGAAGTCGGACGCTTAACCGACGGAGCCACCCAGCCGCCCCTTCTCTTTGTTGTTATTAACTGTTGTCTCATCTCTACGTCCACTCTCTCCTCACCACGATTGTCATTCTTCGCTTACATGCGGTCTCCCAGTTGATTGGAAGCTCCAGGGGAAAGACACTCAACACACCTTGTGCACAGCGACGCACACGCCAGGCACCCAGTATGTGCTCAATAAGTGTGCTTGGGAAGAATGAATGCTTTAGAGGAGTGTGGACTTTTTGAGGTCCGGGATCATGATTCGGTCATCCCTCTGCCTTTTCCGAAGGCCACCTAGCTATTATCATGCAGTGGGGACACCGTGAATGGTTTCTGAAAGCATGATCAAGAGGAAGATTCTTCTCAGAACTAACATGGATCACGAGTGGCTTCAAGAGGTGTCTGAACCTTCAGGAATAGAGAAGTCGGTTAGCACAGAGTTCAGAAGGGTTTAGAGAATTCTAAGGACAAACTCAGGTAACTGTACAAATGTGCACACATGTGGAGCACTGCAGATCAGAGATGCATTCTTGACACCGATGAGGGAGAAGGGCAGCCCGAGGTCTGCCTTTGCTCAGCATCTACAGTGAGAGCCTTCCCTCCTCCTCTGTCACACAGCCTGGGGGAGGCCACAGCTCCCCCCTTAGGTTGAAGAATCTCTACTGTACCCGCACATAGTAGGTACACTGCAAACAATCGAATGTACTCCCTGTAAGTCCCTGTAAGTATTTCACATGGGTTATATTTGTATAGACATAGCCTGACTTACATGGTTCAACCTAAGATTTTTTTTTTTTTTTGATGTTACAGTGGTGTGAAAGCAATATACAACCAGTAGAAACTATACTTTGAATTTTGCCTCCTTTCCTGGGCTAGTAATATTGCAGTGTGTTACTCTCTCATGATCCTGGGTGGTGGCAGCGATGATTTCATCCAATGGCAAGTTTAAGGCAGGGTAGGCTGAGCTATGATGTTCGATAGATTTGGTGTGTTAAATGCATTGGTTGACTCGTGCTATTTCCAGCTTTGGATTGGTTTATTGGGACAAATCCCACTGGAAGCCAAGGAAGATCTGTAAAGGTAATATCTTTACCCTACACTTCCCGTGGAGGAGCCACGGTCCGTGGAGATGGACTNTGAACCGTGAGATAATGACCTGAGCCGAAGTCGGACGCTTAACCGACGGAGCCACCCAGCCGCCCCTTCTCTTTGTTGTTATTAACTGTTGTCTCATCTCTACGTCCACTCTCTCCTCACCACGATTGTCATTCTTCGCTTACATGCGGTCTCCCAGTTGATTGGAAGCTCCAGGGGAAAGACACTCAACACACCTTGTGCACAGCGACGCACACGCCAGGCACCCAGTATGTGCTCAATAAGTGTGCTTGGGAAGAATGAATGCTTTAGAGGAGTGTGGACTTTTTGAGGTCCGGGATCATGATTCGGTCATCCCTCTGCCTTTTCCGAAGGCCACCTAGCTATTATCATGCAGTGGGGACACCGTGAATGGTTTCTGAAAGCATGATCAAGAGGAAGATTCTTCTCAGAACTAACATGGATCACGAGTGGCTTCAAGAGGTGTCTGAACCTTCAGGAATAGAGAAGTCGGTTAGCACAGAGTTCAGAAGGGTTTAGAGAATTCTAAGGACAAACTCAGGTAACTGTACAAATGTGCACACATGTGGAGCACTGCAGATCAGAGATGCATTCTTGACACCGATGAGGGAGAAGGGCAGCCCGAGGTCTGCCTTTGCTCAGCATCTACAGTGAGAGCCTTCCCTCCTCCTCTGTCACACAGCCTGGGGGAGGCCACAGCTCCCCCCTTAGGTTGAAGAATCTCTACTGTACCCGCACATAGTAGGTACACTGCAAACAATCGAATGTACTCCCTGTAAGTCCCTGTAAGTATTTCACATGGGTTATATTTGTATAGACATAGCCTGACTTACATGGTTCAACCTAAGATTTTTTTTTTTTTTTGATGTTACAGTGGTGTGAAAGCAATATACAACCAGTAGAAACTATACTTTGAATTTTGCCTCCTTTCCTGGGCTAGTAATATTGCAGTGTGTTACTCTCTCATGATCCTGGGTGGTGGCAGCGATGATTTCATCCAATGGCAAGTTTAAGGCAGGGTAGGCTGAGCTATGATGTTCGATAGATTTGGTGTGTTAAATGCATTGGTTGACTCGTGCTATTTCCAGCTTTGGATTGGTTTATTGGGACAAATCCCACTGGAAGCCAAGGAAGATCTGTAAAGGTAATATCTTTACCCTACACTTCCCGTGGAGGAGCCACGGTCCGTGGAGATGGACTTAGCTGCCCACAGTGACACAGCTAGCAGGTGTGAAACAAGGATTAGGACTTGGCGCTCCAATTTGGGACACGCCATCACCACCATACTCAGCCAGCTATGGGTGAAATGTCGCAGCAGCCCAGAGAGGCGTCTGGCACAGGCTCGTCCTCAGGGAGCTGGTATTTCTCTGACTACATAATAGGGGCAAAGCTGGGTGCTTAATGAGCAGTATATCATTTATCAGCCAATTGTAACAGCAGGGATATTGAGCGTTATTGATAAAAACCTCCGCAGAATCCTGGAACTCCATGCACGGGGCTGGAGGCTGCTGGGTGGGAAGGACCAGGCGGCAGTCAGTTCCCTTCCACCCCCCCCCCGCCCCCATAGGCCACCTCTGTCGCCTGCTCACCTGATGTCTCCAAAAGACGGCCCAGAAAGTCCTGCCTTTCCAAAACGTGTTCTAGTTCGGATAATGGCACATTAGAGAGGCCTTGAGGACATCTTTCCTTAGAAGAGGCAAAGGGACTGGTTGGAATGAATCCGGAAGCCAGAGGGTCATAGAGCTGGAAGTGACCTCGATGGGATCTGTTCTGCCCCCTCATCTCTCCGCCCAGGACTGAGGCTCAGTGGAGTGGGGAGCTATTCTTGGATCCAGGAGGAGAAACCGGGTGGAGCCCGCCCCGTCCACTGGCCGTGGGCCTCACCTTACGCAGTGGGCCGCCTTGCTGTGTGGTCCCGAGGAAGCCCTTTAAAAGCTTGGGCCTTTTGTGTGTGGAGAGGATGGTGATAATGCTGGCCCGCGCCTGCAGGCCGTGAATGAGAGTCAGGGACTGAAAAGAGCAAGTCAGCTGCTCTGGTGGGAAGGCGGGTACAATGCGGTTCCCTGCTGGATCTGAGCCCGCCATGAAAGCCTCGCGCGCCTGGGCCCGCGCTCCGACGGCCGCATCATGCCCTCCGTGCTGTGTGAGTGTGTGTACACGCATGTGTGCTGTGCACGCGTGCGTGCAGGTGCCCGAGGATGTTTNGCAGCCCCGTCAGCGTCTCTCTGCTGATCCTGGAGGGTGGACTCTGCCCTTCCCTCCTCCCCTTCCTTGCCATCCGTCCCGGGGCCCCGCCCTTCCATGCCTGGGGTCCCTGGCAATGAGCCAGGTCATAAGAGCAGAGTCGTCTTCTCTACAGCCCACTTTGGGTGGGCATTTCCGGTCCACGTTTGTGATACTTACCGAGGGAATGTTCCTTGAGGGACAGTTCAGAAGAGAAGGGAAATTTCCACCATGAGTATTGACTCTATACCAGGCATTAGGCTAGACGCTTTATATTAGGGTCTTCAGTTCCCAAAAGTGACTCTTGAGCGGGAGACATTTTTATGCCACTTTAGGGATGAAGATATCAAGGCTCTCAGATGTTGAGTGAAACATCTATTTACACGGCCCTCAAGTGGTGTGGCTTTATTTTGTTATACTCTCGAGACTCACGAGTAGCCTGATGCTGTTAGGGAGACTGGACCTTCTGTAGTCTCTGTGCTCCGGGGTGGGGGTGGGGGGGGGCTCCATGATCCCTCCCTGGGAAAGGACTGTGGGTCCTTCCCCCTTGCTGGAGGGTCAGTTCCTAAACCTGGTTTCTCTATGGTAAGCCAATCCCTCTGTTTTATTCTCCGATCTCATCTTTGCCAAAAAGCAGGCAGCCTTTGGTAGAGCGCACAGGGCTGATAGGTGGTGAGTTCTGCCTCTGGTCTGTACAATTGTGGACCAATCTTGGCCCCTCTCTAGGCCTCAGTTTCCCCATCGGTGACACGGGGTTATTCTAAAACGATATTTTAGGGTCTTTCAGCTCTGACTTTAGTTTTTCATTCCATCTCTAGGCAAGACTCCCAGCTCTGAAATCCCGCAATCTGCCTCCCGGAGGCTTCACCCCTTCCGGCTAGTCTGTCTTAAGGTGTAGCGCCACCTTCTGGTGGCTGGTGTACTCCCCCTTTTTTCCTTTGGCTCGCGTGGAACTGCGGTTCCTCCTTTCTCTAGAAACTGGACTGAAGGTTTGATGACTAGGAACATCTCTCTGCAAAGCTCAGAGGCGGGATCAGGGGTGGGTTGTGACTGGACTCGACTCCCTCCCCCTCAGAAGGGTGCTGGTGACTTTTCTAGAGCTGAGGCCACACCGCAAACCTGGAAAGCTCAGAGACCGTGAACAGCAGCCAGCAAAAGCACATAATCCCTGAGGGAATCGTTCCACAAGAAACAAGGGCGTGAATAGATGAGGTCCATGGCACCTTTTTATCCCTCTCCTTCCCTTATTCTTTTTTGTTTTGCTTTTATTTTGAGGCAAAGAAACATGGTTGAGAAAAATAAATGGGTGGCCAAATTTAAGAGGGTCTTAAATTTGGGGATTCCTTCTGGTTTTATTTTGGTTGAAGAAGAGGAAGGAGTGGGTGTGTGTTAAGAGCTTGTTTCTGAAGGAAATAGGAAAGGTTTCTCCGAGTCTGGACCTTGGCCTTTCTGTTCCGTGACACCTGAGCGGGTCTTGCCAACTGTGTTTACCTGCTTCGCACCTCTGAGGGTTTGGGGATTCAGCTACGGGGTCTCTTTGCCCACGGCCCATGGGCTCACTGTTTACCGGGACTGTCTCCAGCCTGGAGGACCCACCTGCCCCCAGATCTGGCAGGCTTCAGGTGGCTTTGACTTCCTGGAAGTGCGCTTAGTACTTATTTGAGGACGTTTGCTGAATGAACTCAAGGTGGGCAGGTGGGGGGAACCTGACTCCGGACTCGCCAGGAACGGACGACTCTACCCATTCTTAATCTAGCCCTTTCCCTTGAAGACCACAGTTTCTTCTTCTCTAAGGAGAAAATAGGAAGTGAAGATTTTTAAGATTTCTTACTCCATTCCATGCCATTATTCTAGGGCACTAGAGGCTAGGTGATCAGGGTTTCATTCTGACTCTGCCATGTCCCTGGTAAGCCAGATAACCTCTCTGGCTCTTACAGTATGGTTCAGTTCAGGGAGTGTCATTCTAGAGAGTCATGGGTTGGAGGATGGTGGGGGACAGAGTGTGCAGGAGCCTCCCACCATGCCATTCTTAGAGACTGCACCTGCATCAGGGCATGACCAACTGGGTGAGGCATCCCGGTTGTGGATGAGGCGGGTCAGCACCCATACATCTGAGATGAGAGATGCAGGAAAAGCAGGCAGACCCGACTGGATGTACAGGACCATATGCCGAGGGTCACTCAATGGCCACAATTAAGGCTCATATTTCAATTAAAATACAGGAACTAATAACAATTTAAAAAGAAATAGAAACAGGATTGCAAATTGTGCGTATGTTTGTGTATCTCCACCCAGGCTGATGGTCCACGTTTGCTCTGCACCAGGAAGACACACGCACGTACCTGCCCAGGCACACGCACGCGCCTGTGCACTCAGTGGGAAGGGCTGCTTTGAACCAGGCCGGAAAGGTGATGCCCAGCTCTGCCAGGTCTTGGCCCTGTGGGAACTGGCAACGAACTGTTGGTAAATCGTTTGGGATTCTGTGGGTACAGGAGCTGTGTTCATTGAAAATATCATTAACGCCTTTTGTCAGGAGCCAGAAGCCCACGGTGGAGTTCACAGATGCCTGACGTAGCTTGTCCAGTAGTGAAATTAACATAATAAAACTCAGTTAACAGAGATGCTATGGGTTTAATTAGTTCCTTAACAATTAAAGAATCATGAGATCTTGAGCATTCCATCTTCAAAAGCAATTTGGGGGGATTGATGTCACCGTCTGACATCTCCACCGAAATTCTGGGTTGCCAAAGTCGATTTGGGAAATTGCTCGTATTATCTGCTTCCAGACAAGTACATACACTTTCCTGCCACCTGGAAAGGAAGCACTTTCAGGTAGCCTCCCAACGGACTCCTCCGGAGCCCGAGGCTACATGGATAGAGGCTAAGTTCTGTCTTCCGGGTTGGGTTTCTCCTTTGGAGTGTCTAGCCTCCCATTGCCTGTGTTCCCACAACCCAGTGACCCCTTCCTAACCCATTACATTCTGCAGGCACTGGGCAGATAAGGGTGTTGTAACACATATCATTCTTCTAACTTCCTGTATCTTATGTGACTCTGAACCTGTACTTGATGCTATAAAAGAGAACATGGCTGTTAGGTTCCTTGCTTGGGGCTGGTTGATTTGGCAGTATTTACACCCGTGGTTGGTGACGGTGAGCTCGGACAGCTAGAAAAGTCCAGGGAAGCTCACTCAGGAGGCCCTTTGCTAGCTCGGCCTCTCAGTTGGTTCTGGTTATCTCCGTCAGTAAGGGGGTCTCATTCACAAAGCAGCCTCTTAGTAAGAGGCTATCTCTGGGAAGGGCATCAGCTGGGAGCTTAGTAGGAAAGCAGAGTCACAGGCCCCACCCTGGACCCAGAAACTGGAGTCCTCATTTGAACAAGGTTCCCAGAAATGTGTAAGCATCCACATGTTTGAGAAACTGCTCTATAACACTCTGTGGCGATCTCTTTTGCCCAAGAGGCTCCTGATCTGGTGAGCGAGCTTGCTCTCGAGGCCAGATTCTTCCGGCAAGAACAAGGTTCTTTTTTTTTTTCTTTTGAATATTTTTATTTATTTCTAGGAGAGAGAGAGAGAGAGAGACAGCGTGAGCAGGGGAGGGTCAGAGAAAGAGGGAGTCACAGACTGAAAGAGAATCCAGGCTCCGAGCTGGCAGTCAGCACAGAGCCCGACGCGGGGCTCGAACCCACGAACCGCGAGATCATGACCTAAGTGAAAGTCGGATGCTTAACCGACTAAGCCACCCAGGCGCCCCAAGAACAAGGTTCTTATTCCTGCAGGTGAGGGCCCAGGAGCCCCAGCCCTGGCTCGCTTGGGTCTTGAGGAACCCCCCTCCCCACCAGGTCTCTCTGATGGCAGCATTGTCTTTGAACCTTCTTTGGTGGTCTGATTTCAGCATCTTGCCAGTCCAGGGAAGGCACCATGCCACACTGACAGATGGCCCAAAGTAGGACAGACAGAAGAAATGTATGTTTATCAAATTTGGGTTGAAAAGACCGTGTTCCCCCAGCAAAGGCTGTCAAACAGCTGTCACTCAGGAGCATATGGCCCAGCACGGAGAGAGCAGGGACACAGCTAATCCCACTCTTACAGAGATTAGCCCTGACGAGTAATAAGTGAAGAAGGTTGCTGCCGTCACCAGGGTGCTGCCTAGGAGGAGGTGGCCGGGGCCTGCCCTGCAGTGACCTCCTTCAGTTACCTCCCTGACGATCCAGGCTCCCGTCTCCAAATGAAACCCCGGAGTAGAATGATGTGCACGGAAGGAATAAGGATGATCACGGTAATAGTAACAGCTCTACCATTTATCGGACACTTGCTGTGTGTTAAGTAACACAACTTGGTTGTTGATTTCTATCACCTTATTTATCCTGCCCGCATGGCCCCTTTCAGGCACTTATTATTATCTCCAGTTTACAGACGAGGAAAATAGGTCTCTGGGATGTGATTGTGGGTCCCCAGATGGTGCAGGCCAGGTCACCCTCCTGCACACATATATCTGAAGGCCCCAGGAGGAGAGATGCTGGAAAATACAGCAGAAGGAGGGGTGATATGCGAAGCTTACATAGAGAGGTGAGGCCTATACACAGTGGCCCGGGGGGAGTTTGCTTGGTGACACGGTTGAGAGCCTGGGACTGCAGAAATGGGACTCACATGGCACAGTGCTCTCCGGTTCGCCTGGCGTCCCGCAAGCCAGAGCGTGAGAGATGCAGTTTCTGGAGCCTTCATCCCTGGATGAAATCCACACCCCAGTGTGCCCTCTGAATGAGCTGAGATTTTGAGGCCAGGAGCACACACTTACTGAGTGTCTTCTAAGAGCCAGGCCTCCAGATCCATCACGTAGCCTGGCATGAATGGTGTGCCCGTGCTCCCTCTGCAGGTAGGGGGCTTGAGGCTGCAAGGCTGGGGAGAGACGGCAGCATCTGACCAGGCTGCAGGGATGCAGCCTTTGCTGAAAGCCCAAGATGGCTCTAGATGGCAGGCGGCCATGGTCTTGCGTGTCCTCAGCTGAGGCTGTTATTTTGATGGCCATGTGCAGTCCTTCGTCTGCCCGGGAATGGAAGCCAAAGGGTTGAAACACGGACCCATTTAGCAACCAGAGTAGAAATTCTGGCCTGATCACAACGAGGGAGAGAGCGCTAAATATGTCCTAGAAATGGAAGCCTATTGAATTGTGTTTAGTGCTTGGAAAGAGATCGCGCAGGTCATTCCTTTGCCAAATTGTGGAGTTTCCCCGCATGAACGTGTAGAGCTCTCAATCCCAGCAAATGTAAGAATCTCATCTCAATGAACATTCACAGGACACATCTGTGTGCCAGGAATACAGACGTGACTAAGACATGGGCCTTGCCCTCGAGGTGCTTGTTACTGAGAAGGCACAAACAAGCAAGAGATATCCTTCCCGAAGTCCTGGTTTTATCACTCATGGTTTCAATTATCACAGGAAAACCCAAAGTCTCATAATATAAACTTTCTTGCAACATAGTGGGGCCTGCGGTAGACAGTGTAACGGCCCCCTCAATGACTACACACTAATGCCTGGATCCTGAGAAGATTTTACCCTTCATGGCAAAAGGTGCTCTGCAGATGAAACTAAGTTAAATATCTCAAGATGGGGAGACGATTCTAGCTTATCTGAGTCAGCTCAGTGTAATCACAAGGGTCCTTGTAAATGAAAGGGGAAGAGAAGAGGGTCAAAGTCAGAACAGGAGATACGACTGTGGATGAGGCCAGAGTGATGCAAGACCAAGTGATGTAAGAAGTTTCTGGAAGCTGAAAAAGCCAAGGAAATGGATTTTCTCCTTGAGTCTCCAGAAGGAACACAGCCCTACACTTTTCATTTTAGCCCAGTGGCTCTCACTTTGGGTTTCTGACCTCCAGAGCCGTGAGTTAATACATTTGTGTCATTTTAAGCCACTAAGTTTGTGATAATTTGTGACAGCAGCAAAAGGAATCCACTACAGGACCCAGTCTGAATCATGCAAGTGTGAATGGCAAGAGGGAATGTCAGCAAGCTAGCGAGTGACCAGGTCACCTGTCAAACATCTGCCCTCCAATAAGTGAGACAATCATCACTTGTCATCATGTATGTGGTGACAAGCACAGAGTCATTTTTACAGAATTTTGTGTGTGTGTGTGTGGGAGGAAATGGTATGCTATAATGGCATTTAGAAATTTGGGAGGTTATGATGGTCTCAGAGTCCAGTCCTTGGGAATGTCCAGGCTGTGCTGTCCAGGTGAGCACAGGGCCGTCTGGGAGCTCAAAGGAGGGATCTCACCATGCTCAGGGCGCCCGAGAAGACCCCTTATAGGAAAAGACGCCAGTGCTCAGTTCTGAGGGATCACTGGGACTCAGCGAGATGGCTGACACCAAGGATCAAGTAAAGCACGTGAACCAGCACAGAGAGTTGAGATCGGCTCTGAGATATGGGGGACATCTTAGGCCATGGCAAGGGATTTGGATTTGAGCTATTTTGTTAATAACAATAAGCTATCAAAGTATTTTAAGGAAGGCTTAAAATGATCAGTCTATGCTTTGAAAAAATCATACTGATCTTTGAAAGTTGGATTGGAAGGAGAACTAAGTCTGTGAAAATTCCACATGAGAAGGTGAGGGTTTCCCTGGAAAAACATCCCAGATATTCCCCCTTCTTGCTAAGACTAGTATATGTCAAAGAGCGAGTCCCGCGGATGCCTTCTTCTTACCTTTGTTTGCACAGCTAGACCCCTCCTGGAGCCTTCACCTCTCCTGAATAATGAGACCCATATATTTTTCTAGTTCTGGTCCTTGAAACTGGCCCTGATACAAGCACTCACAGTCACTGTGAATGATTTAAAAAAAATCCAGGCTCAAGTGCCTTATGTTCTGTAGGTTAAAAAAATGCTAGAGATTTTGTTCTGAGCCCCTGTTATCATCTGTCCCAAATTTCAAGAACTGGAGTTTTCTTTAAACACTGGGAAATAGTCAACAGTATAATTTCCTCACAATGTACAAAATCAAGGCTTCTGGAAGCTGTAGATGGAGGAGACTCGAGTTGATTTGCTGCGGAATTCTAGAACAGGGTACAAAGCAGATTGTCAGCATTTCAAGAAGAGTTTGATGATTCAAAGTATCAATTCATCAATTCACTGAGAGTAAGAGTTTCCCTTCCACCCCCCAAAACTCTAACGAGACCAGATTTAGGAATACAAATCCAAACAACCCACATCCTCAGCTTGTAACAGCCAGAACAAATAAATGAGTACCTGTTGTCAGCCTATTGTGCGTTGGGCAAGGAGTAGATGCCATTTCTGAGAGATGTTGGGAGTGGTTCTCGGATCCCACAACTCATAGGACCCTCCTGAGGGGGGAAATTCCTTGCTCGCTCCACATGGGTGGCTGAAAGATGATGGGTAACTTCGCTTTGGAAGCAAAGCCAGAGAATCAGAGAGAAGGGAGAGCAGCAAGGAGACTTTAAATATGATGTGAAGACTAGAAATGTTTAAAAAATGGAACATTTTATTTTGTGATCATGCTATTACAGAATATTAGAGCTGGATCCTCTATATGGTCCATTCACTTGTGTATTTAATGATATGTTTATGAGTGACTTTGGTGCATCAAGCGCTGTGTGGTGCTTACAGGATACAGAACAGCCTCCTTTAACAGGTGTTTCCCTGGCAACTGGTCTCAAGGTAGAACAAGAAACAATGATAAACAGTAATTTTGTACCCAGCCCCTTTTCATACCAGTTAGATGGATGTTTCTGGTAGGCTCAGTGTTGCAACTTGCCAAGCGATTTAACAGCTCTTGGTAGTATTTAGCTTTGAAAGGTATTTATTCCACTGATATTGCATTAAGATGCAGTTTTAAAATATCACAGCATCAGTTTCTCAGAGAAGTAAAGAAAATCATGAAGAAATCATTAAAAGTTGCACCAAAATCCAGCCTCATTAAGAAATCTTGGAATCTTATTCTCAACACAAACACATCCACATGCATGTATGATATTCCGACCCTGATAGGCCAAGCGTTCAAAATATTGCCAAGATGTAACTCACTTGAGGAAGCTATTTGGACTAATGGAAATTATCTTGCATTATCTGTGTTTTGCAGAAACATCTTAATCAGACCACTTGTTTTGAAGCTTGAACGAGTACCTCTTGCCAGATTCTTATGAAGCGTGAGAAAGCAGACTGACCAGAGTTTCAGTCTTTTCAATTCTTGAATCAAGGTCAGGAGGTGCACCCCTGACCTCCAGCTTTGGATAAACTATGGCTGAGTTGACACTCAGGTGTAAATATATATATTTTTAAATCTGTCCATGCCACTTCTTGTGACACCTGTGGTTAGTTCTTTGCCTGCTGGAATTCTATATCACAGTCCACAAAGCAATCATCACTAACAAGGAATAAAATCTTTTGTCTGTAGCATGGTTTTCAACCATAAATACGAGACATCACTGGGTGATTTCCCCTTGTTGCCATGCTATGTGTATGCTAAGAGGCTCATTCATTACCTTTCTCTCAGTAGTGATAATAATTATTCTCTCACTTTGTGTGCTACCGATATTATCTATCATCCAACAGTTTAGGTTCCTAAAGGAAGTCGCTGCTTTCTTTTTTTTTTTCTGTCTCTGAGCACAGTATTTGTCATTAACGTTGTGGGTGTTTTTACAAGCTCCTTGGCAACGGTATAATTGTACTTGTTTTTGTGCTGTGAAAATTTATCTTTGAATAATGCTCCTTTGATTGTTTTTGTTGAATTTAGTGATGCAATTCATTAATTCACTTCTGGGAGGTATTTTTCTCTATTTGTCCTGAAATGTTCAGATTGGCTTTGTAGAAAAGTCAACACACTTTGATTAAGTATGACTTTATGACACTCTATGACTAATATCTTATTTACAAACAGTGTGCTGGGATCAAGGAAGAATGGATTCTCTATCTAAAAGCTCCAATTTCTCTTTTTCTTCTTTCTTTCCTTTTCTTTTTCTCTCCTCTCCTCTCCTCGTCTCTTCTCTTCTCTTCTCTTCTCTTCTCTTCTCTTCTCTTCTCTTCTCTTCTCTTCTCTCTTCTCTTCTTTGTTTTGCCTGCTTGAGCAAAATCATCAATGGCAGCACTTGTGCTCTATCATATTTAGAATCATGTTCTATGGTTGACTCATGTCCTGTTTATTCATTCATTTATGACCTTGCTCTGAGTTTTAATATTTACTATTAACATCACAACTTCTGTACTTCTCTAAACTACTTTTCAGCCACTGATTCACACTTTGACAATTTGGGGATGAATACAGAAAAAACAATCACATATATATAATAATGTGCAGGGAGAAGAACAATTCTGTTAGTAAGGCATCTTACGTGACCTGACTACATAATCCTTACAGTACACGCAAACCCATGAAGCATGTATAGATTATATAAAATCACATAATTTCAAATTTGTGAATGTCTGTGACCATGGTTGTTTCAACAGGTTTTCAGATGAAACCATCACACCACCTGTAGACCATTTGCAAGGCCACCGAGAAATATTAGAGACCCATAGACCACACTTGGAGAAATTCCAAGTTACTCCGAACTGCGTCCTTCCCACGTGGCCCCCTCAAGCTCAGATGTGCAATCCTTGGGTTCCCGCCACCCGCCATGTTTGTCTTCCACTTCCGCCTGCGGCCTTCCCACAGCTAGGTTACTGTGACAATGGTCCCCAAATTTTTCAATATGTCTGGACATTTTGTGCATGTCTTTTCTTCACATGACACTTTTCTTAGACACCTTTGCATATTCTGTTATTTGATCTTATTTTTATTCAATTTATTATAGTAAAAGAAAACAAAATAGTTTACCTGTTTCTCCTACCCTCTACCTTCTTTCTCTGACAACCATCAATCTACCTATAGATTCCACATGTGTGATCATATGGTATTTCTATCTATCTATCTATCTATCTATCTACCTACCTATCTATCATCTATCTATCATCTATCTATCACCTATAGATTCCACATGTGAGATCATATGGTATTTTTCTTTCCTTATCTGACTCATTTTATTTAGCATAACACCCTTGAGGTTCATTCATGTTATCACAAATGGCAAGATTTTATTTTTTTGTAACTGATCCTATGTATGTATATATGATGTATGTATGTATGTATGTATGTATGTATGTATGTATTTTTCTAGTCACAGTTTCTTTATCCATTCATTTATCAGTGGACACTTAGGTTGATTCCATATCTTTGCTATTGTAAATAACGCTTTAGTTAATATGAGGACGTATATATCTTTTTGAGTTAGTGTTTTTTGTTCTTTGGATAAATGCCCAGAAGTGGAATTGCTGGATCATATGGTAATTCTACTTTAAATTTTTTGAGGAACTTCCATACTGTTTTCTTTCTTTTAAGTTTACTTATTTACTTTAGAGAGAAACAGAGATGGCATGAGTGGGGTAGGGGCAGAGAGAGAGAGGGAGAAAAAGAAAGAATCCCAGGCAGGCTCCACACGGTCAGCACAGAGACCAATGCAGGGCTCAGACTCACAAAACCAAGAGATAATGCATAACCTGAGCCAAAACCAAGAATTGGACATTCAACCAACTGAGCCACCCAGGTGCCTCTCTGTACTGTTTTCTATAGTGGCTGCACCAATTTACATTCCCACCCACAGTGCCTGAAGGTTCTCTTTTCTCCACATTCTTGCCAACAGTTGTTATTTCTTGTCTTTTGGATAATAACCATTCTAACAGGTGTGAGATGATATCTCACGGTCGTATTGATTTATATTTTCCTGATGATTAATGACATTGAGTATCTTTTCATGTGCCTGTTGGCCATCTGTATGTCTTCTTTGGAAAAAAATATCTTTAGATCTTATGTCCATTTTTGATCTGGATTTTATTTCTTTTAGCTATTGATTTGTTTGAGTTCTTTATATATTTGGATACTAGCCCCTTATCAAGTATGTGCTTTGCAAATAATTTCTCCCATTAAGTAGTTTGCCTTTTGATTTTGTTGATGGTTTTCTTTGTTGTGCAGAATCTTTTTAATTTGATATAGTTCTACTTGTTTATTTTTGCTTTTGGTGTCAGATTAAAAAAATAATTACAAAGACCAACGTCAAAGAGCTTACCACCTGTGTTTCCTTTTAGGAGTTTTATGGTTTCAGGTCTTACATTCAAGTCTTTATTCTATTTTGAGTTAATTTTTGTGCATGGTGTAAGATAGTGGTCCAGCTTGGGGTGCCTGGGTGGCTCAGTTGCTTAAGCGTCTAACTCTTGGTTTCTGCTCAGGTCATGATCTCATGGTTCATGAGATCAAGCCCCATGTCAGGCTCTGTGTTGTCAGCATGGAGACTGCTTGGGATTTTCTCTCTCCCTCTCTCTCTCCCCCACCCTTGCACTTTCTCTCTGTCTCTCTCAAAATAAATAAATAAACTAAAAAAAAGAAAATTTAAAAAAAGATTGTGGTCTAACTTTATCCTTTTGCATGCGGCTGTCCAATTTCTCCAACATCATTTTTGAAGATACTGTCCTTTCCCCATTGTATATTCTTCACTCTTTCATTGTAAATTAATTGACCATGGATATGTGGGTTTATTTTTGAGTTGTATTTTGTTCCAATAAGCTACATGTATGTTGTGGTGCCAATACGATACTTACTGTTTTATTATAGCTTAGTAATATAGTATGAAATCAGAGAGCACAATGCTTTCAGCTTTGTCTTTAAGATTGCTTTGGGTGTACAGGTTCTTTGATGGTTCTATACAAATTTTAGAATTTTTAGTTCTATTTTTATGAAAAATGACACTGGAATTTTGATAAGGATGGCACTGAATCTGTATTTTGCTTTGGGTAATATGGACATTTTAACAAATTAATTTTTCCAATCCATAAGCACAGAATCTCTTTCCATTTATTTGTGTTTTCTTCAATGTCTTTATTTAATATCTTGAAGTTTCTAAATACAGATCTTTTACCACCTTCATTAAATTTATTTCTAGTTTCTTAAAACTTTTTTGGTGCAATTGTAGATGATATTGGTTTTTTCTCTTTCTTATAGTTCATTATTAGTGGACAGAAATACAATAGATTTTTGCATGTTGAGTTTGTATCCTATGACTTTATTGAATTTGTTTATTAGTTATAACAGTTTTTGATAGAATCTTTGTGGTTTTCTAATAATATATAATGCCATTACATCTGCAAATAGTGGCTGTGTGACTTCTTCCTTTCCAATTTGGATAACTTTTTTTTCTTGTCTAATTGCTGTGGCTAGGACTTTCCATATTATATTGGATAAAAGTGATGAGAGTGGGCATCTTTGTCTTGTTTCTGACCTCAGAGGTAAAGCTTTCAGCTTTTCACCATTGGGTATGATGTTAGCTGTAGGCTCATAATATATGGCCTTTATTATTTTGAGGTATGTTCCCTCTATATTCACTTTGTTGAGAGTTTTTGTCATAAACAGATGTTGGATTTGATCAAATGCTTTTTCTGCATCTATTGAGATGATCATAGGATTTTTATCCATCATTTTGTTAATGTGGATTATCACACTGACTGATTTGCAGATGTTGAACCATCCTTGCATCTCTGGAGTAAATCCCACTCGATCATGGTGTATGATCCTTCTAATGTATTATTAAATTAAATCTGCTTGTATGTTGATGAGTTTTGTATCTATGTTCATCAAAGATATTGGCCTGTAATTAATCTTCTTTTGTGGCATCTTTGTCTGCTTTTCATATTAAGGTAATGCTGGCCTCATAAAATGAATTTGGAAGAGTTCTCTTCTCTTCTATTTTTTTGGAAGAGTTTGATAAGGATTGGTATTAAGTCTTTGAATATTTGGTAGAATTTACAAGTGAAGCTACCTGGTCCTTGACTTTTGTTTATTGGGAGGTTTTTGTTTACTGATTCAATCTCCTTACTAGTAATTAGTCTGTTCAGATTTTCTTTCATCATGATTCATTCTTGATAGTTTGTATGTTTCTAGGAATGTATCCATTTTTTTCCCTAGGTTGTCCAGTTTTTAGGTGTATAATTGTTTATAGTAGTTATGATTCTTTGTATTTCTGTGGTATTAGCTGTAACAGGTCCTCTTTAATTGTTTATGTATTTGAGTTCTCTCTTTCTCTCTTTTGAGTCTAGCTAAAGTTTTGTCAATTTTATTGATCTTTATAGAGACCCAGCTCTTAGTTTCAGTTGGGTATTCAGTAGCATGTTTAACCTCACAATTTGTGAATTTTCTAGTTTTCTTTGTGTAATTGATTCTTAGTTTCATACCATTGTCACCAGAAAGGACACTAGATACTATTTCAGCCCTCTTAAATTTATTAAGACTTATTTTGCAGCCTAACATATGATCTCTTCTGGAGAATATTCCATGTATTCTTGAAAAGAATGTGCATTCTGTTGCTTTTGGGTGGAATGTTCTGTAAATATCTAAGTCCATCTGGTATAAAGTATTGTTTAAAGCTGATGTTTTCTTATTGATTTTCTGTTTAGATGACCTATCTGTTGATATAAGTGAGCTATATAGTCTCCAACTGTTATTGTTATTCTGTTACTTTATTGCTTGCTTTAGGTCTGTTAATATTTGCTTTACATTTTTAGGTGCTCCTATTTGTAAATGTTATATCTCCTTTTAGGATTGATCCTTTCACTGTTGTATGACACCCATCGTTGTCTCTTATTACAGGCTTTGTTTTAAAGTCCATTTTGTCTTATGTAAGTATGGCTACTCCAGCTTTGTTTCATTTTTTTGTTTGGATGGAGTATCTTTTTCTGGTGTGGCTCTTTTTTGGGGGATCCTCATAGCCAGAAGTCACTGGGACTTCTGAATCTGTTCCTTTTCTGGGTTAGGGAAGTTTTCAGCCATCATTTCTTCAAATAAAGTTTCTGCTCCTTTATCTATCTCTTCTCCTTCTGGGACCCCTATAATATGAATGTTAGGCTATTTGATGTTTACCCACAAGCCCCTTAAGCTCTCTCCATTTTTGTAATTGTTTTTGTTTTGTTGTTCTAATTGGGTAAGTGATACTGGTTTGTCTTCTGCTTCATCTAGTCTGCTATTGAAGCCTTCTCGTGCTTTTTTCAGTTCAGTGTTTGTATTCTTCAGCTCTGTGGTTTCTATTTGGCACTTTCTTATATTTTCCATCTCTTTGTTGGGGTTCTCAGTGTGTTCATCCATTTTTCTCCCTACTTTCATAAACATCTTTATGACCATGACTTTGAACTCTTTATCAGGCAAATAACTTATCTTCATTTCACAAGGTTTTATCTCCCAGGTATTATCTTGTTCTTTCATTGAGAACATATTCCTCTGTTTCTTCATTTTGCTTGGTTCTCTGTGTTGGTTCCTATATAGTAAATAGAACAACCACCTTACCCAGTCTTGAAAGAGTGGCCATGTGTAGGGCATTAATCTTGCTGTTGAACCTTGCCTCAGCTCTTGGTTGTCTTTCAAACATTTGTGTTTTTCCAAGACACGTTATTATGTTTTTAATAGCTCTCAGGAGTTGAGGAGTGCCAAGACCTATCAATGTCCCATGGGGGAGGATGTTGGCACCCAGATTCAGGCTGACTAGAAGCCAGATCCTTAGGCATCAGCTTTTAAAAGTATACAAATATATACACTCCTGTGGGAGCACAAGTGTGAGCCCCAGATGCTCTGGATGCATTTCCTGGGTGGCAGTTGTAAAAATCAGGGTTCCAGACAAGGGTATAAGCTATTTTCTGGGTGACGCCAACAAATTGGAGCATAGCAGAGGGAGAGCACCAAGATGGTGTTCACAGTGTACATTCTTTGAGAGCAGCTCCTCCACAGGCCACTAAGTGTGTACCAGGCTTAATGTGTGCCCCACAGACTAAAGCTCTAGGACAAGCAAAGAGCCATCCTTCACAGAAATACTGGAGGGTATATTTCCATCCATTGCACGTGACACATTTTCCCCTTCCCACTCCTACAGGCCCACATGAGACTAGATGATGAACATAGGCTTTCCACTTGAAAGGTACCAATTATAAGTCCAAAAGCAACATGGCCTCCTGCTTTCACATTTACAGGGAGACTCTGGTGTCCCAGGTGTGATGGTCCATGGCTTTCATCACAGCCTCCTCCCAAATGCTGATAACAGCCCAGGGATCTGGACCAGAAAAATCTTTAGATATTAGCAATTTGTGATGCACTTAATGGTCACTCCCTCGAGTCCTGAGCGTTCTTTGCATCTGAGCTATGTGCCTGCCTCATCTGTCCCCAGGTAGCGGTCCTGGTTCAGCTTCACACACTGCTAGAGGACTAATAGATCTTCTTCCTTACGGTCAAGGTGGAGGGCTCAGCCTCTGAGAGTTTCATCCGTGTCCATCCGAGGAAGCTTTTTGGTCCCATCTGCACAAAGACCTCTCTGAGTCTATCAGATCAGCTATCCACCGATCCCTGGCCATGGCTGAATTTGCAACGAGGATCTAACTAAGTCCTGGAGTCTCAGATTCTAGTTGGGCCTCAGGGTTCACAGAATCAATCCCTAGGTCTTCAGTGTAGCATTCAATCTCTGCACAATGTGTGGCCTCCAGCCTCTTGCCATCAGGCCTCTACAGTTTCTGGCACTGAGCCTATTTCCAGGGCACCTGATCTCTGATGATTCCTCAGGTGTGATGTACTATCACATCCCCACACCTTGTCTCCACTTTCCTCTGGCCCTTCCTCCTGGAACAAATGTGTTCTTGCTGACTGCCCCAGATCAAATGCCATCTTCTGCGGATGCTCTCCCTAGATTCCCACCAGCATGGGTTTTGAAGTCAGAGTTCCAATTCCAGATCTGCTGCTTACTTATCATGTGACTTTGCCTTTTGCACTTGACTTTCCTACGGTTGAACTTTTCCATCTGATAAACAGAGCCAATGATTCCCAAATCAATTTGGAAGAGAATTGTCCAAAACAAAGACAACAATGTCTTTACAGTAAAGTACCCTGCACAGATATTTTGGCTGATGGGTCCCTTCCTGCTCCTTCACATCTCTGATGTCATTAGCATGTTGATTTTACTTCTGTTTGGTTCCTATTTAATTTTCTTTACAATTATTTATACACAAATTTCTCTTCTGCATTAACCCGTGACACTTATAAAACCAGGAAACATTTCTTTATTCCCAGTTCTCCTCTGTGCCTAGTTTAGAGTAGTAGTCAGTAAATATCTGTTTAATGGAATTGGAATTTCTGTTAAGTTAGATATATACTTAAACACGTGTGTGATTTATGAAATCACTTTGGAAAGCAATAAAAATGTGTACAGGATAGGGGGTTGCTGTTTCAGCTAAAGGCATGATATATCTAGGACTACAGGCCCTTAACTTTTTAAGTATGCATGGCACTGAGCAAAGAAGAGGGAGGAAGTCAGCTTCCTGCCCCACAAGAGCCAAAGGAAAAATGAGGCGACAAGATGGCAGGCACGTTGGAGGAAAAAGAGCTTGTTATTCAAAAACCCTTGTCCCCAGACATCTCCACAAAACGTCAGTGCTTCTCTGGTCAAGGAAAGGGCAAAGGTGCCAAGTAAAAACACCTCTCTTTAAAGTTTGTCTCAGACATTAAGGGTTAAAGGAAAATACGCACGCGTGTGCGCACGCGCACGCACGCGCGCGCACACACACACACACACACACACTACACACACAGCTGTTTTCCCTTCCAGGATTAGCAGCACATTTACCCAATGCCTGATTTCCTCAACCATGTTCCGATGCGATGATCCTTTGCCACACACAAGACTGTCATTGTATATTCATTCATTAGAGATAATGATTTTGAGTTTCTGTCCCCAGTGACCTGTGGACAGATGGTTAGCATGAATGCCACATTTATCTGGATACCAGATCGGCTCAAGCAGCCCTCTGATGGGTCAGATCACCCAGTGGCCACTGCGTTGCAGACCTCCTCTTTTCTTCTTTCCTCCTAGGGGCTGCCGACTGGGTGCCGTGAGTAGAGAGCTTCTGCAGAAATGGGTCTTTTGGTCATGAACGATTTTACTCTCTTTTCATGACTACTCATAAATGTCATCACTGCTTAGAGCTGATCATTTCAGATCGGAATAAAAACAATTTGAAGTTCTAGAATGTTAGAAGCATTATTCACTTCTGAGTAACAGTTGCTCTTACCCTCTCACCCTCTCTGTTTGTCTGTCTTAGCACATGAGTGTTCAGACAAAGCCTACATGCCGAATGGAAGGGTTGCATTTGTGAATCATACTTGCTGAACTCCTAAGTATATTAAAGATATGCTTGCAGCGATGTGAATAGGGGCCCTTCCCAGGGGAATAACTTACAGAGGGCCCATTTAGTGAGACAGGCAAACCACTAATCTGATTACATTAGACAGATTTTTTTTCCTGTGGCAATTACTTTCTTTTAACAAAAATTATTTCTCTTCGCAAAAAGACTTACAATAAGGTTGTTTTAACGAACCATTTCCTCTATTGCCCTTAAAAAGATACTTCACTCTACTAAATGTTTAGAATCAGATTTCTATAGATGAATAAAGCAGATCGACTTTATTTAATCACTGATTGAAAAGCCTCTATGAAGGATAGTTACACTCAGGGTTTCTGACAATTGCTGTCATCTCATTAATTCGTTCAATATACAGTTTCCACTTCTAAAACTTGACCTCTATGTGTCAAGACAGGTTTCCCACTTCCAGGAAAGACTATTTCTCAAACTTTACCAGTAAGAAAAAAGGGTGATCTGAGTTCAAAAATCCCCGAGAGAGATTTTAGAATTCATTCCCATTAGCTTGCTACTAGCAACGATCTCTTATACGATATTGGTATTTTAATAGTAGGCCCTGAATGTGTTGAAAACTTTGTTGGATGATATCTTCTCTTCCTGCTACTCTATCTCCTCCTCCTTTCCACCACCGCTGGGACCTAAAATGTTGGCCACCAGCTCAATTCAACATAAAAATCCCTTAAAGCACAACAAAGCTGCGGATCCTTCTGGTCAGATGGCACTTTTATTTATTTATTTATTTTTTTGAGACCTTCCAGCATTTGTATTTTTCTAAGTTTCTGGGTGGACTACCTCCTTCTCCATCTGTCCAAATCATTTGCCTGCTTTTAAAAATTTAGTTTATTTATTTTGAGAGAGACAGAGTGAGTGGAGGAGGGGCAGAGAGAGGAAGCTGTTGGCACAGAGCCTGATGCCGAGCTTGATGCAGAGCTTGAACTCAGGAAACTGTGAGATCATGACCTGAGCCAAAACCTAGAGTCAGGTGCTTAACCAACTGAGCCACCAGGAGTCTTCTTTTGCATGCTTTAAGACTCACTTCAAATACCACCTCCTCCACCTCCTTGCCGCTAACTCCTAGTTTTCTCTTAGCGTTGGGTCCTCCCTCCTCACTGGTCTCACATCTGTCCCTCTTCCCTTCTTGCACATTCTTTCAGCTAGCAAACTCACTCCGCACCTTTCCTTTATCTTGCTGCTCTTCCTTATAGGTCCACATGGGATCAAATTCACGGACTGACCTGACTAGATCTTCTGGCTTCATTTTGTATTAATTAGCATACTTTATTTTTTAGAACAGTTTAGGTTTACAGAAAAATGGAGACATTGCCATAGGGTTCGCTATACCCTGCATACAATGTCCTCTACATGAACATCTTACATTAGGACAGTACAGCTGTTACCATTAATTAACTAATATTGATATTATTATATATTGATACTGCTATTATATTATTGACGTGATTATTAAATCAAATCCACAGCTTATTCAGATTTCCGTTGTTTTTACCTAATGACTTTTTCTCCCCAAGGATGCCACGTTACATTTAGTTGTCGCATCGCCTTAGACTCTTTTTGGCTGTGACAGTTTCTCAGACTTTCCTTGTTTTCCATTATCTTGGCAGTTTTGGAAGCACTGGTCAGATATTTTGCAGAAGGTCCCTTTTGGGATTTGTCTGATGTTTTTTTCTCATGATTGAATGAGGGTTGTGGGCTATCAGGAGGAAGACCACAGAGGAAGAGTGCCATTTTCATCACATCAATCAAGGACATGAACTATCTCGACATGATTTATCACCATTGACGTTGACCGTGGTCACCTGACCAAGGTAGTGTTTGTCAGTTTTCTCAACTTTATTCTTTTTGTCTTAATCCCTTGCGCCTTCCATACTGTCTTCTCCAGTAAGTAGGCACTGTATCAGCCCACACCTAACGGGTGGGGAGTTATGTTTCAGTTCCTTGAAGGTAGAGTATCTACATCAACAATTTGCGTGAATGATTTGTATCAGTTAACTCTTCTGCACGGGATATTTGCCTCTTCTCCTGGCTTGGCATGCTCTGGGATCACCCTCAGTCTGATGCTCTCTGCAGTCAATCAAGATGCTAGTTCTGTGTCAGTACCCCGAGCCTCTTGGACATCTCCATCCTCCCACACACCTCTCAGGATAATTTAGCATCACCTGCAGGGCAAAGCCAATGCCTCTGCATGCAGACAAAGCCACTCTTTGCCATTTCTACCTTTCTATTCTTAGCTCTGCTCTCTTCCTTCCTCATGCCCTATCTTTGATCCAAATCAAATAAATCATTGTTTCTCCCAGAGCGCCACACGATTTCAAGTCTCCACATCTTTCCACACACTCTTCTTTCTGCCTAGAACACCTCTTTACTCCTTGTCCATCTTCCAACCCTTATTGGAAGTGGCCCAATCTTCTCATCCTCCAGGAAGACCCCCCAAACCAGCCAGAGTTAATCTGTCCTTTGTGCCACAAATCTTCTTGGTAGATTCTTGTAGCACTACACCTACCAGATGGTATTTAAATTGTTTGTGCCTATGTCTTCTTCCCTGTAGGATTCTAACATACTCATCACTTGGCTATCAGTGTCTAGCACAGTATCTGACATTTAGCATCTGTGGCATGAATGACTGGAATCATTATGTGACTTTTGACACATATGCCTACACATGTAATTCTCGCACTGGCCTGGTGAATGTCTTGATGGAAGACACCACTGCTCACTATTCTTGGTGTCCCTGCACGTGGCTGAAGGCCCGCCTACACTACACTTAGCAGGTCATGAACACCTGTAAGCTGCTGTAGACTAAGCTGGAGAGAAGTCCCGGGGTGGTCTCTTCCTCAAAGGCAGGGATGTTCCACATACCCAAAGAGCCGCTGATTATAAACAAGCCATTGAAATAAGTGGCTGCCTCATCTGAAAGTTGGTTTTGGTGGCAGAAAAGTGCTGACCGTCCTTTAATACTGAGACGGAAAGAGGCACTGCAATCAAATATAATTGGAAGATTACAGGAGCTCAAAATTACCCTGGAGCAGAAAATTCTCTTCCATGCTAGGCAGAGAAACCTGTGCATTGATTTTTACCCCCATCTTTATGTGAGGAAATCTCTTGAAGATAATCAGGTTGCATTGAGAAGATACGATTGCAGATTTTCCCATTAGATGAGTACCTCGGACATTCAGAAAGACTGTCGGCAGTGGTGTCAGAGATGAGCTAGAGACCCCTCATTAGGGTCGTTCACATTTGTATGAATCTGAGTTCACAAGACTTTCATGCTGAACTTCATTTACTCCTTGATGGTTTCACTGCTGCTCCGGTACAAGGCCTCTAGGTATGTGGTTACAACTGGGCCAGAATATCCCATCAAAGGCCATTAGTCTTTCCTAAAGGCCTAGAGAGCTGACAAATACACATTCCCATGTTTACTCAAGCATGATATAGTCTCTCAAATATATTATATCCCCTCAGTTCTCTTATACACCACAGCTGGGGCCACACATTGCTACAGCCTCATGGAAAGCAATTTGACAATACATTTTAAATAGCTTGGAAACACTCATAGGCGGTAGTTTTATTCTGGGTGCATATTACTTATTTTGGGGAAAAAATCCAAAAATGCGTCCTTGGGGGAAATTTCTAACTACTACAAGAATAGAAGAGAATAATGAATGCCACGTACCCAAACCAATAATCCTCAATTTGTAGCCAACCTGTTTTAACTATATCTAACCACCCCTCTCTCGCTGGATGACTAGGAAGCAAATCTAAGACATCGTATCATTTGTATCATTTCTTCTGGAGAGATTTCAGTGCATATCCTTAAAAAGGCAGGGTTTAGAAAGTAGCCACAATATTATTACCACCCTCCCCAAGAAAATAACAGTTCCTTAATATCCTCAAGTTATTAAGTTCTGGAAGTTCTCTTTCCAGAAAGAATGGAACCCTACAGACCCGTTTTGAACTTCTGACCTTCAGAACTGTATGATAATAAATTTGTGGTTTTTTTTTTTTTTTTAAGCCACCAAGGGTGATCATTTGTTACAGCTAGAATAAGAAACTAATCAATGACTGTGTTTTTAATAGATTTGCTATGTTTCTATCTATATCCTTTTTGGTGCTCAAATTACCCCTTTGGCTCCAGTGTCGTGTAGACAAGGACAATGATAACGTCCTTGCTTTTTCATATGATATTTCAGGTGTATCTTGTATATTTTCTGGCATAAGCCATCTTTTTCAGGAAATTTTGCTTCCTTTAACTAGGGAATGTTATTCGGAGACCATAGTTTGATGGGTAGGGATGTTCACTGCTATTGGGTTGGTCATTTTTTCCTAGATCTTTACAACGTGATAAGCTACGAAATATATCATGAATCCATGCTAGCATTTCACATTCAAATTTGGAATTACTGTTAGTTCTTTGATATTATATTTTTATCTTTTTTATGCTGGAAATTTGGGTCCTTAACAACCTTACATAATTTCTCTATTTAAATGCTCTCTGTGCCTCTACGTCTCTGTATTTCTGTCTTCCTCTTTCTCTCTTAATATAATATAATTTAAATATTAAAAATATATGTATATATATTTCAGTATATCGTATATTCATAATATATCCCTTGAAGTAGGATTACTAGGTACAAGAGTACATATATATGTAATTTTGGAAGTTTGCCAGAAGGGGTTTACCATTTCCTTTTGCACCAGCATTTTCTGGAAGTGCCTGTTCCCTACGGATTCAACAACAGATTATGTGGTCGATTTTTGAATTTTAGAGTTGGCACCTCAATGTACTTTTATTTACATTTCTCTAATTATAAATTAGGACGTGCATCTTTCCATTTGCTTAAGAGCAATATACCTTCTGTTCTTTGTGAATTCTCTGTTTCTGTCTCCAGCCAATGTTTTTTACATGGCTCATGGCTTTTTTCTTCTCTATTTGTAGAAGCTTTTTATTGATTAGGGATATGAACCTTTCATCATGTAAGTGGTATAAGTTTTAAATATTTTTTCCAGTTGACATTTGTCTATGCTATTGGTTTTTTTGCCATACAATCTTTTGTTTTGTTTTTTACATTTTAGAAATGTTTATACAGTCAAATATATCTAGTTTTTCTTTTATTGCTTCCAGATTGGGGGCATACAGTCAGGAAAGTGCTTCCACTCCCAGGTTTTAGAAGAATTCATCCACATTTCCTTCTAGTATTCTTGTGGTTCCAGATTTATATATATCTATTCCATATTTATTTATATTTTATTTAATTTTTAGTTATTTTTACATTTAAATACATCCTCTGTGTATAATGTGAGGACTAACATCTCATTTTATGTGTTTCCATATACCTATTCACCTATTGCAACATTTCTGAAAATCCATCTTTTCCCAGATTTGAACAGCTACCATTATCCTCTACTAAATTCCCACATGTGATGGACCTGTTTCTGGATTTTTGTTTGGCTCCCTCTGTCTGTCCATTTAGGTATACTCCATGACACACTGGTTTGGTTGTATGGAGTCTAGCTGCATGTTTCATATATTGCTCTTCTTCTCTAAGCTTTCTTGATGTTATTGCTTATTTGTCCTTTCAAATAAATTTTACAGTTAACATAGTTAGGTCCATGAAAAAGTACAAAACTCTCATTTAGAAGGTTTAGAGAAAACTAGAGAAATTTAGAGAAAGTTTAGAGATGAATTTATCCATCTTGAAGAATATGGTATTTTTTTCATTTGCTCATCTACTTTTATATCTTTTGGAAGGTTATTCTCATAGATGTTTAATATTTCTTAAGTTTTTGCCTAGGTAATTTATACATATACATGTTTGTGTGTTTGTGTGTGTATATGTATATGTGTGTGTATATGTATACATACACATATATAATTATAGTGTTTTAATTATATCTTATATACATTACATATATAGTATACATATTTTTTGCTATTCTAAAAGGAGTCTTCTCTTTTATTGTATATTCATTGCCTTTTTATTTTTTTAAAAATGATTGTTTATTTATTTATTTTGAGAGAGAGAGTGTGTGCGTGTGTGAGTGGGGGTGGGGGGGGTGGGGAAGAAGGAGAGACAGAATCCCAAGCAAGCTCTGCACTGTCAGTGCAGAGCCCCATGTGGGGCTCAATCTCACCAACATGAGATCATGTCTGAGCCAAAATCAAGAGCTGGACTTAACTGACTAAGCCACCCAGGTGTCCCATCTTAACTAGCTTTTTAATTTAATATATGAAGTTGTTAATTTTGATATGTTGATTCCCTTATGGTTCACAGTAATATTCCATTGATTCTTTTGGTTTTCAATGTAGTAAAGTTTTACTATCCAATTCTTAACCTCTAATTTCTTCATATTATCTATTTTTATTGGTTAATTATTTAATAATAGTAAAAATTAGTGGAAAAGTAGATATCATGTGTTGTTTCTGAGTTAAGGGAAAAAGCCTGAAGTATTTTTGTATTCCTCATTATGTAAGATGTGAGCTATTCGACTGAAATGTGTGTGTGTGTGTGTGTGTGTGTATAGTCATAATAATACTCAAAATTATCTGCCAGTTCTTACTTTAATGAGTAATATTATCATGAATGAGTGATCAATTTGAGATATACAATTGGAAGATAAATATATCAATATTTTTTCTCTCCAGCTATATTTATATCCTGGTTCCATTTATAGATTTTCTAATGTGAGCCATCCTTGCATTTCTGGAGTAAACACCATTTTTTATACTTCATTTTTAAAACTGTTTGTTTATGCTGATGGGTTCTGTTTGGTAATGTTTTATTTGCTCTGGTAGCTTTTCAACCCTCTGGAAGAGATGAAGTGAGATTTATCTCTAGTTTTCTGTCTGGGGTCTGGCTTTTGTGAAGTTTTGATGTCAGTGTGACATTCTTTTAATAGGAAAGAACTGGAGAGTTTTCTTTGGCCTTTTGTGCTGGGAAATCCTACTAGTTGCATCTCTAAGAGTTTTCCTGAATATGTATCCTTTTCTCCATCTCTAGGGTCACCACTCTATATTCAAGCCAATACCATCTCACACTTAAAGTTTTGTTATAAAATCCTAATGGACTTCCCTGCTTTTATTCTTGCATCCATCTAACCTATTCTTCCCACAACAACAAGATTTATGCCCCTTGCCTGCTTAAAATCTTCCTTAGACTGCCCTTAGCATTGGGATAATTACAAGTGGCTTACTGTGGTTTACAGGAGACTGCATGATCTGATCCCTGCCTACATTTCCTTTCCTCATAGCTTCCTACACATCTTGACATTTTTTAATTGTTTTCCAATTTCTAGGACACACCAAGATATTTGCACCAGAAGTATTGTTGCTCTTCTGCTACTAACAATGAGCTTTCCAGAGATAAGGGTCATACTCGAAACGTAGTTGGCTCTCTTTAATTATTTTATAAAACGTTTTAGTATTTGCTGTTTCAGTGTGATGGGAAATTCTCTCAGCTCATATACGCCAGCATATTGGCTGCTGCATCTCTGTATCCACAATGTCTAGATATTATCAGGTGCTCAGTAAATGTGAACTAGATGGATGCATCAATGGATTGAAGAATATAATGACCAATAAGATATAGAGATGAAGTAGTGAATGGGTAAGTGAATGGATGAAAGCAAGTACAGTATTCTGTTTCCTTAGCTTATTATTGAAACTGGTATCAAATAGCTCTGGAAACCTGGCAGAATTTCACAGCAGAACTGCTGAAATCTTCTCTGGTCTGTAGAACAGAAACAAAAAGAAGTAGCGAGTCCTGGAATGTGTGATCCCCATGTGTTCAAAACCCAGCCATGGTTTCTCCCCAACTCCTTGGTCCCGATTAGAACAGTCCTCTCTTTGAGTCAAGGTGCCTGTGAGCAGTATGTGAGTTGGGGTGTCCATTAAGGACTTGATAAAAGGTGGTAGCTGCTTTTTTTAAGCTGAAAGCAACCCTTATAGGAAGCCTCACTTCAATCCCCTTACAGACATGTTGAGTATAGTTGAACACAGTAAACCAAGAGCCTTGTTTTGTTGAAACCAAAGCTCAAATTCTTACCTGCCATCTCAGGTCCTTTTCCTATTCTGTACTACATTCATCTGTTGTATCTATGGTGATACACACTCTCTTTTCCACATTAACATGATGTCAATGACCAGCAATTGCAGTTTCATTGATTACCTACATTGTGGTAGGTAGTTTGCATATATATTAAAAACAAACAAGTAAATAAAGCAACACAAAACAACAGCACTCTTCATATCTTACCAGGTATTGAAGACTCACCCTCTTCCCCTTTCTGAAGGTTGTGACCCTTGCCTTTGTGTTCAAGTATTTGCTCTGCTTGCTTCTAGGAGCCAGCAAGCCCAGATGTGTATGAACGGTCTCTTAGCTAAGTCTGTTATTCTAAGAGCCCTCCCACCACCCCTCTAGACCTCCCCTGTCTTTGGCCACAGCTATTCAAAGTCCACTTGGATTGATAAAAGGTGTCAGGCTGTAAGTAACACAGAGACATAAATCGAAGGTGAAATGAGGATATTCTGGATAAAGAAATGATATGGGGGTTGGGGAGTGCAGAGGAAAAGAAGAAACTCATCAAACACAACTTTACTATAGTTTAAGTGAGATCTTTGTGTAGATCTCCTACACATTGATTATTACAGTCCTGTTTTCACCTCCATTTTCAGATGAGAAAACTAAGGCCAAGACAGGTTATGGCCTTGCCTAGTGACCAAGTGGCAGGGCAGAGATTCTAGTTCAGGCCACGGATTCTAAATCTGGAAACTTTTCCTTTCCACCATGCTGCTTCCTACCCCCAAACAGGAGTACAGATATAAATATATCAGAATCCTTCTAGAAGCTCAGACTTAGCCATCGGGATTGGGAAGCAGGGAGGGGATTTCAACCACTTAATCATCTGGGAACAGAAAAGGATTTCCATCGAAATAGATGCCAGGTTTCCTATTGGAAACATGGGGGTTATTCACAAGAAGTTAGGAAACATTTGGAGCTATGCATACTTCTCATGACCTGAATGTCTCTGTTGAGTTCTTAACACATGGTCTTGCCCGTCTCCCTCTTGTCTCTCTTATGAGTCCCAATTGCCGTGGGGCTGAGAGTCCATGCAGAGGAAGAAAAATCAATGGCTCTTCTAAGGTAATGGGACTCCCCAAGCAGATGGTCACCAAATATCAGATGTGAGGCATGGCTTGAGATGAGAGAATCGGCTTGTACAGATTTCACAAGTGAAGAAGTGGAGAGTCCAAACAGCTATAGTCATTTATTTACTAACCCACTTATGTATCCATCTATTTGTCATTTATTTATTTATTTATTTATTTATTTATTTATTTATTCTTTCAAAAAAAGTCACATGTCTGCTATGTTCCAGAGATGGTGTGAGGAACTAGGAATACTGAAGTATAGAATACGACTAAGACTGACCTGCATTCCATGGTCAGTAAGAAGTAAACGAATCCAGTGGTTTGTTACAAAACAATGGAAGAGGTGTTCTAATAGAAATCGTGTTGAGGGTTGTGAGAACACATTGGAAGGAACCAATTTTCCCATGGAGACTTTTACAACTTTTCACAAAAGAAAGGACACATGATTTTGGTCTCTTAAGGATGAGCAGGTGTTTGCCAGGCAGATGATTCTGCAAAGGGTATGTATGCCTGGCAGTGAGCAGTGAGAACAGCAGGTATAGAAGCATGGAAATCATAATAGGCCTTAGCGCTGTAGCTGGATCAAAAATTATCTATGTGTGAGGATAGAGGGAAGGTGGGCCTTGAGTGGCGAGGGAAGGAAACTTGACCAGTTGTTGGAATCAGCTTATGAGTGGCCATGGATATCAGGCCAAACAATACATATCACCCTGGATACAATGGGGGAGATTCTGTGTTTCCACTCCGGTGTTCATCTCTACACTAGCATCATTTACTAAGCTCATCAATTCTGATTGGGGTTTCTCTGGAATTTGTTCCTTCAATCTGGGAGCTTGTGTGATTAATGCATATTAGTGGAAAGAGGGTGGGGATTGTGTTTGGGAAGCATGAACTGTTTATACCGTTTTGCCAATAAATACAATCAATTTATCAGAACTGATTATCCCGTTCAAATCCCATCAAAACACCCTGATTACTCTCAGGAACAATTAAACATACCATTCTTGGGAGGTAAACCAGAGGCCAGCTCTACTGTTGGGTCACATTGACTGAATCTGGATTTGAGCTCCAGTGACTCACTGACAGAATAAAATATGCTGGGGCTTTTACATGTATTATGTATTATATGTTGTAATCCTGACATCATCCTATATTCAAGTGTTTTTTGTCCTCTCTCTCCAGGAGAAGAAATTGAGGTCAGAAGAACCTGATGTACCTGGTTCAAGGTCCTGCAGCTAGAAAGTGTTGACATTGAGGTTTAAGGTCAAGGCTGTCTACTTTCTGATTTGGTGTAATTAGGAGTGGATAGAGAGGTCTTCTTACTCTTGTTTGATGAAAAGGGGTTCACAATGATTTTAGACAACAACATCTGGATCCAGTACATTTTGTTGAGCACCTTCTATGATCTAGACACTGTTCTAAATCCAGAAAAACAAATTAAAATGCAAATCTCAAAACAGGAAGGAACATTTGCAAACTTCTTGTTCACATAAGATTGAATCCAGAATATATAATGAATTCTTATAACTCAAAAATGAGACAATGAAAAAATGGACACAAGATTTGAGGAGATGCCTCACAAAAGAAGAGAAGATATTTCAAGAAAAGACACATGCCTAGGTGTTTAACATCGTGAGCCATCAGGAAATTGAAAATGAAATACAGGGACATAGCACCCCACACACTCCATGTTGGATAAAGATGAAAAAGACAGACAGTAACAAATATTGGTGAGGGTGTGGAGAGCTCAGACACTGCTGGTGGGAATGTAAAGTTGTACCACATTGTGGAAAATAGGTGAGCAGTTTTCCAAAAAAGTGAAACACACCATACATCCACTTTGAGGTATTTACCCAAGAGAAATGAAAACATGTCTACAAGATTTGTATTCAGATGTTGACAGCAGCTTCGGTTGTAATTGCTGACAGTTAGAAATGACCCAAACGTCCATCAATAAGTGAATGAAAAACAAACTGTGGTCCATCCATACAACAGAATGCTTCTCCACTGTAAAAAGGAATACACTACTGATAGACCCAACAACTTGGGTGAATCTCAGAACAATTATGCTGAATAAAATGTGTTAGGCAAAAAACACCTGTAGGATGTCATCTATATAAAACTCTAGAAAATGTAAATTAATTTATAGTGACCAAAAGCCAATCAGTGGTTTTCTAAGACTGCAAAGGAAACAAGAGGAAATTTCAAGGGATGATGAAAATACTCTGTATCTTGATTATGGCAGGTGCAAAATCAAAGTCATTGAACATTGAAAGTAATTGAATTGTGCCCATTATGCATTAGCAGTTTATTGCACATAATTATACTTCAGTGCCGTAGATAAAAATGAAATTGAGGGGTGGGTGGGTAGAGATAGGGAGGTACTTGCTCTGAACCATGTGAGGCCTGAGAACTCAGAGGAGGGAGGCTTCAACCCCCCCCACAGGTCCCACTTGCGCGCCTGCTCAGCCTGAATTGAGGGACTGGTGAGGCTCTGAAGAGGGGCCATCCCGTCCTAGAGCTGAACAGCAGACATTTCTTACTGTTTTTTTTTTTTTTTAATCCCCTGTGTCAGATATTCCTTGCCTTTCAGAGATTATCACCTAGAATGGAAAGGAATTTTGGACTTGGAGTCAGCTAATAGGGGCTCTCTCAGAAACTTCATGCATGGCCTTGTCCTTGATCTTGATCCTTCCTTTTCAGGGCCTCAAAATTCAAATCTGTAAACTGAGCAAGTTGACCTGGAGCCCAAGATGACCAGAAATGTTTTCTACAATCTTGACATCAAATAGTTTTCTTAAGCTTTTTCACCTTTTTTTTTTTTTTTTTTCAGATATAGTGATTTCCCCCCTCCTCCCCAGGAACATAGTTTTCAAAGATAATGAGGGAATTCCAAGTCTTTGATAGAAAGAACCTAGCTCAAGCTCCCTCTCTGGCTGGACTCTGCCCCCCTCTTCCGCTTCTCTCTACCTGTTTGCTTACTGTTTGTACCCTATGCTCCAGGCACAGGGAGCTCTGTGTCGTTGCTCACACGCTGCTGGCTCTTTCGGACTTCTTTGCTTTTATATGTGCTCCTCCTGCTTCTGCTTGGATCCCATTGTGCCTCTGGAACTGAGAGAGGTTGAGCGATGTACACGTCATCACATAGATGGCCAGAGGCAACTGCCCCGTAGACATCTTCTGAGAGCCTAGTATGTGCCAGGCACTTGTTAGTCCTGGGGATACAATAGTGAAGAAAACAAATACCCTACTTTCATGGCGCTGTCCTTTCAGTGGGAAGAGACAGATAGTCAACCATACTGATAAGCGTGTGGTACACATAGATGGTGACACATGCTAAGAAGGGCAGCAGTATGAGGTGGATAAGGCCAGTGGGGAGCGGTGGGGTATTGGACATCAGGAATGAAAGCAGGCCTCTCTGCCTCTGTAGCCGGGACCAGAGGGAGAGAGCCATGGGTATTTGAGAACTATATTGGGTTGAGGAAATAAGAACCACAGAGTCTCTGAGGTGGGGTCATACATGGAGTCAAAATACAGGAAGGAGGCAAGTGTTGCCAGAGTAGATGGACAAGAGGTAGTGTGGCAGGGGACACAGTCAGGGGCCAGTTGGGGGTCAGCTTACACAAGGCCCTGTGGAAGGAACTAGCTTTTACTCAAAATGAGATGGAAAGACACTGGGGGATTTGCCTCAGAGAATGGCTATGGCCTGACATATACAATACATTAGTCTTCCAGGGCTACAGAACTAGTTGGCTTCAAGCAACAGAAATGTATGCTCTCACAGTTCTGGAGGCCGCGAGTCCAAACTAAGGTGTCAGCAGGGCAGTACTCTCTCCAGAGCTTCAAAGGGAGGATCTGTCCCGCCTCTTCCATCTTCCAGTGGCTCCTCACACTCCTTGGCTTGTGGCCACACCTCTCTTGTCTGTGCCTCTGTCTTCACACCACCTTCTCCTCTGTATCTTCTCTTCTGTGTCTTCTAAGGATGAGCGTCATTGAATTTAAGGGCAGAAGTTTCCATTCACAGAGACTGAGTATTAGTATTAGAATATTAGAGGATTAGAGGCCATAGACATGTCTTTTTTTGAGGTGACCGCTCAGCCCACTACACATGGTAAAGCATTACAGCCTGTTTTGTGGAGAACAGTCTGCTGTAGGGCAAGGATGGCTGCAGGGAGACCAGAGAGGAGGCTCATGCAATTGTCCAGGTGAGAGATCCTGTGACTTAGGCCAGGAAAAGTGGGGGGGCTGAGGGGTAGAAGTGAGCACACATATTGTAGACATAGAGCCAAATCTGAATGAGGCTTGTGAGCAAGGGACAGGTGACAAGGATTTCTCCAAAGATGGAAGGAAGCTGGCACTTACGGAGATGAATAGAATTGGGAGGGGCACGCTGTGGGGATGGGCAGCAGTGAAGAATGTAGCTTTGGACACACGTACATATTTTTTCCCTGTTAGACATCAAAGCGGTGGTATTAAGCACGTGTTGAGCATATTAGTCTGAGTTCACGTGAGAGTTTGGTGCTTTGGATAGAAATCGGTACACCATCCGTGGGGAGGGGATAAGATCGCTTTTGGAGTATGTGCTCAGGAAAAGAGAAAATCAGGGGCGCCTGGGTGGATCAGTCGGTTAAGCCTCCGACTTTGGCTCAGGTCATGATCTTGCGGTTCGTGGGTTCAAGCTCCATGTCGGGCTCTGTGCTGACAGCTCAGAGCCTGCAGCTACTTCAGATTCTTTGTCCCTCTCTCGCTCTGCTCCTTCCCTGCTCCTTCTCTGTCTCTCTCACTCTCTCAAGGATAAATAAACATTTTTTAAAACAAGAAAGAAGAGAAAGTCAGAGACTGGGGTGCAGGCCCTTGGGCATCGGGCAGTCAGGAAAAGTAAGGAGCAAGACACAGAGAAGGAGCAGCCAATGGCTGGAGAACCAAGAGTCAGCATCTGGATGGAAATCTATCTGAATCCGCACCCCTTTCCCAAGACCACGTGGGGAGAAGGACTGGATTATAAATCGCTCTCTCCATTGGCTGCCACAGGGCCAACACAAAACAGATGCCGTCCACGTGGCTGGTTTATAATGAAAAAAAAATCTAATAAATAAAACAAAAATAAAAATATTTTAAAAAATATCCCAGATAAGGTGCTATGTGGGCTGGAGCGTCTGTACCCAATGTGATTAGTGGAGCTGGTGGAAAGGGGACAGGGAATAAGGCAGGACCTTGACTTTCTCCATCAGTTGAAGTGACCAACAAGTGGACATTTCAGGAAGCCCTCAGCCATCCCAGGCAGCCTCAGGCAGGAAGGCTAAACAGGAAGCCAGTTAGGCAGAGGAAATAGATGTCTGGTATTTAGGTGGTGGGAGTGGGGGGTTGGGGGGTGAGGATTAAAAGGCAGAAGAAGCAGAACCAGAAAGGAGAGAAGTGCGACCATCCTGAAAAGCAGGGCAGGGCTCAGGGGAGTGGAGAAGGTCTGAAGCAGACAGTCGTCGCTTTGGGCGATGAGGGGGTGGCATGACATGGCATAGCCAGGCTGCCGGACTCATTCTAGCCCAGGTTCTACGCCTTTCTGCACCTAGGGCTCCTCATCTGTGAGTGGGGCTGGCCCCTGCTCTCCTCGTAAGTTTGTGTTGAGGATCAAATGAGATTGTGCAAGTGCAAGTGTCTTGCAAAAGAGAACCTCCGAGCCCAGGAAGAGGGCTGGTTTTGATGGAGGGATCATTTGCGGCAGGCTTGGAAAGTGATCATCTACCATTACAAGAATGTTAGCTCTTACTGCGTCTGTCCCATGTTGTACCAAAGATGTATACAGAGTTCCTCATCTGTGCCACGCTCTGTGCTCAGCTTTGGAAGAACCAAGAAGAACAGACAAGATCCTGACTCTCATGGGCTCCTTGACCAAGGATGGTGGGATTGAGGGAGGCCATCTCAGCTTACCCATAATTAGTGTCTTACAACCTTCTAGCATTCACCAAAGGCTTCCTCTGCCAGTGGTTATACTGTCGTAGGCTCGAGGATATGGCAGTGACGGGCAGAGTCTACTGGTGTATCCCAGGCTGCTGACGGGGGTTGTGGGGTGTGTTCATAGAGCTGAAGGAGCCCCAGCTATGGAATACTGGCAGTTTGGGCATTGCCAAAGAGTTTACAGAAATGCAAATTCTTGGGGTTCTCCCTAGACAGACTCTATCAGAATCTGCATTCTAACACAACTGCAGGTGATTTATAGGCACATGAAATTGCAGAGGCACTGACACCATTGACATTTTGGACCAGATTTGGAGAAATGGTCTGTGCATTTTAAGATGTTTAGGGGCACGCCTGGCTTTTACCCACTGGAAGCCAGTAGCGGCCCCCTCTCCCAAGTTGTGAAAAGCAAAAATATCTCCAGACATCCTCCCCATGTCTCCCGGAGGGCAAAATAACTTGTCGTTGAGACCACTGGACTAGAGCAGAGCTCCTTAAAATGTGGTCCTAGCCTAACAGCATCCACAGCACCTGGGAACTCGTTAGAAATGCAGATTCCCAGACTTCACGCAGACCCACAGACTCAGAAGCTTCAGAGGTGGGGCCGGGCAGCCTGTGGTGTTTTAATGATCTTTCCAGGTGCTTCTGATGAACGCTGAAATGTGTTGCAACAGTGTTTTTTTTTTGTTTGTTTGCTTTTGTTTTTTTTAAATCCCTGGAGGCCCAAACATTTTGAAAACTATATAATATCTAGGCCCTACTCCAAACCAGTTACATCGGATCTCTGGGAGTAAGTGACCCAGATGATTCAGATGCATGGCCCAAATTGAGAACCAATCAAGATAAAGGCAGTAGAAGGGATTCACCCAAACTCACAGAGGCAGCCAATACGAGAAGACCAGAACCCACATCTCCTGACTCTCTGGTCTGGGGACCTTTTTTCACTAGGAAGATGACAAGGTGACAGACAGCCTCTTGAACTGGCTCCTAAGGAATTCCACACCCACAGGGCATGTTTAGACACATCTTTGATCAGGTGTCTCAGTGTGTGCAAATGCTCTCATTTCTGAGATATTCTGTGACACGAATTGCCCGGTGGGCTTCACAGATAGGTCTGAAGGAATTCACTGTGTTCATAGTTCTCTGAACACCAGCTAAGTGTTCTGGACCCAAATCTTCCTCTCTGTGTGTGCTTGTCTCCACCCCTAACACCCTGAGGTTGGAACGTTTGCTGACTTTTTTCCACAAGGTTCCATAGGTGACGTTGGCCTATCAGGAAACACCAGAAACGTCAACACTCCTATAAAAATGTTTGTCACAGGTGATAACCCACATAGTCACTCAAGCACCACGGGACAAAAATAGGCAGAAGGAGCTTTTGAAATTCTTTGGGGGAAGATAGGCAGTAAGTGGGCTTCACACTCTTTCCTCAACATCCTCACACGCTGTTAAAAACAAGCTCAGAATATGGCTCCTGGTGCAGCCCGACATTGTCCATGGAGGCCTCTCATGTTCTGTCATGACCCGGGTCCAAACAGCTCATGGTCCACTCACGTCCATCAACTTGGTAATCATCACGATAATTCTGTGGAGAGGAATTTAGCTCCACTTTGCAGCTGTGGAAGCTGAGGCTCAGAAAGCTCTTGCTCCTCCTATTCCGTCAGCCCATCAACACTTATTAAGTGCCAACTGTTGAGGTTTGTGCCAGGCTCTGGGATATGGGATGGTTTTGGCCAAACTTCACAGAGCCCGTAATTAAATGCAAAGGTCAACAGATACACAGTGTGGGGTGGGTTTGTGACAGTTATTTCCTCTGGTGTCTTGGCCGCACCCATCCCATAATCTGCTCTATGGTGCTGGGGCTGGTAGTCCTCAGGCTACATTTCCCAGATGCCCTTGCTGCCACGCTTCCTCTGGATTCAAGGAAACTCTCTTCCCATTTTGTGCAGACCCTACAGCGACAGGGAGAGCTCCCGTCCCTTAATGCTCAGGGCAGCACAAGATCCAGCTCTGTCCTTTCCCTTACCCAGCTCTCTGAACCCGAGCACCAGACATCCAGACATCGAGACCTGAGGCCTTAATGCCACCCGCAACGGTGCCCTTCCCCCAACTGTGTGGTGCCCTCTCAGAGGCCCCCACCCCCAGACGTGTGGTGTTCAGAGCACTAACCCCCAAAGTCCCTTCTCTGAACTTCCGGATCCTAGTAACTCTACCTCTTCCCTTTTTTCTCTCCTAACGACGGGGCTAGAAATGGCTCTCCGAAGTCATGAACCTCTGGGTTAACTCACCATCAATTCTTAAAAGCCTTTTGAGCCTTTCAACCCCTATGTGACAAAACTCCTGTATTAAATCCCAGCCATCTGGAATAACCCGTGGTGGCTTTTGGTTCTGGCTGGCCTCTGGTTGATTCAGGTAAGACAAATCTGGGGGAGTTCTTCTTGAAAAGGTAGCGGGTTAAATGAGGAAGGAAGGTCGTGTCCAAAAGAAGGGAAAGCATATACAAAGGTCCGGGAGCTGGAAAGAAGACTGGCAGAGCTGGAGGGTATGAAAATCTATAATGTGGAAGCCTCACAGGCAGGGTGCTGGGCTCCCTGGGGGAGCCCTGGTGTGGACAGCCTTTTACGGGGGCACGAAATGTGGTCCCTCATTTGGAGATTGTTTGGAAGGTGGTGGCTCATATCTCAGGGGCAATGGAGAATCACAGAAGGATTTTAAGCAGGGCAGGTACCTGACGTGGTCAGTGTTTGAAAAAGGCTACTTCATCTTGGTAGAGAGTATACGTTGGAGAGGGGCTCAGGGAGGCCAGTTAAGGGGCTGTTATAGTAGTTTCTCTGCGAAGAGAGAGGATGAATGGGGCTTTAGTGTGGGGTCGCTCACTTTGTGACCTGGAGATGGTCATTCTCTCTTTCTGATCACCTGTCTGTAAAATGAGGAGGTTAGACCAGAGCTGAGATTCTTAGCTGGGGCAGGAACCCTATGTGGGGGTCCCTGGACGGGGGGTCAGGGAATTGTAGAGTCTCTGGGGTGGCTCACAAATGCTTGGATGTATGTTCACAGGTACCTTTGTTCCACAGGGAAAAGGGTCCCAGGCTTTCAAAACACTCCTCGAGAGGTTAATTGTCCCAGAGTTTAAAACCACTCATATAGGGGCACCTGGGTGGCTCAATCGGTTAAGCGACTGACTTCAGCTCAGGTAATGATCTCATGGGTTGTGAGTTCGAGCCCTGTGTCGGGCTCTGTGGCTGACAGCTCAGAGCCTGGAGCCTGCTTTGGATTCTGTGTCTCCCCTTCTCTTTACCACCCCCACCCCCACCCCGGTCGTTCTCTCTACCTCTCAAAGAATAAATAAACATTAAAAAAGTTAAAAAAAAAAAAAAAACTATTCCTTTAAATGACAATCCCAAAAAGCACTTGGGGCTCAAATTGTCAAGGATTCCAAATCTTGTGCCTTTCCAGGGAGTAATACATTGTTTGATGCTGGGTGTGAAAAGTGACTGAGGACGAAGAGGGTGTTCTGACACCATCCCGGAGGCTCAGCTCTGTCACCTGTGAGCTGTGCCAAGCACAGGTGAGGAGAAGATGCCTACGGTTGTCCATTAACTGAGCAGGAGGCTGGAGGGCACCATTTCACTGGAACATCACAGCTCGGCTGACAGATGAAGGGATAGCCATTGACACTGCTTTGTCAACCATCCAGAGGCTCCCTGAGGCCACGGCCCCACCCTGCTGTCCTGTGGCAGAATGCAGAGTGGCCATGGGGACAAGGGACCGCTTCACACTTCCCTACCACCGGCCCCACCTGCCCCTGANATCCCCCTCTTCCAACACAACTGTGTCTTCTCTGGAAAAAAACAAAATCTAAAATCACACTTCATCCTCAGTCTTAGGAATTGAGGTCACTGGGTCCCATCTCCAAAGGGAAACGCAGCTTCGTGCTGCAGTGAGACTGAAAATGTCATGTCTTCCCGCAAAAGTAGGTCAGGAACTGGGATGTTGCAGGGGCTGAGGTCTTTTTTCGTGGTGTCCCTGCAGCCCCCGCAGGCAGGGCGGCCGCTGGCTCCTCAAGCGCGTGCCCACCCTGCCCTGCCCATCCAGCCCGAGGGCGGTGTCTTTCCACCTGGGCTGCCGGCAAGAGCTCGGGTGCTTTTCCTGACTCCTGCGTGCCTCATCTTGCTGGGATTTTTCAAATTTCTCTGTGGAAGCTCTTTATGGTCTGTGACCCTGGCCACTGCAGAGCCGAAAAGACAACAGATTTATGGGGGGCCGGGGAGAGCCACAGTCGAGGGATGAGTTTTCCCTGCCTTCAGCCGGTAATTTATTTTTAAATGATCTTTCTGTTATTTATGGGGCTCGGCGACTCTGATGGCTGGAGTGAACTGCATCTTATCAGACGAGCAAAACTAACTGGATTAAAGGGAAGCCCTCACGTTTCATCAAAAGGAGGCTTCAGAGAGCTTCTTAGAAGTGCAGCTGGACTGGGCTGTCTCCTTTTGTCCTTGAACAGCGATGTGGCTCTGGGCAAAGCCTTTGGGCCTCAGAGCCAAACACACTGGGGTCAAGACCTCGTTCGGTCCTCACTGAAGGTGCGGCACAAGACAAGACGCCCGAGCCTGCTCCTTGCTTTGCAAAGCGGGGCTCGGGACACCCGCCGCAGATGCTTATGGTGATGATTAGGGGAGACCACATAAAGCATCTGTCCTGGCCACACCCCATAAATGCTACTTAGGTGATCACTATTCCCTTCCTTACCTTGCTCTCGGCTCCCCTCTGGGAATGCGCAAGTCAAAAATCCAGGATGTAAAGACGATCATCTTTATATGGGGCTTTGACAATTTCAGAATATGAGTTCACACAATCAGCTCACTTGGAATCCCAACCCCGGTGTTCAAATAACATCTGAAGAGAAGCAGGCGAGGCTGGCAGTTTATTTCCTGCACCAGAATGAAGATCCGCTCCTACTCCGGCATAATTACAGTTTAGCGGGCCTTGTCTGAGGCTGATGATTTTCGCAAGTACACAACTGTCTATTGTTCTCCTGCAGCTCGTTACCATGGCGATCTAATTAAAGCAGCATCCGATGCCACCAGCCCAGAGGCAGGGGCCGCATGTGCAGCTCCTAGTGGCCGGGGGGCGCGTGGCCTGCCCTCCCGAGGCCCTTCCCCAAATTCTGAAATGAGCGCTGGTTGTCCCAGATAAGACCAGCAAAATGTCTTCAGTTCCTGAAATGAGCTTCGAAGTAAATGCCACTCCCTCTGTTCTCTGAAGGGAAGACGACAAGGAAGGTGCGGCAGGCTTGCTTTGTGACCTGGGTGTCATTCTCAGGCTCCTCAGGAATAATCCGGTGACAATACCTGCTTTGCGGAGGGGAGAAAGTCCGTGAAGGTGCCGTGAATGAAAATGCATGGGGCCCATCACCGTCTCCACCTTTCCATCTCTTCCCAATGGCAGGAAAGGCTGGGTTGGGGCACAGAGCTTGCGTCTGGCAGACTCCCGTCCAGAGCAGAGCCCGAGGCAGAGAGTGGGAAGCCTCCCCAGATCTGTCACCTGCTCTGTAAGGTGGGGACAGCAGGAGCCAGCTCACATCGTGATGATGCTGTGCGATTTCCTGAAGCGCCTGGCCCACGTATGGCCTACGGGGCATCCTCAACAAATGCCAGGCCTTGGGAAGGACAATTCAGAGCCGCCCCATGCGGGGGCCAATGGCTCGCCTTGTATGCATGGGTATCCCCGGTAAGTGGTGAACAACGTGGGCTCTGGAGGAATTATTTAGGCTTCAAATCCTAGTAGGTGTGACCCTGGGCAAGTCACTTAATTTCTCTGTCTCGCTAATCTCATCTGTAAAACGAGAATAATAAATAATGGAGCTGGGGCTACGTGAGTGGCAAAAAAGGTACATACCGGCAACGTACTTGACGCTGAGTCGGAAGTTAATTATCTTCCTCGGGCTCTGTTGGTGCCGGGAGTACCATGAGGCTCTCTCACTCTTTGAATACAGTGCTCAGCTCTTTCCTATCAAGAGCTGTTCCCATTTAGTGGTCCCTTCCTAGGTGCCAACATATGCACGTGTCTTCTTCTTTAATCCTAACATCATCCTAAGATGGGAGTGCCGTTGTTACTCCACTTCTAAGAAGGACAGACACAGATGTGAAGAGGCAAGGTGATGTGTCCTGCTACAGTGCTTGTGGGTCACGGAACAGGGATTTGAGCACCCCAGCCTCGTGCTTTTGCTTAACCACTATTCTCTGCTGCCACTCCCTGGATTGTCATTGGACACCTGTGTGGTTGGCACTAGTATTCACTAGATGGGTGAACACATCTAAAGAAAGGCAAGCTTCTGCATGGGACCCTGGACTTCTGTGTTACCCTCCTTCCCAGTTTAAGAGCCTGTGCCCTCCTATCTCATTGCCTGATGCCGGCCCTGTTGACCATCACCCATACCGGCACCTGCCCTTGTCTTCCCCCTTGCCTCCTCTCGCTACCTCCCCCAGCATTCCCCCAGCCCCGTGTGTGCCAGGCAGTGCAGTGTGGACATGTGCTACTGATTATTTACAGGGTTCATCAAAGGCCCGGGCTCTTTCCTTGTAGCCAGAATGGCTCAACACCTCGTCCGCCCACCACAGCCCTCATTTCCTTTTTATGAAGATTGGAGAGCAAAAACATTTCAAAGGCTACCAATTAAATGAACCCCGCGGTGCCCATAACCACAGAGCACCTTCGGAGAACTGGGGGAATTGGAGCGTCAGTAACTGACAGGCCGGCACATGTGTTCTTTACAATCCTGTACTTCTCCTGAGAGAAGGCTGCTTTCCCTCAATTCTTGAGGGACTGTATTCTTCCCAGTCACTCCAAGGGAAAGAGCTATGGCTCCGCCTGGCACATTTCCAACCGGTTTCTGCGAACCCAACGTGCCCACCTGCGGGGCCCTACCACGTGATAGGCCAGGGCAAGCTCATGGCCCTGAATGGGCCGTTTTAATGAGGAAGTCTAAGTTCTGCACGTCTAAGTGCTCACCTAAGTCTGATTACCCTCACTTCCCTTGAACATCTCCTGAGCCCTCCTTTCTTTCCATCCCGTCTCCTCTGCCTTCAGTTAAGACTTAGCCCCTTCTGGGTTGTTGCAACAGTCTTGTAATGACTTCCTTTCCTCCACCAACTCTGACTTCAATCCACCCCATACACGGTCACCTAAGGAATTGTCCTAAGACACATAAGTCTTTGCTACCATATTTAAAATCATCTAATGACTCCCCGTTGCCACAGCATGGAGTCAGATCTCCCTCGGCTGGCATACACAACCTCTATGATGGGGTCTCTATTTTGCCAAACCTGCCATTGCCTACCTTAGCCTCTTTGTCCCAGCAACACCGAAGGCTATGGAGCTCTCTGTGGACACCAGGCTTTTTTCACCTCTGTACCTTTGCTCATGCGTTACGCTCTGCTGGCTATGCCTTTCCAAGTCGAGCTTCACACCATTATTTCTATTTGTTCTTCAGCGCACAGTTCAGGCATCACCCAGTGGATGGCCACCTCATGGTCACCCAAGTTCACGCACACCCCTTCCCATGCTTCAGTACGCTTGAGGGCTTCCTACACACCACACATCATATTGTACTCTCATGATCTGATTTCCCATTTTTCTCCTCCTTTAGGCTGACACACTTCTGAGAGGAGGGACTCTGCCTCGTTCATTTTTGTCATTCTAACATCTCACTCAGCTACTGCCTCAGAGTAGACACTCAATGAAAGTCTGTTGCACTGAGCCAAGGCTGAGTTGGCTCAGGGAAAAAGGAACGGCTGGCAGTCTAAGGAGAAGATCCTTATCATTTCAGGCTCAACTATGTGTTTCATTGATCTTGAATAAGAAACCAATAAAAGAGTTCACACATTACTGCTCCCCCAGAGGCTGGTGTTTGACAAAACAGCAGAGCGTGTATGTGTGTGATTTTTATCATCCAAACCTCATCCAACCAAGAATGGGCTGAGTCTTGCAGGATTTGGATCACCTCCTTTAATGTGTGTCTCAGGGTCAGAAGCGTATTCTTCAACACTTCCATTACTTCCCGGAGGAATGCTAAATGGAAGAGGCAGCATTCCCTGGGGTGGCAAATTTGGAGCTCAGCTTAATAAAATCAACATATAATGAACATCTACTTTGGGCTAGGCATGGGGGAAGGTCCTGGGGAGACAGGAGTGAATCATCCTGATCCCTGCCCACAAGAGTTCATGGTTGAGGTGCAGGTGCTACAATCTAGGGGAATCCAAGAGGCTGCAGGAAGCCTTCAGGTCAGACTGCATGGCCTAGAGGAGGCTGCTTCTGCCCTCAATCTCAAAGGGCCACTTGCGATAAGCTGTGTGCTAGGTACCATGTGGTTTTTAAAAATGTTTATTATTTCTTGGGGGGGGGGCGGAGAGAAGCAGAGAGAGAGGGAGACACAGAATCCCAAGCAGGCTCTGGGCTTCGAGCTGTCAGCACAGAGCCCAACGCAGGGCTCAAACTCACAACTCATGAGATTACGACCTGAGCCGAGGTTGGATGCTTACCTGACTGAGCCACCCAGGCACCCCGCACCATGTGTTTTGAAAGGTGACAGGCAGTCCAGGCTGCCCCAGGCACACAGAGAGGGGTTCACACTGCATCTTCCAGTGGTCTCTGACTTTCCCTGAGAATCCGGCCTCCAGGCTGCTCTGTTCTATCTAGTCTTTGGTGATGCTACTTCAGGGATCACCCTTTAAAACATGTGTTACGGATCATTGCTCTTAAAGCAAATGGGAGCATTTTGTAGATGTAGCCTGTGGAGCAGAATGATGATGGAGGGTGATATCCAGGGTCCCAGTGTTAACTTTATCCCATATGAGCCGTATGACTTTGAATTAGTCTTCATCACCTCTCCGAGTCTCCGTTTCCCCATATGCACAGCATAGTCTGACTTCTATGGCCTTCGGGGATATTTAATTGGAATCGTCTTCCAGCCAGGTTCTCGGTAGGAAAGACCCTACTGGGCCGAGATCGAGTCCCAGCTTGGGAGAAGAGGAGAGCCTGACATTTTGGATGTCGAGGCTGAGGACGGGCATGGGAGTGATCACTCCTGGATTCCTGCATGGGGTGAGCAGGGCTGTGGGGCAGCGGGAGCGGCTGCAGCCTGGACAGTCATAGCAGACACAAAGGCTCAGAATTACCCTGCAATGCACATGGGTCATGAAGCAATAAAACGCCTTTTAAAATGTCATCTGCTGAGCTGCAGATTCCAACTAATAAATCCCAGTGACCTGGAGGTACCTGGGGGTCAAACATTTGCAAAATGGCCCCTGGAGCTGCCCTGCTTTCTGGAAGATGAGGCCGCTTTATGAGATTGCTGTTTGATGGCTGCCGTAGAGGCCAGCACATCTACACTGTGTAGGGGGTGTGGGAAGGGGGACAGAGAGACTCAGAAACATCTTGCAATTAGCCCAATGTCTCAGTGAATTGCTTGTCAGAACCCACAGTTTTGGAGAAATTGGGAGCTGTGACTCTCCAAAGGACCAGCTCTGTAATCTGTAAAACACTGCAATCACCACCTGAGCCAGGGGATGTGGAGACGGGCTGGCTCGATTTTCAGAGAGTAAAGGAAAGGAAGAGAAAAAGGAATCATGACAAAAAGCAACAGGGATGAAGCCAAAATGAAGTGGCCCCATTGACCTTCCATGAATGGGGTTGAGCCAATTCCCTTGTCTTATCTCCCCTCACCTGCCAGGGGCTCTAGAAAGAAACACCCTAGCTCCCCTCTCCCCCCAGTTTTTTTTTTGCCAGATGGTGAAAGAGAGAATAGAAGAGCATTTTTTTTTTTTTTTTTTTGCACTCCAAGGGCCCTCTTCTGATGAGGTGAAGCAGGGATTCCTGTCTGGGTCTTTCTGGCTCTTTCCTAGTACCTGTCAGTGTGGCAGCCATTTTAGCTCCTGCTCAGAACAGCCCTCTCACCCGGGGAAGGGGAAGGAAGGTCATTCCTTCTGCTGTACAGGTGAAGAAGTAGGGGTTTGGGGAGGTGAGGGAATCACAGGAGGTTTTGTGGAAGGGGAATGACTTGAGCCAGCCTTGGAAAGTGGTGTGGGGAGGGTCACATGCGGGCAGGGTAGCGAGCACAGACCTGAGCATCAGGGCCTGAGGGGTGCTGGGTCCAGGGAAATAGGTCTTTGGCTAGAGTGCACAGAATTTCAGGCTGTCATGAAATCGCCTTCATGGGGCACTCCCAGATGCACCCTTGAAAGACAGGTGTCTCTTCAGCTGACGCTGAAGAATGGGCCGCTGTCTGGCCATAGCTTCTGTCTCCAGACACTCACCTTACTGAGCCCCTTGGGCCAGGTCCAATTGGCATATTACATATCATCTCATTCCTTTCGCTATGTCTTTGATTTGTAATCTCTTGTATATTCACACTGTGTTGACCATGTCTAGATGGGTGGATGTTGCTGTGAAGACCAGGAAAAAAGAAAAAGGAAAGCTGACCACACCTCAAGTGTTTGGGGATGTGGTATCATTGCAATGCTTTGTGTTGTCTATGGATGATGATGAAATCAGTCCTCTAACTGGAGCCTGATGGTTATCATCGAATGGAACCCAGGGTTGGAGGCTCTAGTTTATTTGAACAGTCATGGCTCATGGAATACTAGGAAATGTTAGTATCTGTGTCTCTAACCCAGAGAAGCATCCATTGTGTGACTCTTTGGTTTTCTGCCTTTGTCCCGGTCATTGCCTGTTCAGCTAGACCGAGGACTCTTTGGGCTGGAGGGTCAGTCTATGCAGGATCTGTCTCTTCTGCAATCCCGGGGTCTTCCACACACTCTGGGTGGAGTTCTTCACTGCTGCTCCAGAAAGGGACTGAGAACAATGATCACAGCGGCCCCTCCTAGTGGAAGTGACTAAGGTGTAGGGATGCATTGCAATCTGTATGTAAATGTGTATGGCTTAAAGCTGACTTTGCCACAGGGAGATATTGATGGGGCCTTCAAAATAATGATGCAGTTCATTAATGGTTAATTATAACAGGGTTTTAGGAGCAGTCCTGAGGACCTTTGCATTCAGGGCATAAATAAGAACTTACGGGGAGTGGTGGATCAACCTGATGCCAGGCTTTCAGCTTCCGTTCTAGGAGGTAGAGACACAGGAGATTTTGCCTCCATCTCCTGTCTGTGACCTGAGGCTTTGAGGTCATCAAGTACAGAGTCTGAATGCATCATCTCAGACAGGGCACCACTTTTAGGTTCAGAAGTAAAATAAATAGAATGGAAAGAGTCCACAATTTGTAGCCAGAGAGACACATGTCTTAAACTAAGGATTTGACTTTAGGCAGGTCATTTACCCTTTTGTCAGCTCGGTTTTCTCATCTAGAAAATGAAGATGAAGATGCCTACCACACTGGGTTGGGTGAAGATGAATGCAGAGAGCTTGTGTAAAAGCTCCTAGCAAATAACATGTGTGTAATAAATGTGGGTCCGTACTCTGAAGCCACTATTGTCATCAACATACATAGGGGATAATTTCTATAATTTTGCAGATTATTCAAACATTTGTAAAGACAAACTATATTCTAAAGACATCACAGGTTGTCTCTCCTTTGACCTTGACAGTAATGGGTTAGTCACAGGATGTTCAACAGCCAATGGAGTCCAATGTGGAGAAAACCCCAAGCAAGGCCCATCTCTTTCAGGAAGCTTCTTTCTCTTATGGGTTGGGCCCATCCTGAGCCCTGTCTCCCTCTGTTTTCTCATCTGTTTGCATTGGTTTTGTGTTTTTCAGTAGGAGCACAAATCGTTTCATGAGTCTGGGTTTGATGTGAGAAGATTTGAATCCTAGGGAGCCCTTCCACTTACTGTGATCTTGGCAAGCCACTGAAACTCTCTTAGCCTCTGTTTCCACATATGTGAAATGGGAGTAGCAATATTTGCCTCTTCGCATTGTTGTGAGGATCAAAGTGGATCATGAGTTTATCATAAAAGCCCAGTTTACAAGTACAGCAGTTCCTCCCGAAGCGCCTCGGCATGACGCTCAAAGGACTTGAAGGTCTCCCTATGAGAGTTCTGTCTTGGCTGTACGGTCGTCTCTCTTTGCCTCCATCCTGTGTTCTAGACAAATCGCACTATTCCACTGCCTCTAAACATCTCCCATATATTTCAGTCTCCTTTTCTGGGTTAGTGCTCCCCTCTCTACTTTGCACTTCCCGGTTTACTAGACTTCACCTGAACTTCTTGGAGCCATCTCATTCCACCCTCAGCACGGAAGGTCTTCCTTTACCATTCTGTCACCGGAGACCACTCTCTTCATGGGCTCCCACCAGACACTCCTCTTCACCTTGCAATGAAATGGGGGTGCGGTTGGGGGATGTTAAGCCTGGAGAAGGGGAACCCCATAGGTCATAACAGGTGGTAGAGAATAGGAACATCTCATTAAGTACCAACTGTGTGCCCCATGGTCTCACAGGTGCTTTGTAAACATTGTTTCTCATCCTCAAAAGTCAATGCAAAAACCCCAATTTGCCAAAGAAGAAGCAGAAGCTTAAAATCAAAGTGACCTGACTGTTTGTGGACCATGGAAACAGGGAGCCAGCTTTTGAATCCAGATCTATCCGGCTCCAGAGAGCCTACTGTTCGTTCAGCTGCATGAAGCAGAACAGAGTTTGTTGGGTGGGTGTTCAAGAAGGGGTTGCCTGGCTGGCTCAGTTGGAAGAGCATGCGACTCTTGATCTCAGAGTTGTGGGTTCGAGTCCCGCACTGGGGGTAAAGATGACTAAACAAATAAATGAACTTAAAAAAAAATGAAGGAATCTTGCAACTCCATGGAAGGATGGAAGGACACTCTTCCTAATTATGAGAGCAACCCCCTCCCCCCCTCCCCGGGACAGATACAGCCTTTTGGGATGGTGAGTTGCCCACCCCTGGAATATGCAAGCAGACGTTGAAAGCCGCTGGCGAGAGCTGCAGCTGAGGAGATTTGGGTCTTTTGCAATCATTAAGCTAAATCAAATAAAAAGAAATGCTTTGATTTCTCTCCTGGCCCTGACTACTCACAGAATTGTACTCTCTCTCTCTGCTTAATGCCCAGATCCAGCTAGCTGAGTGGCTGAGAATCATCCCTGCCCTCATACAGCCACTGGGTCTATATGGCACATCTCTGAAACTAATGCACAGGCACCTAATATGGTTGTTTTTCTCAGCACCTTGGCTCCTGGATCTCAGGCCTGGACTCTGGGGAAAAAGCTCCCTCTAGATCAATGGCCTTGGTGACCCCTCTACCCGCCAGAGTAGAACCTGGGGGGCCCCCACTCCCCGAGAGAGCCCTGTCTCCAGAATGGTCCCCCAAAGACCGGCCCCACAAGGGGAGGCTTTGGCGGGCCTGATTGCATGACAAACACCACACATATTGAAACACTCTGGCAGTTTCCCGGTGCCCCCAGTCAGAGCCTGACCCCTGTGACCTCCAACATCTTATTAAAGCCCCTAGAGCCCCACGTCTCTGCGAGGGAGAGAAGGAAGCAGCTCCTGGACTCATTCTCTTCCCTAATTCATTCAAGTAAGCCCGGCTGAGTGGGGCCTGGGCCTTTGATGTTCAAGGCCCCTAATTGGAAGGAAGTGAAGTGTTAGCCTGTCAGCCTTTTAGTCTCTCATCAAATACTTTAAGAGGTATCCGCACACTACGGTTCTCACACTGGTGCCGAGAAAGCCTGGAGTGGACTGCTTTTTGTTAAAATGTTTAAACTTTGCATCTGTCTAACAGAAAGTTCCATACAGATGTCACAGCTCCCGGTGGGCTCTCTCGCCCTCCCTCTCCCCTGCACCCCCGATCCTCGGGCCTGGGGAGGACTCTGTTGCTGGGCCCACAGGGCTCGCCCACCTGCCCGGAGCTCGGAGTGGGGAGAGGAAGGTGGCGCAGGAGCTAATTACTGACCCCAGACGCAGGCCTGGGAGCTCCCGGTTGGGGCCTCCCTCTGCACAGCCCCTTTGATCTCCCTGTTTGGGATTGTGTCACTCCCCAGGAATGCTGCCCCCCCGCCCCCATCTCTGAATCCCAGAGTGTTCCAGCCAGAAGAGACGTGGAGTAACCCTTTAGCCTCACCTCTTTGTGTTGCAGCCAGCCAGCCACCAAGCCCAGAAAGGGAAAGTGAGCGGCCCAACACCATTCCTCATTCCCCGGGAACCTGCGCACAGCTGGGTCCGTAACCCAGGGCTCCTGGCCCCCGGGACGGTGGGATTCCACAGAGACCTCAGTGCTTCTGCTTAGGAAGGGGGCAAGCGCTGGCATCGTCGGGTCTGGGAAGCCGAATTCTCTAGAACGCGTTAGCAGGCCTAGCGCAGTGGGCCACAACCTGGGGAGGGCAGCCAGTGCGCAGACGCTGGGTGCCTGAGGGTGAACAGACAGAAGACGGTCTTTCCCCTATGGGGAGACACCTGCCCCCACGCGGCTACACCAGAGAGAGACAGACATAGGGAAGGGGAAGGGAGAGACAGAGGAGGCGAGAGAGAGCGCCTGGTGGGGGATGTCCTGTGCATGCGCAGTTGGGCCAGACGGAGGGCAGGAAGCAAAGGGCCGGCAGAGAAAGGGGAAGCGGAAGAGCGTGCCTGGGTCTCAGGAATTGAAAGCTGTTCCCTAGCGTGCCCAGGGGAGGGTGGGGTGGTGACGGGGGCTTCTACCATCTGTGAAGCGTTGCCCGCTGAGGACTTTGCAGGACCCTCAGACCAGCCTCCCGCGGGCCAGTGCTCCTGGGTCAGGATGGGAACGGAAAGGAGATGTTGCCAGGCCACGCGAGGCCTGCATGCACGGTGGTCCTGAGCATTGGTTTTATGGATATGGGACACGCCTAGTGATCTCTTGTTGTTGGTGGAGAGGGTAGCAAAATTCCTGCCCATGGGGCTGTTGGGGGCCTCCTCCTGGGCCATTGTGACTTATTAGAAAGCACCCAATATCTAATAAATACCAAATAAATCTAATTTCTGAAACTTTTTCTTTTGAATTCTCTGAAGTTAGTAGACACCAGTCTCTGGTAAGACCCCAGTCAGGAGTCTAAATTAGAATGTAAAACATTGGGATCCCGGGGTGGCTCAGCCAGTTAAGTGGGTTAAGTGTCTGACTCTTAATTTCTGTTTGGGTCATGATCTCACAGTTCGTGGGACTGAGCCCTGTGTCAGGATTTATGCTGACAGCGTGGAGCCTGCTTCGGATTCTCTCTCTCTCTCTCTCTCTCTCTGTCCCTCTCCCAGAGCCATGTGCATGCTCTCTCTCTCTCTAAATAAATAAGTATAAAAAGATAAAATGTAGGGGTGCCTGGGTGGCTGAGTCGGTTGAGTGTCTGACTTCAGCTCAGGTCATGATCTCATGCATGGTTCATAGGTTCAAGCCCGGCGTCAGGCTCTGTGCTGACAGCTCAGAGCCTGGAGCCTGCTTCGGATTCTGTGTCTCCCTCTCCCTTTGCCCTTCCCCCGCTCACACTCTGTGTCTCTCTGTCTCTCAAAAATAAATAAATGTTAAAAAATTTTTTTAAATTAAATGTAAAATATTAAAATTTGAAACAATACAAGTTCATTCGGTTTATTCTTCGTCCTCAAGTTCCCCCAGGCCTTGATATATCAATGACCTTCCAATGTATCAATGTAAATATGGCTTGATTACTGGCTCTCCGGGAATTCATTTACTTATTCAAAACAGACTGCTTGCACTCCTGTCATAGGCCAGAATGGTAGACGTTGTATACCATTTTCTCTTCAGTGAGTTTCTTATATCGTTAATGTCTCCATCACAGAGAAAGGGAAGAGCTAAGGTTCTCAGTTCTGAGAGTGGGACTCGGGAGTAGGAAGGCAGGATTGTCGCCTTCTCCAGGGACCATCTGACAGATGCCGGTCATGCCTGCCTGCCTCCCCTTGACTGAATATAGTTTCTATTTCCGGCACCAGCTCTGCTCTGCTTCACGAGGGCTTTACTTACATGTAGTGAAGTCATGTATTCAACCCCATTCCAGGCCCCAGCAGAGTAACAGACAGGCTAAAATAGAACACGGGGGTCAATGTCAGCTCATGCCAGGAAAGCCCTGAAGTCCACTCACTGCAGTGGAGAACCCAGGCTTGAGAGCGGACCCCAAATCTACTCTCTTTGTTTTTGGAAACTTGACAGACTAAAGGTTTGAGAAGAGGCCAGAGAAGGCCAAGTATCCACTGGGCAAGGGACCCACGCAGGCAACATTGGCCTGACCAGAAAGCAGGTCCCAAACCAGTATAGGAGATCTTTCAGTCTGATCTATATTCACCTCTGGCAAAGCATGGCATCTCCATGGAGACATTCCCAGAGCAAAGCCCCTGTCCGTGAAGCTTGCCTGGGCACAGGTGGGCTTGGAGAAGGTCTAGTACAACAGCCTGAAACCTGAGTGCTCGGAGGATGGGGCGAGAGTCCTAACATACCAAATGTGTGTTTCTAAGTTCTTTAAATCCTTTGAGCATTTAGAAAATGAAGCTATTAGACCAGATTAGCTTTAAGAGCTGTTCCAGACTGAATGTTTCATGATATTATGAGAACACCAGAACACATGGAATAGTTTAATTATCATTACTAAATATAATAGTCCCCAGGTTGCCAAGTATTTGAATAAAAACAGAAAGAAAAGGCCCTGTTGCCTCAGCCTGTTTTTGTAAAGTTCCGTGTCTTTTTCAGATTACTCAAATTTATTTGAATATTCTATGCCAGTATAACCTAACCTTTAGGTGAGATTCTGGTGACACCCCCCGTGAAGTTGACCTAATCACCACCTTTCACAGGTAGGAAATCAGAGCTGAGCTCCGCTTCCGATCTCCCAGCCAGGCACTGTGCAGGCTGGAGCCCAGAGTCCTGACCCCGGTACCTCGCCACCAGGTGGAACCTCCCGCATCTCGACCCTCGCCTGGTGGCTGCTTTAGGGTGGGAGCTAAGAAGAGCTTCCTCTTCCTTCATTGGACTAAACTTCTTACTTCCTGTGGTTGTTTGCATGCGAAAGCAAAGCTGAAGTTACTCTCTTTGCTTCAAGGTGCCACATAATAACCGTGGGGAGGGTCAGACCCTTTCTTGGGGTTCTGATTCCATGGAAATACTTTAATCTCATTGAATCAATTCATTAGTAGCTTCTGAGACTTTAATCAAGTAAAATTTTCGTGTTAAGGCAAAACCAAACAAACTATTTTAAAATGAAAAAGAGCCATTTCTAATCAACTTGACTCCCACTTAAAACTCTTTAGCTGGGAATCTTCTTTGGCCTTCTCTAATTGTCTCATTAATGCAATATTAAATTGACACCCAGCAAATGGGAGTTGAATTGTGTGCTAACAGTTTGGGCAAGCTGAGAAGAAGTGTAATTTCTGCGGGTGAGCCAGATGGGAGAAGAGGAGAGGAAGGAATGTGTGCATGCTAATTTGCAGTTTGACGGACCCTCTTTGTAAAAATAAACACTTTTGCAGAAGTCTAAGGAAAGCAAATGTCATCCGTTTCATATCACACAATGCCTACTGCTAGATATTGAAAACGTGCTCATTTCCAACCGCACTGCACAAAAGGAATCACATCTAATTAAAGCAGAGAAGCTCGCCTCTTTATGCTATCACCGCAGTGTTGACTGTTAGACGCAAAGACACTTGGGCTGAACTAAGAGACGCACCCAGAATTGCGTTGGAAGGAAATACCCCACGTTCCTTGTCCTGGAAGTGGCCAGTGGCCCAGGGGATTGAGCAGTGTGCCGGTCTACCGGGCTGGCAGAAGCGCCGGGCCCACTGGAGACCTCGTACAAGGAGGGGGCGTCACTGTGGCCTGCCTCCTCCATCAGGTCTTGGATACCTAGTTTGAGGGAGAGGGAAGATTTTCCGTACTCCATCCTTGGACACTCAACGGAAGTTTTAGTGGAATCAGAGTTACAGCTTAGAGGCAGTGAGTATCGTAGCACTGGGAGTGCGCCCCCCCTACCCAAGGTAGACATAGAGACGTACCACCCAGGTCCCCCTTCAAGGAAGGACTTGGTGCCCTAGGCATTGGGAGTGAGAACGACAGACGCCCTCCAGCTGCAGGGGTTGCTTCGTACAAGGCTACAGACTTCCAGGGACAGACTGTGGCAGGTGGCTGAGCTAGGCAAGAGGGACACAGAGACCCGTCCATGTCATCCCAGTGTGGGGTGCTCTGAGGGACATTGCTTTCTTCAAATACACCCTGTCAGATGACAGTGGCCCTGCCTGGCCCGCATCACAGTCCCCTTTTTCCCTATGTCCAATCTTGCAGCCTGTCCTTTCCTGCACAGGCATCCCTGTTCCTGACAAACATCTTGCTCTACAAACTCCCTCTCAGAAGTGTCTGCTTCTGGAACATCCAGCCTCGGAGAGACACGATGTCCTTCTTTTGCCCGGATTTCTTATAGGGATTGGCAATAAGATTCTGCAAAACGGATCTGTATTGACTTTCAAGGATGCCGATAAAAGCTGAGAATAAATTGTTCTCTTTGGACTCCGAGGAACTTGAGGACTTTGGTTAGGAACACTGGTGGATGACCTTTAGCATCCCTTCTGGAAGAAGGACTGTGACTTTGTGAGCCTACACTTCTGTGCGGACCAGACACTGATGTGTCAAGGAGTGAGTGTGGGGCTGTGAGCAGGAGCCCTGATGCTCAGGAGTTAAGTAGGTGGCTCTGTGCAGAAACCTCTGGGGATAGAATCAGATTAATTTAGAATCCAAGCAATCATTTCTGAGCGTATTGAATTAAACTCAATGGCCGATTCATGGCTGAAAACCAGGCTGGGTGTTTGTGTTTTCAAAAAACAAACAAAATTCATTTCCCTTTGAGGGCAACAGATCCTCAAGATGAGATTGAGCCCAATGACCACATAGCAAACAGTTTCTTAGACATAGCTACAGACTGTGGAGCTGTGTTGCACAAATATCGCTAACCACGGGAGCGAGGAGGCGGTGCTGACCTAGAGAAAGAACTCCCACAACTGCAAAATGCCCAACACTACGGAGTCCAGGGATAACAGCCCCTAAACTGACCTTGCATAAATCCTTGAGGGTCCCAGGGAACCCCCCTTGGGGGGGATATCTTATATCCTCGTTAGGATATAAGATTCAACAATCCGTAAGAAATGAAAGCCATCATACCTGGACGTCTTACCAGGACAAGCTCTAGAACATAAGAAGGAAATGCTGTGGCTCAGTATTTACATGAACATAATTGTTATTTTGGCTTTATTTGTGGCTTAGAAATATAGCTCACAGTGAAGGCTCCAGTGTTTTTGCTACCGCTGCTGTGGGAAAGCTTCAGGCCCAGGGGCGGGAGAAGCACGTTCACTCAAAAGCTGGCAAAATGAGAATTATTAGAAAACATACTGGCATGCAGTGATTAGAAGAGAGTGGACCCTAAATTGAAACCAGGGCACGAAACCACCATGGACTTTTTCTGCAAACCACAGGGTAGGATGCAATTTCAGCTGAACTGAAAAGAACAAGACTTCAGAATGGGGGAAGATTAAAGATAACTCATTTAGGGACGTTCCAATGGTCCTCATTTGGTACTTGATGGTCCATTAGAATTCTTGGAAAGTATAAAAGGAGAAATGCATTGTTGCCAATTTCCAAAGGGTCATCAGGCAAACACCTTCTGGCATGCCTCCCTGGTGGCCATTCTGTGCATGTAGCTCAGTTGTCTCAAGGACAGAAAGAAGGGAGACTTCAAGATGCTCCCATGCTGCAGATGCGAAGACTGATATCTAGAGAGGATGGGACTTGCCCGAGTCCACAGACTCCCTGATACCACATTGGGGGGCAGGCTCTCTTCCTTCCAACCTGTGTTGCCTATATTCTTGTGGAGTTATGCCGACTTGCAATACTTGTGCTTAGGATTTTCCAGAAGCCAAACAAAGAGAATCCCATTCTACACCTATGCCTTCTCTTGAGTCACGACATGCTCTCCCAAAGTTCGGGCCCCATTGAGCTCCTGAAATAGATCTGCAGTTTATTTGCCCTGCCCATGCTTGGAGACCACACCAAGCCTCTTCTGAGAAAGACCTCCAGCTGGAGAGGACATTGGCAGACCATGGCGTGTTCTATTTTGGATATTGATGCAAGAAGTCTGGTTGGTTATTTGAGGAAAGCACAATAGGAGAGAAGAAGAGAGAGCCTCCCTGTATACTCAAGGGCAAACTGGGATGGCGGGGGAAGGGGGTGGGTAAGAGATCAGTAATCGCTTAGCCATCCCCCTGTTAGCTACACTGCCCTCCTCCAGGGACCTCTGTGTCATCCTGTCGGGGAGTCATCAAGATGCTTGAGTAGCAGGTGAGTCTCCAATCACTTTGGGGTCGCTCCAATCGATGTCACATCAGACACAAGGGAACCATTGCATGGAATCCTGTGCTAGTTCATTTGCTTCCCTTCTTATAAAGTTTTATTGTCCCTTTATATCACACTGTGTGTGTGTGTAATGTACAGTAGTATATATGTGTATTTACATAAAAAATAATAGTATATATGCATAATATATAATAGTGTGCTTTTAGTTGTTTTAATTTCTTTAATTATTTTATTAAAATTTTTTTTTAATGTTTATTTTTGAAGGAGTGAGAGACAGAGTGTGCATGTGGGAAGGGCAGAGACAGAGGGAGACACAGAATCTGAAATAGGCTCCAGGCTCCAAGCTGTAAGCACAGAGCCCGAAAAAGGGCTCGAACTCCATGAGTCTGGAGGTCATGACCTGAGCTGAAGTCGATGCTCAACCGACTGAGCCACCCAGATACCCTTAGTTGTTTTTATTTTTACAAAAGGGTATTATAGTGTATATCATCTTTTGAGATTTACTATTTTCACTTAATATTACATTGTTAAAGTTGGTGCCTGTTATATGTCACTGTATTTCTTATCTAACTGCTGTATAACATAGAATTGTAAGAATATATCATACTATATTTACTCCCCCTCTGATGGGCATGTAGGTTGTTTCCAGTTATTTTTGCTGGAACATTGCTGCAATGGATATTTTTGTACATGTATTCCCACTGTACATGTATATGTATATGTATATATGTATATGTATATGTAGTACAAAATTTTCTTATGGTCTATACTTAGGAATGGAATACTGGATCAGAGAATATGTGAATATTCAATGTTAGCAGTTATATAAGAGTTAGCATTTACTGTTTTCCAAAGTGATTGCATCAATTTACACTCCCAGGAGCCGTATATAAGAGGCTTTAAAGATATATATACTCTTTAATGCTTGGAATTTTCAGACTTCTTACTTTGCACGAATAAAAAGGTTATAAATCATGATTTTCTTTTCTGTTATCACCAAAAATGCTAAATGTATATATCTATGTTTATTAGTCATAAATATTTTCTTTTCTGTGAAATGCTTATGTTCATGTGTCTTGTGCATTAAAGAGTCCCATAGCTCTGCTCGTTTTCTTCTCATTGATTTGTAATAGCTCTTTACATATTTATAATATTTTGTCAGATTGTATATTGCACATTTCTTCTTCCAGTTTGTCTTCTATGTTTTTGTAAACATTTATTTATTATTGATAGAGACAGAGCAGGAGCAGGAGAGGGGCAGAGAGAGGGGGAGACACAGAATTTGAAGCAGGTTTCATGCTCTGAGCCATCAGCAGAAAGCCCAACATGGGGCTTGAAGTCACAAACCATGAGATCATGACCTGAGCCGAAGTCGGATGCTTAACCGACTGAGCCACCCAGGCGCCCCTTCTATATTTTGTTTAAGAGATCATTTTCTACTCCAAGATCTAAAATATATTACTATTTTCTATTAAGAATTTTAAGATTTTGGTTTTAATATTTTACTGGTTAATCCATGTGGAGTTGGATTCTGTATTTGGTGTAAGAAAAATATCCATTTCATCTTCCAATAGTTTCTCTTCTCTTTTCTTTATTTTTAAGTTTATTTACTTTGAGAGAGAAAGAGAGCGAGCAGGGAGTGGCAGAGAGAGGAAGAGGGAATGAGAGAGAGAGAGAGAGAGAGAGAGAGAGAGAATTTGGCGCATACCCCACACTGTTACCGTAATACAAATCTGGATGTGGGGTTCAAACTCACAAACTGTGAGATCATGACCTGGGCCAAAATGAGGAGTTGGATTAACTCACTGAGCACCCCCCCAGGCACCCCTCTCTTTTCCCTGCTGAGATGACATATTGCCTCTGTCATATAATAAATTTATTTATGTGGATATGTTTGTTCTTGAGTTTTCTGTTCTATTCTACTAGTCAGTATGTCTGCCCTTGCATCAATACCAGACTGACAAAATTACTATAGCTTTGTAGTAAGTCTTGATGTTTTGTAAAGCAAGTTCCTTACCTTTGTTGTATTTCAGAAATATCTTGTCTACTTTCAGCCCTTAACTCTTTCATATATATCAGCTTATCAAAATTCACTTAAAAACACCCCAGTTGCAATTTTGATTGTATCTATGAATTGAGTGGGTGAGAATTGGCAGTGTTCAAACTGTGCCTATGACCATATTTTTCCATTTATATATATTTTTTAGTATCTCTTTGTGAATTTTTGAACTTTTCCTTATAGACGTCTTGAACTTTTTTGACAGTTGTAGCTTAAATAACGCATTCTCCTTAATTATTTTCAATATGTTTCAGCATGTGTTTGGATTAGCAGTTGAAATTTTTATATTAATCTTGTACCCAGTCAAGATTCTAAATTCTCTTATTATTTCTCATCATTTATAGGTAGATTATTTTGGTTTTCCAAGTAAAAAATGTTATCATCTGCAAGAGTTGACAGTTTTATTTCAACTTTCTAAATTTAAAAAAATCAATTTTTTTTCTGATCTTATTGCATTGGCTAAGCTCTTCCATTTAGGATTGCCTAGATGTGATGTAAGTTTTAGGCATAATTTATTGAGTTAAATTTCCTTCTCTTCCTAATTTACTAAGGGTTTTATTGTGAATGGGTGTTGAATTGTACCAAATGATTTTCTGAACCTATCAAAATGCTTATCTAGAGCTTTTCTCTTTTAGTTAGCTATAATTAATTTATGTGATGAATTATGACTTCTGAATTTTCTAGCATTAAGCCATCCTTGTAAGCCTGGGTAAAACTCACTGTAGTTGTAATTTATTATATTTTTACTGCACTGCTAATTATGGTTTTTAATACTTTAGTAGTTTGATTGTGTGTTCATGAATGAAATGTCTCTGTAATACCCACACTTTGTAGAATGCTGATTTGGATATGAGGGCTGTCCTGGCTTCCTAGATAAATTGGGTCATTTGGAGGCATAGTCTCTCCTTTTATGCCATCCAAAAGAAGCAGTATATTCCTTGAACAGTTGGTGTAACTAGCCTACAAAATCATCTGGGCCTTGGTGTTCCCTTTGTGGAAAGATTTTAATTGCTGCATCAATTTATTTCATAGTTACAAGACTATTCAACTTATTATTTTTTCTTGATTTAGTTCTGATCATTTATATGTTTCTGAGTATTTGCTCATTTCATTGAAGTTTTCCAAGTTAGAAGCAAATAGTTATAGCATTTTCCCATTTTTTTCTAGTCTCTATCTGTATTTAAGGCCCAAATTGTGTCCTGCTTTCTGACTATTACTTAATTTGTGTCTTCTTTAAATCAATCTTGTCAGGCGTTTGCTTATTTTTTCCCTGACTTCTGGTTTTACTCATCTTTTCTACTGTATCTGTAATATTTTAGTTTGTTGATTTCTGCTCTTAATTTTATTACTTCCTCCCGCTTTCCATAGTTTTATTCTGTGTTTCTTATTTTTTAAGGTAGTTACTTAGTTTTTTAATTTTTGATGTTTTCTTCCTTTCTGATAGTATTTATGGCTTGTATTAGAAAATGTAAGTTGCTACATTTCACACAGGTTTTGATATGTTTTCCTTATTGTTGCATTCTAAGTATTTAAAATATCAATTATAATTTATTCAATACTAGGGTTTTTAGCATTCATATTAACATTTCAAAAAATTAAAACATTTTTTACACTTACAATTATTTTGTGTTCAGAGATTATGGCTTTATACTTCTCTTTGAAATTTAATTTATAAACACTTTCTTCTTTTAATAGCTGATTAGTTTTTCCAAATGACCTGTGTATCATTGAAAAGTTTCTATTCTTTAATTATTAGAAGAAGAACTTTATTTTTACTCACTAGTCAAGATTATTACCTAAGTTCTTCAGATCTTTTATGTCATTCCTATTTTTCTCTGTTTGTATTATGAGGGATATGTTGAAATTTCCAACATGATGGGAGATTTGTCCACTTACCTTAATGTGTTTGGCTTCATGTATGTCATGTCTATTGTATTAAGTTCAAAAACTTTTGAAGTTGCTATAGGTTCTAAATTAAATGTATTTTCATCATTATTCAGTGCCTTTTCCATCCTTAATAAAATTTACTCCCGAATGAATTTTTATCTCAAAATCTATTGTATCTTATTAATGTAGCGAAACCAAATTTTAAGGTATTTTTTAATGTTTATCTATGTATTTTGAGAGAAAGAGGAAGAGAAAATCCTAAGCAGGCTCCACACTCAGCGGGAAGCCCGATGCGAGGCTCAATCTCATGATTATGAGATTGTGACCTGAGCTGAAATCAAGAGTTGGACACTTAACTGAGTCTCCTAGGCACCCCTGAACCAGATTTTTAAAAGTTAACATCTGTTTAGTACTTTTTGCATCATTTCACTTTCAACCTTATGTTTAGGTGTGTCTTTTGTAAATAGCATATACACAGGTTTATAAAATCGAATCTAATATTGTCTTTCTATTAGAGAATTTCATCCATTTACTTTTACTTGAATTATTCATATGCATAGGCTAGTTTCTGCCATTGAGGTAGATTATTTTAGTGTTGGCCATCTTTGTGACTAAAAAAAATCCTTTATTATATTTTTTAAATATATCTTTCAACCTACATAAGATGTGAAGCTAGCAGTCTCTCACATTCCCCCTCTCACATTCCCTGTCTATAACCCACCACACTGATATTGTAACAATTTTGAAACTTTGATAAACTATGGATTATCACAGTTATATGTCTCTTTTTCTTTAGTCTTAACTTTTTTAGATAACCACAAGTTTTACCAAAAATTTGATCCCTTTTCAATGTGTGCCTTTGTGAGGAAACATTTCTGGAGCATTGTATGCCAAAGAGTATTTTTATCATGGCTTCATATATGAATGACAGTTTGGCTAGAAATTAAACTTTGGATTCTGAGTTCTTTTTCTTCAATACTCTAAAAATACTGCTTCATTATCTTGCATCAGTTTTGCTACTGGAAAATCAAATGTCATCTGATTCTTGTTCCTTTGTATATAATCTGTACTTCTCCTTTGGAAATTTTAGAGTTTTCTTTTTGAATCCCATTATAGCATATCCGGATATAATCTCTACTCTTTATCTCTTCTCTGTTAATATGATGTCCCTCATTTTTCTTTAACTCTGGGAAATTTACTCCCATTACATATTTAAATACTTCTTGCTGATGGTTTTAGTCTCCATTGGGAAAACCAGGCTTTTCTAGGTGGGATCAGGAAAATGGAGATGGACTGACAGATAATAATCTTGAGTGGTACTTGTGCTAATAAGCTTAAGGTCCAAATAATTGAGAACTTTTCTTTCCCTGCCTTGAAAAACCATTGGCTGTGAATACTTCTACTACTAAATGGCCACACTTAAACTTCTTAAATTCATTTCTGCCCTTGAATTTTCCTGTCTCATCCCTCATGGTCGGCTCTTGTTCCTAATGTTCTGCTTCACCTTGGGTGATCCCGTACGTATGAAGTATGTATAAAGAAGGTATCAATAAGCTCCATGTGGGACACTGGCATGTTTCCAATGACCAGTGAGCATGGATTTAATGAAAATTTTTGCTTGCTCAGAGACTATCTTGCTTTTTCTTGGTATAATACATAAAGGATTTAACTTGTGCATTTCACTAAGGGAAGATGAATTTTAAGACGTTCCTCCATTTGTGTACAGAGATCATCATCCAAGTGGATCTTTGGGATGTCACAGAATATTGGTACAGCCTTGGCCTAGGGCTCAAAAAACAGAAGTGATCTGGGTGTGAGAAGCAGGGTGCTTACTAAGTGATTCTATAACTCTATGCGATCAATTGAACTTTCAGTTCTACCTTCCCTGGAAACTCATCATATGAGTTTGTGCAAGGGAATTATCCTCACTGAGTCTCTGCTTCCCCATTTGGCTAGGGAGATCATTTCGAAAACCTTTATGGTCCCTTCCAGCTCTGAAAACCAAGTTTTCCTAATCAGAAGGAGGTTGAATTTCTTACAGTTCTATAACACGATAGTTTGGTCAGCTATTTATGATAAGCTGCAAATAAAGATAGAGCCAGAGCTACTGCCATTTGACCCCACATTTTATGTTCCCGTTCTAAATTGCTTGGCTTCTCATTTTCCTGTGGTGTCAAACAAGGTCTTGCTGCCATGCTGTACAACTGAATCTTTAAAACCAGACCTAAAACACACGATAACGGATCTGATTGCCTGGTGATTTGAAGCTAACCATACAGTTTCTATATATCATACCATGTTTGCCATCCCAAGGTAAATAACAAACTGGTAAAACAGAAGCATTTTAGTGTGTACTGTTAAAATTTTATAGGTCTATCCTATGGTTGCAAAGTTTAAGAAAATCATTTTACCTATTTGCATTCATTTTATTCGTGAAATAAAACACAAATCATATTCAGCACATTGAATTTGCCACTGAGAGTTAGCTATTCTAATACAATTTTTTATGGGAACATTTCTCAGGGTTGTGAAGATTCTTAATAATTTATAGATGATTATGAAAACTGCTGTTCAATAATGTCAATGTTTTCATATTTTCTGGGTCAAAATTCTTTCTCTGATCTTGCTTCAGTATAAGAAGTATCCCTCTGTCCTGTTTGAAATTTCCTGGTGAGTTGAAAACTGATTCTTTAGGCAACACAGCTTGTTAAAAACAACTACAAAGGACAATTTCTCCTGGCTTAATAAATAATTTAACTTTCACATTTTGGCAACATAAACACTTTTTTTTTCTTTTTTTCTTTTTTTTAGAAAGAGAGAGCAGGGGAGGAGCAGAGAGAGATGGAGAACCTCAAGCAAGTTCTGTGCTGTCAGTACAGAGCTCAATATGGGGCTCGAACTCACCAAACCGTGAGATCATGACCTGATCCAAAATTGAGAGTCACACACTCAATCGACTGAGCCACCCAGGAGACCAAACATTTTAGAAAATCTTTGACTTTAGATACAGAGATCACCACAGGTGTGGCTCTGGGGAGGATGGATATTTATGGATAGAAAAGGCAGGTATTTCTTCAAATATCAGAAAAAAAGATAGCTGTAAATAAGGAAAAATATCAGGGATAGTTAACTGACAAACCACAGGACACTTTCATAAGTTACAGTTAAAATCTCTAGTTAGTGTTTTTTTTTAATGTTTATTTATTTTTAGAGAGAGAGAGAGAGAGAGTGTGTGAGCAGGGGAGGGGCAGAGAGAGAGAGGGAGACACAGAATCTGAAGCAGGCTCCAGGCTCTGAGCTGTCAGCACAGAGCCCAAAGTGGGGCTCAAACCCACAAACTGTGAGATCATAACCTGAGCTGAAGTCGGACGCTTAACTGACTGAGCCACCCAGGTGCCCCATCATGTTTTTTATTTTTTAAGTTTATTTATTTTGAGAGAGAGAGAGCATAAGCAGGGAAGGGGCAGAGAGAAGGAGAGACAGGATCCCAAGCAGGCTCTGCGCTGTCAATGCAAAGCTCCACGTGGGGCTTGAATTCATGAACTGTGAGATCATGACCTGCGCTGGGATCCAGAGTTGGGTGCTTGGATGCTTACCCAACTGCGCTGTGCAGGCAACTCTCTAGTCAACATGATTTGAGATGTCAGGCTTCGTAGCCCAACTTGCATCGCACATACTTGATGTTGCCTCAGGAATGAAGGCTCATGATTGACAGAGGAGAGGAGACTTAAAGGTTCTTACCAACTCTCAAGAGGCCTGGGCCACCATAGCGTGAACATAGGTGCCCAAAAGAATTGGCATTTTTGTCTCCCCTTTTGATTTTGTATATTATATATATATATATATACACACACACACACACATATATATACACACACATATATATTCTTCTGCAAGGAAACGCTGTTGGTATTTTATAAATACAATTCTTCCATGCACTGCACTGGTTTGTGTATTCTAGGATGTTTACCATCCAGCTCCCTGCCCACAAAATGCCAGCAACTTCACCTCAGTTGTTAGAACTAAAAACAACTCTATGTTTTGGAATGCCCCCTAGAGGGCAGTACTTCCTCTGGTTGATTATCATTGGCACTGGAGATGATCTCTCCAGTCTATTTCATGTCTGAGAAGTGTGATTTTTCTCTGTGTGTTATGCATTTTCACCGTATGGAAAAATACACTGGGTGGAAAGAATCCATTATGTTTTGGAAGGCTTCTAAAATACCATTTATTTTCATGACTTGGATCCACTATCAGTGCCATCTGTAAGATTTCTTTGATCTCATCAAACGTAGGTGATTCCTTCTCTGGGCTACCCTAGACCCAACTCATCGCTCTATTAATAGCAGCTGTCATACTGCTGTCACTACCTGATTTTGTCCTCCCCCTCGACCTCAGGCTGTGAGCTCTTTGAGAACACACACTGGGCCTTATTTATTCTCTATCTCCAGTGAACAACATAATTCTGGCACATCACAGGCACTTTATAAAACGTTGCCAAATGAATAAATGGATGAGAACATAGCTAAGTTGGATCTATTGCATTTCCACACGCACATTTTCTCTCCGAAAGGATTTTCATTATATTTCCAGCTTAATGAACAGAAATGAAGAGCTATGAGATTAAGTCAGCTTGATAACGATAATAAAGTGACGAAAATAATAATAAATAGCAGTAAGAGGGAAGTCAGAGTCATAATAATAAAATACCATTACCTAAGATCTTACTCCATGCCAGGCACAGTTGAAGAACTTTATTTACCTTCTTTCATTTACTCTTCACAGCAGGGCTGGGGCTAGAGTGATAAAGGGAAGCCCCCCAGAAGGCAGAATTTAAGGCTTCAGTCTCCAGTGCTATGTAAGCAATGACCCGGCCTTGCCTCACCTTAGTCCCAGCCCTGCCCCACAATAGTTCTCTGAAATATTTTTATTCTCATGTTGTAGGTGAAGAAACTAAACTCAAAGAGTGTATAAAATAACCTATCCATGCAAACAGGCAGTAAGTGGCGGGGCTGGGAATCAAACCTAAGGTATTGAGGCACATGCTTGTGACCATTAGGGAGAAAGCTGGTGCCAGGCTGAGAACTGGCTGTTAATAGGTACACACTAGATGAGTTCAGAACAAGAGAGAAAACATTTAGGAACTATAGCGACTTGACTTTGCCCCTGCACCAAACCAATGATCAATATACCCACCACCTTGCCTCAATATCATGCATGACCATCTTTTGTTTCTTGCTATGATATAATAATATAAGGAACACCCATGAATTGCCACCCAACTTGGGAAACAAACCAAGTTTATTAACTCACAGCTACGTAAGCGCTCCTCCATAATGCTGTCTGCTTCCCTTGACCCTCCCTCAACATGATGTCACTAAGAGTCATCCATGCTATAATTGTGGATGTTTTTACCACGGACTTGTAACTCTTTCATGTTCATGGTGGTAATGTTTTGTGATGTGAATGGATATCTTCATTTTCTCCTTGATGGACATTTGGGTTGTGTAGTCATTAATTTGTTGCCTCTCACCTCCAGAGCTATTGCCTGCTTCGTGACAGTGCGATGGGCCTTATAAACAATTTTTTTAATGTTTATTTATTTTTGAGAGAGAGAGAAGGAGTGTAGGTGGGGGAGGGGCAGACAGAGTGGGAGACACAGACTCGGAAGCAGACTCCAGGCTCTGAGCTGTCAGCACAGAGCCTGACGCGGGGCCCAACTCCCAGGCTGCGATCAGGACCATGACCTGAGCCGAAGTCAGACGCTTAACCCACTGAGCCTCCCAGGCATCCCGAACCCTATAAACATTTTATCTTCATCAGTAATGGGCAGTACGGGGTCCCAAGGCTTTTCTCAGAGTTCCAGCTGCTCCTCTTGGAGAGCTTCTGCCAGACACGTGACTTCCCCAATGCCAGCCTTCTGTGGCACCCGCTAGGCAGGAGCATCTGGGGGCCAGCAGCATGTTTGACCTCTCCATGGGAAACTTCCCATGGTGCTCTTTAGGTGACTTTAGAGCAAGTTCTAAGACACATCACGCCCCCATGGACAGTTTGCACTAGCATCCCAAAGAGTGGATTTCCATTGAGTTTGCTGGCATGGCACCTGGGGGACTTCTTTACCACTCGGGAGTCCAGTACAGTCTGTGTCTCAGCCCAGGGGAGAGGCCCTCTTCCAGATGTGTTCCTCCCTCCAGTGGGCTAACTCAGCCCTGCAAATAGTGGCTGGCACCTCGTATCTGAAATTCCTGCATTCTTTAGTTTACCTTCACGTAGCCAATCCCCTCTTATTCCAGTCCCCTACTACAGTTAGTATTTTATTGTTTACCTTCCTCTGTTCAAATCACTGTGTGATTTTTGCCTCTTGATTGGACCCTGACTTTTTTTTTTTTTTTTTTTCTGTTTTNTGTCCACTTTTTAATTGGGTTGTGACTTTTTTTTTTTTTTTTTTGCTGTTATATACAATCTTTCTATGAACGTTTCTATACATGTCTCCTTTGTCCATGTGTAAAGATTTCCTTTGGTGTAGGAATGTCATCACACAACCACAAAGTGGGCAACCATTAAACTTTACAGCTTTCAAAGATAGCCCTGAATTGTAATCATTACTAGAATCATATGAGAGAGCCTATTGTGTCCTAGCCTCTCCACCATTTTTTGCTGCCTGACGTCCCAGTTTCTGTCACCCATGGGGGTGAGAGACAGTGTGTCATTGTGATTTTGATTTGCATTTTCCTAAGAATGAATTTGAACATGTCTTTATATTTTTACCAGCTATATGGTTTTCTTCTCCTCTGACTTATCTGCTTATGTCCTTGCTGATTTTTCTATTTGACTTGTTTGTCTTTTTGCACTGATTTTTAAAAGTTCTTTAGCTACGTCTTTCCATTTGTCTGATATGTTGTGGCAAAAGTCTTTGTCGAATTTGCTGACCTTCAAAAAGATACTCTTTTTTCCTGTCTTTATTGAGATATAATTGACAAACAACCTTGTGAAAATTTAGGGGCATAATGTGATGGTTTGGTACACATATGTATTGTAAAATGATCACCACAGTAAGAATAGTTAACACATCCATTCCCTCAGGTGATTACTTTTTTATTAATGATGAGATATTTAAAATTTACTGTCTTAGCAACTTCCAAGTATATAATACAGCAGTGTTAGCATATAGTCGCTATGCTCTACATTAGATCCCCAGAACTTATTCACCTTATAGCTGAAAGTTTGTGGCTGATAAATATCCCATTATATATGGGTCCCTTCTCTCTACAGCCTCACTGACCTTGGTCATCTCTTGTGCTTTTGATGATAGCCATTCTAAACAGGTGTGATGTGACATCTCATTGATTTGGTGCATACATGTTTTGGGTAAGATCATGCCATCTACAAATGGAGCAAATTTTACTTCTTTCTTTCCAATTCATATACGTTTTATTTCTTTTTCTTGTCTAATTGCTCTGGCTAGGATTTCTAGCACTATGCTGAAGAGGAGTGGTGACAGCCAGCGCCTCTGTCTTGTTCATGATCTTCGAGAAAGAGCTTTTAACTTTTCAGCATTGAGCGTGATATTAGATGTGGGCTTGTCATAGGTCATATGTTGAGGGAATTCTTTTTATACCTGATTTGTTGAGAGTTTTTATCATGAAATGGTATTGATATTTGATAGTTTTCTGCATCTATTGAGATGATTATAGACTTTTTTTTTTTAATCTCTTTCTGTTACTCTGGTTTATTGATTTACTGACTTGCATATGTTGAACCATCCTTGAATCCCAGGGATAAATCCCACTTGATTGTGGTTTATGATTCTTTCATATGCTGTTGAATTTGTTTGCTAATCTCTTGTGTAAAAGTTTGTGTCTATATTTATCAGGGATGCCAGTCTGCAGTTTTGTTTGCTTGTTTGTTTTTCTTGTAGTGTCCTTATCTGACTTTGGTATCAGAGTAATACTGGTCTCATAAAGTGAGATTGAGAGTATTTCTTCCTTTTCAAGTTTTTGGAAGAGTCTGAGAAGGATTGGTACTAATTCTTCTTTAAATATTTGGTAGACTTTACCAGTAAGGCCATCTGGTTCTGGACTTTTCTCTGTCACGAGGTTTTAAATAACTGATTCAATCTCCTTAATTGTCCTTCATTTCTTTGGATTTTCTATTTCTTCCTGATTCAGTCTTGATAGGTTGTATGTTTCTAGGAATTTATCTGTGTCATCTAGGCTGTCCAATTTGTCGGTGTATAACTGTTCATGATAGTCTTTTAGAATCTTTTATGTTTCTGTGATGTCTGTTGTCACATGTTTTTCATTTGTGATTTTGTTTATTTGGGGCCTCTTTATTTCCTGTTTAGTCTAGCTAAAGGTTTGTCAATTTTGTTTATCTTTTTTTTTAAGTTCTTCACTTCATTGATCTTTTCTGTTATCTTTCTAGTTTTTTCATTTATTTCTTCTCTGGCCTTTGTTACTTCTTTCTACTAACTTTAGGGTTAGCTGTTTCTCCCTTCCTCCTCCCCTTCCTCCCCTTCCCCTTCCTCTTCCTCCTCCTGCATCTCCATTGTAGTCTTTTTTTCTACCTTTTCCCCTCTAGTTTTGGACATGTAATGTTAGGTTGCTTATTTGAGATCTTTCTTTTTCTCTAATGTTGGCATTTATTACTATAAACTTCCATCCTAGAACTACTTTTGCTACATCACCTAAGTTTTAGTATGTTGTGTTTACCTTTTCATTTCTCTCAAGATTTTTTTAAACTAATTTTGATTTCTTCTTTTATCAGTTGTTCAAGAATATGTTGTTTAATCTCCACATAATTGTGAATTTCCACTTTTCCTCTTACAACTGATTTTTAGTTTCACGCCACTGTGGCCAGAAAAATATGCTTGATGTGATTTTAAACCTCCTGCATTTGTTAAGACTTGTCTTGTGGCTGAATGTATGATCTATTCTAGAGAATGTTCCACACGAGCTTGAGAAGAACGTGTATTCTGTTGCTGCTGGATGAAATGTTCTGGGAGTGTCTGCTAGGTCCATCTGGTCTAATGTGTCGCTTATGTCTGATGTTTCCTTACTGATTTATATTCTGTCTGGATGATTTATCCATCGTTGAAAGTGTGATACTGAAGTCACCTACTATTATTGTTTTGCTGTCTATTTTTTACTTTCGGATCGGTTAATATTTGCTTTAGATATTTAGGTGCTTCAATGTTAGGTGAGAATTCTGGTGGGAATTCTTAAGAATTGTATGCCTTTTCTTGATCTGGAAAAACCAGGCCAAGTGCTTAAGGTGCTTTCCTTAGGGTGGAGCTGAATGTGTAGGTTTCTGTGCTCCCTTTCCACCCTGCAGAGTCGGTCTAGCTTTCTTTGCATGCTCACCAGCTGTCTGCCAAAGCTCATCTTCATTGAGTGTCTTAACAGGGATCCAGGGGTAAAGGGTTTGTGCCCCTTTGATACCTCCTGAGAGCTCTGACTGCTATTCCCCCAGCTGCCCCCACCAGCCCCCAGTCATGCCGCACACCTCAGTATTCTGGGTGGGGTGAGAAAGAAGTGGTTTCTTTAGCACAGCTGGGGAAGCCATGTGATCATTCACACACTCTCACTTTCCTCTCTAGGTGAAATCACAGCTGAGAAGATTTCTCTTTGCACTAAACTGTGCCACTTTCGGGGAGGGATGATGGAGGTAAGTAAAACTGCTTCTCTTACTCCCTTTGCTGTGTCCAGCCCTAGATATCTTTTGACTCCAACGGTGTGCTAGAACTTCTCCACTGAACCCCCAGACTTCCAAAAGCCACTCTAGTCCATGGATGACTGCTGAAATCGTGTTCTTTGGCAGGAAGGTGGTGGGAAACTCTTACTGTCCTGTTGATGATGCTGCCCCTAGAACATTCTAAAGGAAGATTTCTATTAACAGAATTTTTGCATTTTAGTGTAGTCAAAATGATCCATCTTATTTTATAGCTAACATTGTCTTGTCTTGATTAAGAAATTCTTATTATGCTAAGGTCTTGCTAAGTATGTTTTCTCTTATATTTTCTTCCAAATTTTTAAATGATTTTGTTATTGACACTTAGGTCCCCGAAGAGCTGATATTTATACACAGTGTGAGGTAGCAATCCCGTTTAATTTTGTCATGTAAAAAATAATTTTTCAGACCTACTTTCCCTCCTTTCCACTCTGATCTTCCATGCCTCTTTTGTCATAGGTAAAAATTTCATACATGAATAGATCTGTTCCTGTGTTCTCAATTTAGTTCCCCCATGGCCCTTATTTTCTACACAAGCCTTAGAGTCAGGATGATGAAAAGCTAGCATCTGGTATAAAGTAGGCATTTATAGTTATTAAGAATTGATCAAGCATTATATTGGGCAACTTACATGCATTTTATCTTTTAATCCTGGCAATGTTCTCTGAATTATACATCATTATCCATACATCACATATGAAGAAACTGAAGCCCAGGGAGATGGTGTGACTTGCTTTATCTCAATCAGCTTGGAAGTGGTAGAGGCCAGGATATGAATCCAAATTCTGTGTCTTTTTATTATACTATATTGTTTTCCTAAATCATCCAAATTAAATTAATTCACAACTTTAAGCTTTGGAGTGGGACTAAGATCAATGTACGAATAATTCTATAATTTAATTTAGGCTTTTCGTCTAGTTGGAAGACAGACTTTGGAACACAAAGTGAAGATGAAATATGCAAGCATCTGGAGGCTTGTCCTTGGCATGCAGATAATGGGCTTTGGGCCACAGACTCATTCTGTCACCTACCAGCTGATGGGGTTGGGTAGTCACATACCACCAGGCCTTGTTCTCATTGGCCACGGGGGTGGGTGAGGTGGAGCCCATGGCAACATGCTGAAATGAAAAGAGCCAATTCCAGAAAGGTTTCAGTTCACTTTGTGATGCTGCCATTTACTTGCATATACTCGCAAAATTACATTCCCCCCATATGGATAAGATAGGGAAAGTGACCTCCATCTCGTATGGCTGTTGTCAGAATGGGAAGTATGTATTAAATGACCCACCTGTGATGGGCACACTTGGGATAATTCATAGATAAATGCTATTTTCTTCTCCTTGCTCTTAAGCTCCTTTCCACTGCTACCAATGTTCCACACATACTCTTCCCTGTAGGGATATTTGTTTTGCCAGTGGAATGTTAGCTCTCCTGGGGACCTAGACCGCTAAGCGCAGCCCTCACCAGTCTGACCACATAAAAGGCCAGATATTTATTGTCTTCCCAGTACAATCTCAGATGAGAAGCCATCCCTCGCAGAACAGGGAGAACATTGCAGCTTCTTAGCATGATCCTTGGCTATATCCCATTTGTTTTCATACCTTCATCTTATCTTTTTCAGGGAAGAAGATAACTGGCTATAAGATACCCGGCGGGTGAAGGACCTCTGAGGTCCACTGACTCCACGCACTTATTGTGCGGAGGGAGAAGACCCAGAGAGGGCAAGGGAGTCACCCAGGCAGCACCACACAGTGGTCCACGGTGGGTGTCTTACCCACCCAGCGGTTCTGCTACCACAAGCCATCTCACAGCACCCCTACTAAACGTTTGACAAGCACTTCCTATTAAGAATCAGATATTCCTACCCATTTGCTCTCAGGGCTCTCTCTCATCTTCTAGCTTCAACAGACAAATGGTTACCAAAAGGTTCCACAGACTTACAACAGCAACTACATGCCCTAAATGATAGTCAGAATGGGCAAAGTACTTACCATCCATGGGGTACTATTTACATGCAAAGAAGCTCTAGCTTACTTCATACTCACAACAAGCCTATGAAGTAGGCACTGTTATCGTCCCTGATTTGGAAAGGAGACACTGATGTATTATCCAACTCACTCAAAGTCGCTTGGCTTCCCATTTTTATATTTTAACCACTTGGATGCAGTGCCTTATTTGCTCTGATACAACAGAACCGACAGTATAATCACACAAAAAGGCACAAGAAATGTGTTGTTCAAAAATGCAAAGTTAGGTACTAAGATAGCTAGGGAACTCCGAGTTCAATGCGAGACCCATAGCATCACTGCGCTTACTTTATATTTCTCTCCCTGGACGTACTTCTCTGGTTGGGATTCCCCCAAGCAAAAGGCTGACTTACCGCAAAGAACGGTTTTTCAGAGAAGTTTGGGGAGTCCTTTCTGGTAAATTTGATGACATAAAAGTATTCAAAAAGTGTCTGAAGTAGCTCTAGGAATGTCCAATAACAGATAGTGAATATCAGAAATATGCAGTCTAAGATAATTTCATTAGTGAACATAGATGCATATAATTAAGTCAATTTCATACGTATTCTATACCTGTGTCCCTCCTCGTCAGCTCAGACCACATTGTCTGAGTCTCACAGTTATGGGGTCACAAAAAAAGGCAACAGCCTTTCAAACAGTAATGATTGTTTATAAAATTAGTCTCCAAACACCCATTGCAACTTAACATTAGCATCTATCCGTACAGATTACCTCAATACATATTGGTCTTTACCCATTGCTTAAATATCTATTGGCCTTCCTCTATGTTTTAGATATTAATTATGTATTAGAAACTGCCAACTCTACTATCCAAATCAATTACAAAGTGAGATTAGTCATCTTGTAAAATATGTGAAATTGTATGAACTTCATGAAAGTAATATTAGGTACTGCTTGGATCATAAACAAAGCTGTTGACAAGTCAGTAACTGACAAAGACTGTCCAGTTCAACATAGAAGAGAAATAAAGAAAAAAATAAGGACAAGGTAGGTGTTCAAAGGAGACTGATTTAAATATCAAAGCCCTGGGGTGTCTGGGTGGCTCAGGTAGTTAAGCGTTGGACTTTGGATCAGGTCATGATCTCATGGTTTGTGAGTTCAAGCCTCGCGTTCAACTCTGTGCTGACAGCTCAGAGCCTGGAGCCTGCTTCGGATTCTGTGTCTCCCTCTCTCTCTGCTCCTCCCTTGTTATGCTCTCTCTCTCTCTCTCTCTCAAAAATAAATAAGCATTAAAAAATTTAAATATCAAAGTGCCTTGGAGAAATCAATGAAGATTTTGACTTTTGTTTTTGCTAAAAATATATGATCTTTATTATGATGCAGCAAAATCTAAATGTGAATTGGAAAATGTATACAACAATTCAGCCTAGAAAAATCAGTGCTCCTCTCAAATTCTAAGATTTATCTTATTTTTGCAATTATAACCTTTTGTTAAACATAAGACTAAAAGCTTATTCTAATATTTTTTTATTTTTAATACAATTTGCAAACAAACTTACCCCAGTTATATACTATAAAATGATGTCCCTATATTAAGTTTAAATCACTTTAAATTTATCTTTTCACAAACCCATTATTCTTAGTGAATTTCCTTCTGTTTAAATATAAGCATAAATATAGATTAGATGAGTTACACTTGAGTCAGAATTCTTAACAAAGAGAAAATGCAAGTATCCATTCAATTAATAAAGAAGTACGTCTTAAAAGTCTACAGCAACACCACGACCTGAAACTGAATCATCTGATTACACAGAGGGTCTATATTCAGAACATAACTCCTGTAAATTCTCTGATCTGTGTACAAACAACAAACAAGAAATTAACAAAAATGTTTCCAGTCAATCCAAATAGACAATAGAAGCTCTCAGTTGTGTATGTGTCTCGGTCTTAATGCTGTAACAAAGTACCAGAAATTGGAAGGCTTGTAAACAACACACTTCTAATAACTGTGATCTTGGAGACTTTTTTTCCCCCTGGGAAGATGCAGTTTTGAATTTTGAACATCAGATTATCTTGATCATGAAATTCTAGTGAAGACACCTTTCTTCTATAGGAATGGAAAAACCAAGGCCCCAGTAAAGAACAATTCTCTCATTTGGAGGGGTGTCCCCTAAAGGGAGATAGCACATTTACTAAGTGTCACTTCTTTCTTTCTTTGTCATTCAGATTCAGATCCTTACCAGTCTGTTTCTTTCCTTCTGTTACCTCCCTTAATTTCCCTTTCCCCATTTTTGTTTCCTTCTCCTTCCTTCCCTGCCTCCTTCCCTCTCTTCCTTCTCACTCTCTTTTAATTCCCCTCTCTCTCTTAATTCCTCCGTCCCTCTTTCTGTCTCGTTCCTTTCGTCTTTCATTCTCTCCTTCTCACATTTCCTAAATCTCTTCCTTCTCTTTTCAAACTGAGTTCAAAGGTTGGCTCTATTCTTCATTAGCTTGATGGTTTTAGAGGTTATCAACTCCAAGAGCCTCTTTGTCTTTATATTGAAATGTGGGTGATCACACTTCATTGAAGAGCTTTTGCAACACTTGTAAAAAGCTGTAAACTATCTAGCACAACTCCTAACATATAGCTGGTCTTTTTTTTTTTAATTTTTACATTTATTTATTTTTGAGAGACAGAGCACAAGTGAGGGAGGGCCAGAGAGAGAGAAGGAGACACAGAATCTGAAGCAGGCTCCAGGCTCTGAGCTGTCAGCACAGAGCCCGAGGTGGGGCCCGAACCCACAAACTGTGAGATCATGACCTGAGCCGAAGTCTGACTCAACCGACTGAGCTACCCAGGCGCCCCAGAGCTGTTTTTTTATTCCTTTCAAATCTTTCTCTCTGACTCTCTTTTTCTCCTATTTGTTCTTGGTGGATGGAAAACCACACTACAGAAAAGGCATTCTACAGCTCACGTCAGGCCTTCGGTGACTGCGTTCCTCCAGGTAGAGGGTGATTATTTTCATCACAGCGAAATCACCCAGGTTGAGCTCAGAGTGCAGCAGCTGAGGCTTGCATCTGTGTCCTGCATCACTGTATTCTTGCAGATCGAAGTGGAGATCCAATTAAGAGGCTGCTTGGATGAGTCAGCTATACTTCAACATATTGTAATGCAGCCCGGGTTCTAGAAGGTGCTTTAAGACACTTAAGAAACCAAGGGCTGAGCATGAAAAATACCTTGCCTGGTACTAGATACTGTTGGTACTATTCACAGGTAATATCTTATCATTTGTAAAATTATACCATTATCTTATTTGATGCACTCAATAACTGTGTGGAGTAGTTATTAGACTCATGTACCTGAGAAAGCTGAAATTCAAAGAGAGAAGCTGGCTGTATGACCCAGCTCTTGTGCATATTTCCAGATTTCCGCAGCTACCTCCTTCACTGTATTGGTCAATGTCATTCCCATGTAGTTGGTACTTCACTTCTGGACTTGGATGAAATACCACACAGTGGGCTAAGATGTAGCTTTGAGCAATCGCCCGGAAGTTAAATGACGCAAACCCCAAGTGTAGGGACATTAGCTCCCTGTGGAATGAAGCTTGACCAATAAGATAGGAGATGAGAGGAAATAGATAGGTCCATCCCTTCTCCCCTTTAGGCTTGAGGGTGCAGATTTTCTAGCAAACCATATTAGCTTTCTAGGGCTACCATAACAAAACACCACAGACAAGGAGGCTTAAACAACAGAAATTTATTTTTCCATCGTTCTGAAGGTTAGAAGTACAAGATCCATGTGCTAGGGTCTTTCTGCTTGCAAATCCCTGGTGTCCCTTTTTGTGTCCAAATCTTCTCTTATAAGGACACCAGTCAGGTTGCATTAGGACCCCCTATAATGACCACTGTAAGTTAATTAGACCTTCCAAAGAAGGCCCGCTGGGCAGCCGGGTGGCCCTTCTGAGTGGGCTGCTGTGTGCCAGCTGGTGGTGAAGCCTGACCAGCAGCGAGTGGTCGAGATTCTCATTGCATTATGCCACATCTTCCTTCCTTTCCTTCCACCTTTTTTTCTCCTTCTCGCTGCCCTGGACTTGCAATTCCAAATAAAGTATCAGCACTTTCATACTTGCTGTAGACTCTGCTTTCTAGAGAAATTGGGCTATCACCGTGGTTCACCCAAGGTGACAGCTGAGATTGGACTCAAGCCCTTTAACTCCACATCTCATGATCTTTTCATTACCTCCAATTTGTCATTCGTTCATCAATGTTTTATGGAGCCCATGACATGCGAGGCATTGCCGGGCACTAAGAAGATACTGCGAGGAACAAAAATAACCTGACATCAGGGTCCCAAATTTGAGTGGGGTGATATCAGCACATAACAACATAAGTAGAAAGAAACATGAAAGCATGCTTACTTACTTACTGAGCAAAAGCAGCCCCTTGTCTCTTTGCAAACTTTTATGTTATTATTCCTAGAAACCAAGTTCTAGCATATTCTATTTGGTGGGTAGAGAGAGCAGTATATATCAACACAACTCAAATAACTAGAAATGATACACTAACAGAGCTGATATAATACCTAAGCTGAATAGTCATGTTAAAGACCAAAGTCTTCTGATACACGCTCATAATACAAATCTTCCAGAGGCTCCTGAGCCCCGAACGTGGTGGCTGAGCACAGTTCTTGAGTGAGCTATGTTTACTAACATAGGGTAAACAAGTAAACATGACAAAAGATTAATAAAATTTTTAGTATATAAATAACTGGTACCTTGTTAGAAAAATCAGCAAAGAGTATGGACAAAAAAATTAATGGAAAAAATAGGAAAAATGACCAATAAACCCATAAAAGTGTATTTAAATATTTTCAAGAAATATGCAGAAATATATGAAATTTTCTATCTTGGAAATAGTCAAAGCAACATTAATATTTTTCACACAATCATTTGGCAAAGATGAAAATGGTAACACTACTCGAATTGGCAAAGCTAAAATGAGATTGCTACTTACACATATTTACTGCAAGTAAGAATTAAAGGGACACCTGGCTGGCTCAGCCAGTTAAGTATCCGACTTCAGCTCATGTCATGATCTCATGGTTTGTGGGTTCAATCCCTGTGTTAGGCTCCGTGTTGACAGCTTGGAGCCTGCAGCCTGCCTCAGATTCTGTGTGTGTGTGTCTCTCTCTCTCTGCCCCTACCCCATTAAAAAATTAATAAACATTAAAAAAAAATTTTTAAAAGAACTAAAATTGGTCATGCTTTCTGGAAAGCGATTTGAAAGTAAGTTTCAAATGTTCAATTAGTTTAATTCATTGAGCTGGCATTATAATACTATTTCACTTCTATATTTAGGGATATAAATAGTTGTGGACCAGAAAGCTCAGTACATTATTTTTATCTGTATTTTTAACCAATATTTTTTAAATATAGAGAAATATAAAGAATAAAATGAGAAGCAATAAGGTACTTATCATTAAAAGTTTAAAGAAAATGTTAATATTTTGTCACATTTGCTTCAGGTTTTTAAAACAGAAAACTCTCACGTAAAACTTATGTCTTCTTTTTTCTCTCCTAAGGGCCATTCTCGTCTCTCCCCAAAAGCAAAACCGTTAAAATGCGCTTGGTATATATCCTTCTAAGTTTTTATACCTTTAGATACCTATATTTACTTTCGTATCTCTGTATCTGCTGTACATACTTTTTTAATTTAAAGAACTACATAATTCCATAAATTGTTATAGTTCCCAAATTGGTTTCAAGTTTTGTTTTTTACACTAGGTCTTTAATTCATTTATTTAGCAAATATTTATTGACCACCTACTATGTGCAAATACTGTTCTAGAACTTAGGCTATATCAACTAACAAAACAATGATCCATTACTTCAAGGAACTTACTATCTAGTGGAGGAAGATAGAACATATAGAAATTGTATATTACTTAGAAGGTGATCACGCCATGGAGAAAGGTAAAGTAGAACTGAATAAGGGGAATCAAGAGGGCTGGAATTGCAGGGTGAACAGGTGATCACTTTAAATGGGACAATCTTGACGGGCGTCCTGGAGAAGGTGATGTTTGAGCAAAGACTTGAATAAGGTAAATGAATGTGTCAAGTGGTTACATGTCAAATGGTTTTTCAGGAAGAGGAAACAGCATGTGCAAAGGCCCTGAATGAGGGACTACGCCTGGTGGTTGATGTGTTTAAGAAACAGCAAGGAGGCCAGTGGAGTTAGAGAGGAGTGGAAGTCAGAAACATTACAGAAGCCAGGTGGTAGAGTTCTTTGGTAGGCTCCAACAAGGACTTGGCCTTTTATTCAGACCAATGGGCAGTCAGTGAAGGAAATTCTGAGCCAATGAATAATGTGCTGTGACAGAGAGTTGGAAAGATTGCTTTGGCTGTTCTGTTGAGAACAGAAAGTAGAGAGTGGTTGTGGAGGCAGAAACATTACTGTATTTATTCCGGTAAGAGATGATGGTGGTTTGGGTCAGGGTAATATCAGTCGGAGTGGTGAGATGTAGTTAGATTTTGGATATATTTTTAAGACTGAGCCAAAAGGATTTTCTGACAGATTACCTGTATAAAGTAAGAGACAAAAATCAAGAAAAATTCTGAGCATTTTAACCTGAGCACTTGAACTAGATGCATAAGCTGTTATCACTTGCATTGCGGAAGGTTGTGGGTAGTTCAGAAGTTTTAATTTTGTTAAATTTGAGATATCTATTAGTCACTCAAATGGAGATGAATCCATCCAGAATTAATTTTTGTGTTTGGTTTGTTTATTTTTTCTTCTACAAGGGAAATCAATGATCCTTACATCATATGTTGAGAGATGTACCTTTTTATTTATTTATTTTTTACCACTGATTTACAATTTACATTGCAGCTAGGATCTCCCCAGATTCCATTTATGTTTGGATCTTTTGTGGGACACCTTATTTTTTAAGTTATATTGGTCTATATGCCTTAATTAACTATGCTGTCTTAATTATCTTTTATTACTTTAAGTCTTGACATAGGATAGGGTGAATCTTTCTCTTCATTTTCTTAATTGTTTTGACCAGGACTCCTCAACATTTCTTGGATCATGATACATTTAGAGTCTTGCTTGTTTTTCCATGGTACTCTGGGCCAAAACAAATACTTAAAAATACCTGATAAAAATTTGTTTGGAATTACATTGAATTTATAGCTTAAATCTCAGACATTCCTGAGATTTTTGTCATAGTATATCTTTCCATACATCAAAAATTAAATTTTTACTCTTATTTTAGTCTTTTTCCATGTGGCTTTGATCTTTTTTTATGTGTATTTATTCCTTATGTTTTTTGTTACTACTAAAAATGGGATGTTTTTCTTTTTCTCATGTAAATTTCCAAATGACCAATTGTATTTATTTTATGTCTTGATTTTGTATTCACAAACAGTAATGGGAAACTTCCTGATCAGTTTTATTACTTTGTGGATTATTTTAGATTATCTATGAAAACTACTATTTTATTTCTTTCATTATTTATTTTTTAATGTTTTTTATTTCTTTTTTTAAATTATTTTTTTTTTAAATTTAATGTTTTTATTTTATTTCTGGGAGGGAGAGAGATAGCGTGAGCAGAGGAGGGTCAGAGAGAGAGGGAGACAGAATCTGAAGCAGGCTCCAGGTTCTGAGCTGTCAGCACAGAGCCCAACGCGGGGCTCGAACCCACGAACTGTGAGATCATGACCTGAGCCGAAGTCGGAGGCTTAACTGACTGAGCCAGCCAGGCGCCCCTACTATTTTATTTAAAAAGAAAAACAGCTTGGCTCTTTCCTCAGCCTATATCGTTTTGTTCTTCGTCCCTCCCTTTTCCCTTTGTTTCTTTCTTTCCCTTGCTTAGGACCTTTTATGTAACTGGAAATAGTGGATAACAGAGGGTAATAGCCAATGTCCATGTTTTATTACTGATTTTATTGGAAATGTTACTAAAGCTTCATCACGCATTATAACGCTGCTTTAGTTTTTCATAAGTGCTCAGGTTAAAGAAGGTTAAATAAGTTCCTTATCATTGCTTGTCTGCTTACAGATAGTTTTCTTTCTTTTATCATTAATAATTAGGGAATTTTGTCAAATGTTTCATTCCTGTAAGTACTGAGATGGTCATGTATCTTTGTATCCATTGTGAGATCAGTTTAACAGCTTTTCTGATTGTAATCATCTTTGTATTCCCAAGATAAACTTGATTTAATCTGATATATTTAAAAAAATTATTTCTGGATTCAATTTGCTAATACCTGGATTTTTACATCTATCTATCTCTATATATTTTAAAGTTTATTTATTTATTTTGAGGGAGAGAGAGAGCAAGCAGCGGAGGGCAGAGAAAAAGGGAGAGAGAAAGAATCCCAAGCAGGCAGTGCAGAGTCCATATGGAGCTCAATCTCATGAACCATGAGATCATGGCCTGAGCCGAAATCAAGAGTCAGCCTCCTAACCAATTGAGCCACTCAGGCGCCCCTACGTTTATACACTAGTGAGTTTAGCACATAATCTTATTTTCTTACAACACACTTCTTCTGTCTTTAGACAAAGTAAACTAATTCCATAAAGTGGGTAATGGATGTTGAACTTCATCACGTATGTATTTTTTGCATATATTGAGATGATTGTATTGTTCTAGTTTGTTAGTATGGTGATTACATTGATTCGTTATCAAGTGTCAAACTAGCTTTTGTTCCCAGGATCAGATCCATTTGGTTATGATGTATTATCATTTTTCACATATTGCTGGATACAGTTTGTTAAAATTTTGTTAATAACTTTTGCATATCTGTTTATGATGCAAGATTAAAATGTAGTTTTCTTTTTTATAGTGTCTTTGTGTTGAAAAGTTTCTCCTTTACAATTTTTGAAAACCTTTATGAAACTGTCAGTATTATTTTTTTAATATTTGGTAGAATATTTTAATATTTGGTAGAGTATTTTCACCAGGAAAGCCATTTGGGTATGAAATTATCTTTGTGAAAGGTTTTAAACTACAAATTAAATTTATTGAACTAATATATGGCTATTGGGATTATCTGCATTTTCTTGGTGAGTTTTGGTAGGCTGTGTTTTTCAAGGAATTTTTCCTTTTCATCTGAGTTGTCAGATTTTTGGTATGAATTTCTTCGTAATATTTGCTTATCATTCTTCCAATATGTGTAGAAGAATATTTGCTTATCATTATTTGCTTATTCATAATATTTGCTTATCATTCTTCTAATATGTATAGTAATGTCACCTTTCTTCTTTCTGATATTTGTAATTTATGTATACTCTCTTTCTTTCCTGATCAATCTGTTTGGAGTTTTATTAATTGACTTGACCTTCTCAAGAACCAGCTTTTATTTTCATTAGGTTTCTCTGGTTTCACTGATTTTAAACACGATCCATATCCAATTGCTCTAGTATCAGAAGAGATTAAATGCATGTAAAACACAACAGTGTCTGGCGTATTGTGAGCATTTAATGACTGAGAGTTATTAACATTATTCTTTTATAATTATGATCATCTTTCATAATGTTAATCTTCTCATGGATTTTGGTAATTATAGTTGCAAACTCATCTTGTGTGTGAATTTCATTTCTTCTTTTCTCTATAGATTCCGACACTTTACTTATTTTGTTCATTTATTTATTTTGAGAGAAACAGAGACAGCATGAGTCAGGGAAGGGGCAGAGAGAGAGGGAGACAGAGAATCCCATGCAGGCTCTGCGCTGTCAGCACAGAGCCCCACCCGGGGCTTGAACCAATGAAACAGTGAGATCATGACCTGAGCCGAAACCAAGAGTCAGACGCTTAACCAACGGAGCCACCCAGGGGCCCCTGTTTTGACGATTTATTAGTGTTCTCTCCCTGGTGCACTTTGTGTTCCTTGTTCAGAATTAGGTTATATATTAGCAACTTAAATTTTCATTCCATAAAGATGCTAAAAATAGGTTTTCAGAAACAACTGGCATCTAGGGCAAGCAGATACCTCTGTTCCCGCTCAATCCTTTGGCAACAATTTATTATCTGTTGCAATTTTGGGTACAATTTGTAGCTCTTTGCACCTCCTATTCACAGGCAATGGATTCCATCTCTAGTTTTTTGTTTTTTTTTTTTTACATATGGAAACTTTCTTAGCACAACTTCTTGGATGGGGTAATGGAGATGGAAATTATTTACTTATACTATGCTGTGAATGGCATCTCTAGGACTTTGACAGTGCACTACCTGCCCAGACACACATGGTAGTCATTATTCCGGTCTTCCACATTTACACTGAGCATGTGTAATCCTTGGCTGCTTCTATATGTTTCTGGTTCTGGAGCTCAGTTAAGATTACACTTCTGCTTTCTAGTGATCTATTTCCACTATTTATGGCTTATGGAGTTGATAGTACTGTTTTTAAGCACTACTGCTGTTTGATGCATTTGTAATCATTATCCACTATTAAATGTGTGAGGTAGAAGATCAGGATGAGGTGGTTTATTTGGGGACTCAAAGCCCCATCTTGACTGGAAGCCAGCATTAATTGGAATAGTAAAAATTTTGAACAACCTAAGTATCCAAAATAGTTAGCCTCGTTACCTAAATTTTATTACTTTCATCGTATGGATATTATGCAGCCTTGCTACCTTATGTTTTTGAAATAAATTTTAATGGCATTTGAAAATACTAATGTTGCAATGTTAACTGGGAAATAAGGTTTTAAACTGTATGTGTACTATCATCTCAACTAAGTTAAAACCAGTATATAAAAAGACTATAAATAACTATTGTAAAATAATACCTACTGTTCTCTGGATGGAGTTCCTATGCTTGGTTAAATTGCTAAATAAATACTTTTATTAACCTTTGGTTGTTATTTTATACTGAATATACATCACATCAATTAGCAGAAAAACATGACTAGAATAGTAAAAGCAATAGTCCACCATTGCATTGGGCTTGTTTGAGAAGGTGCTCAGTCAGTGCTGTGTCTCTCCTTTCTGAACCCAAATCTAGGGATATTCAGGCTCAAATGATGCTTCCAATTGGATGGGATGACACTCAGCCTCCTGAGGACCCCAGCATCATAGTTACATTCTATGTTGCTCTGCCTCTTCTTGCACAGTGTTTGTGCATGCATGTGCTCCACACTCAGCAGGTCCTTTTTGCCTTACTAAGCAACTCCGATAGCTATTCATGTCATCACGACCACTACATGACAAGGTGCATGAGGTCTGGCGTTGAAATACACCACATGAATCTAGCAGCTACTGCTGCATACAGCAGGTGCTTAATATACCTTTGTGAAAATCATCCTCACTGGCACAATTATAACTTTTTGCACCTGCCCAGGGTGAAAGGAGGACACAAAATAAAAATAAGTGGTTAATAAGGGAGCTGGATTCTGGTTGTTGTTTTTTTTTTTTTTTAATCAAAATGTCTCTTTTTGCTGTTACGATGTTTTGTGCGATCAATTAAGATTTAGCATGAGTGTTATTTCTTTTGAGTCCTCCACAGTCAGGGCTGTGTTCCCAGAGACCTAGGCTCCAATGCTGGCACCTTAGCCTCAGTTTGGCCTTAGCAAGACTCTCCAGGTCCCACATCCTTTGCTGCAAAACGATGTTATGAAGTTCAGTCCAAGTCACTTAGCCTCTTGTGCACGGCAGTTAATGAGTGAGAAAGCTCTTTCCTCCCATCCGCCATATAAATCCAGGTGGGTTTATGGAGTAGGTTCACTCTGGGTTCACTCAGGGAGTTCTCTGCTACAGCTGAAGGCCTTCCAGCCTGAATTCCAGAATGGCTCTATGTAGATGAGCAGACACTCTTCTGGTTAACGTGGCTTCCATTGAGGATACGCACTTGAGAGGACTCAAGAGCTTGGACTGTGGATCGCTCTGTTCTGAGGGAATTTCCTCGGGACTATGCCGGGCACCTTTTTCATTTCTCAAACACCTCTGCCACTGCCTTTCATCTCAGGGCCCAGTAGAAGAGAGTTTGATTGGACCTGTCAGCGTCTCTAAGGGGGCCACTTAAGAGTCATTTGAGGAATTCCCACGCCCAAGAGCATCTCCGAGTGGCTGGGAAGATCCGGCAACCTTGAACCTAAAGTCCAAGTCTTGTCCCAGACTACCAGCTTTTTAAATTAAAAAAGGCCTGGTCTGTGTGGGATTGTGAACGGGGTTCTCTATGTATGAGTTAGTGGTTTTACAACTCATGACAGTGGCGGAAAATTCCACACAGACTAATAGCGCAGGGAGTTCTTTTTCTGAATGAAACATTATTGTCAATAATGGTAATATTAGCAAATATGTAACATGCGGAAAATAACATTAAGTAACAAACTCTAGTTAAGATCCAAGCAGTGTGCTAGAAAAATTACCTACCTCACAGCTAACCCTGTATAAGATACACATCACCACCCTGTGAGATGGGAGTTACGGTCTCCATTTATGGATGAGATAACTGAGATTCACAGAGGTAAATGACTTTCCAAAGGTCGCTTGATGGAGGAATCTTGATTAAAATTGACATCTCTTTTATTTCAAATCCTGGGTTTTTGAAAATCGAATCTGTGTCTCAGTAAACACAAAGATAGTTTGAAGGGGGAGAAATATGGGCAGTCACTAATAGTAAGAGCCAAGATATGGGGGAAAAAGCCAAATTCCCTGGGCTGATGTTTGAGTTAAAAGGTTCTTGCTGGTATGAGCCACAGTTAAACCGGCACCAATTAGAGTCAAGTGTAATGAAAAATAAATACAGCTGAGCTGTTAGACTAGCTGCTATGGTCCAGCTTCTGTCAGCACTTCTATTATACACTGAGTTTTTTTCAAGGAATTATAAGGTCTGTAAAAATGTATGCTATGGTGGAACTTGGCAGAAAAAAAAAGGTTTCCATTTAAAGAGGTTTTCAAATATATTTTCTAAAGTTTCAAAAAATTAGGCTTGACACTTTAGTCATGAAGTTAGCAACCATTTAAATAGCCCAACACCTTTTAATCAACTGCTCTAGTGGAAAAGCACTCAGCACCAGGACAGCTGCCTCCGTGGGGGTTCCCTCACCTCTGTCAGGGGCTTCTGCCCTGACAGCGAGTGCTCTTCTTGGTCTCGACAGCAGCCGGAAATAGCAGTGACAGGCGCCATGTTGCAGGGTCGGAAGGGAAGGCCGTGAGCACCCAGCAAAGGCCCTGCTTGCTAAGCTGGGGAGGAATCACTTCTGATGCCCCACGATGTTCCTCAGAAACCCGATTCAGACCAGAGCTCAGCTTCGTTGGAATGACCTGCCTGCTGGAGGCTAACAGTGCAAGGGAGGGGAGGGCCTGGGAAGCTTGAGGGAATGAACGTAGGGGCTGCCTCATCTGGTTGCACAAAAAGGAACGCCAGAACATCTTGTTCTGGTTTTAGTCAGAAGAACTCTAAACTTGAAGGTAGAAGACCGGGGTGCTATGGTCTGGGTGTGTGTGTTCCCTTGAAATTCATGTTGAAATCCTAGTCCCCAAAGATCAGATGATATGGGGGGAGGGGCTTTGGGAGGAGATTAGGTCATGAGGATCCCTCAATTAGGAATAAGATTAATGCTTTTTAAAAAAAATTTTTTAAATGTTTTATTTATTTCTGAGAGAGAGATACAGCGTGAGCAGAGGAGGGTCAGAGAGAGAGGGAGACACAGAATCCGAAGCAGGCTCCAGGCTCTGAGCTAGCTGTCAGCACAGAGCCAGACCCGGGGCTCAGACCCACGAACCGTGAGATCATGACGTGAGATCATGACCTGAGCCGAAGTCGGACGCTTAACCAACTGAGCCACCCAGGCGCCCCTGCTTTTTTTTTTTTTTTTTTAATGTGTATTCTTTTGAGATATACAGAGAAAGTGGGAGGGGGGGGCGGCAGAGGGAGAAAGAATCCCATGCTCAGGGCAGAACCCAACGTGGGGCTTGATCCCACAGATCATGAGAGATCATGACCTGAGCCCAAATCAAGAGTGAGACACATAACTGACTGAGCCACCCAGGAGCCCTAAGATTAGTGCTTTTATAAGAGGTTCCACACAGCTCCCTGGCCCCTAGTGCCCTGTACAGAGGCAACCTCAAGGCTGGGACCCAGAGCAGCGCCCTCAGCTGACTGAGCCAGCAGCCTGACCTTGGACTTCCAGCCACCAGGCCGTGAGAATTAAATTTCCTTTGTTTGTAAGCTACCCGGCCTGCGATATTTTGTTACAGCCACCCAAACGGATGGAGACTAAGATGCATGATGTGGCCTCCATCTCTGCCACCGTCTTGTCTTTTGAGAGTGTGTTTGCTGCCTGCTCACTTGGGGCCTTATATAATTTTTATACAAATCACAGATTTGTGGATATAATGTAAAATTTAAAGAGCTTTGTAGATATAATGAATGACAATCATAATGTAGCCTTCGTCACTCTGTTCCTAAGGATCCTCTCCAAATAGCCAGGGACTGTGAAGGGCAGAAACATGTGTGGGACATGTTGTCTGCACACAAAACCCTAAATAGCAGTTGGACTAAAGGATATATTAACAAATGCCTACATCCAAGGCAGATGGGATAAAGCCAGGACTCAGTGGGCTGGACACAAGCAGTCTGCCCTCAAATTTCACCAGAGAAGTTCTGAGAAAACAAATGAATGCTAAATCCTATCTGGGAGCCTCGCTTATCCAGAGGCCAGTCATTGCCCATAGATACGGCCATGCAGGGTCTCAGTGTTTCTTGAGGTAAATTCACAACTAATGCCATAGTCAGAACTCAAATAATGTTTCACCGTGAAAGCCAGACAGGGACCCGGTGTATACCCGTGGAAGTAGTGTGCTCAAATTTGACTCTGTATACGATGCCCTGGGAAGTTTGTTAAAATGCAGACTTTGAACCTTCCCATAAATATACCCCCCTACTACAATAGGCAATAGGCTTGGAATCTGCATTTCTAAGAAACTCTCCAGAATGTTCAGTCAGAAGTGGGCCACATGGCCACACTTTGGAAAAGCACAGACTTAGACTTTGCTGAAGTTTCCCCATGAACCCCAACATCAGGGCTAGAGAGCTCTAATATACCTTCTTCATTTTATTGCAAGAAAACTCTAGCAGGGAGAAGATCCATGCTCACTGGGCACAGAGTCTGTGTAAATGTCCCATTCAATGTAGTCTCTCTTGTTTAATCTTCCTAGTGTGTCTGAATCTTTCCACTGGAGGCTTTTAGACATATTCCAACTTGGGATCAATGCATTAACCTACTTCTCTGTCCGAACACCTGGTAGATGGAGGAATAAACAGTAAAAATAGGGGCTCTTGGGTGGCTTATTTGGTTAAATGTCTGACTTCCGCTCAGGTCATGATCTCACCATTTGTGAGTTCAATCCTCGAGTCAGGCTCTGTGCTGACAGCTCAGAGCCTGGAGCCTGCTTTAGAGTCTGTGTCTCCCTCTCTCTCTGCCCTCCCTTGCTCACGCTTTGTCTCTGTCTCTCTCTCAAAAATAAATAAACATTAAATATATTTTTAAAAAGTAAAAAATAGGGGTGCCTGGGTGGCTTAGTCGGTTAAGCGTCCGACTTTCGCTTAGGTCATGATCTCACGGTTCGTGGGTTCGAACCCCACGTCGGGCTCTGTGCTGACTGCCAGCTCAGAGCCTGGAGCCTGTTTCAGTCTGTGACTCTCTCTCTCTCTGACCCTCCCCTGCTCATGCTCTCTCTCTATCTTAGAAATAAATAAAAATATTAAAAAAATAAAAAAATAAAAAGTAAAAAATAAGAACTCTGGAGTCACTGCACGTTCATGTGTTCCATTATCAACGAGGCCCTAAGAGATACCTACCAATCCTTTAATTTGGGGGATTGCTTTCTCACTCATCCCGCAGGGAATACTCTAACATCTACTTCTCTTTAAGCTCTTTATCTTACTTCAGCTCTTCATTCTCAAAAAAAAAAAAAAGAAAAAGAAAAAAAGTCTGCTGTATTCCTGTTCTTCATTCCATTTCTTTACTAAGAATATTGCTACCATAAGCCACAATCTTGCTCAAATTCCCAGCCATCGCCATCGATTTATTTAAAACATCCCCTCTCCAGGTCCCTTTCTCTGGGCTCTAAAAGTGAGACCCTTTTTCTCCTGTTTGAAGACATCTTTCCCTAAGCCTTTGACACTAGCATTCCCACCATATTGGGTTTGTTAATTTCCCACCATGCCCACCTGCATCATGTCACCTTGTCTTCTTTCTCTTGTTCTGCCCCCAGAAAAGACACATTTTCAAGCATCTGTTAAACTGAAATATAACCTCTCCTGATATTATGCTCCGTTTTAGTCACTGTGTAGTGGCTCTTCTTTTCTCTCATCAGACCTCCTTGAAAGCATGGTCTCTTCTTTCCCTATTCTTCCCTCCACATTCACTACTCAACCTGTTTCAATCCGGCTTCTAGTCACTTTCCTTTAGTAAAATTCATTTTGCTAAGGTTACCAGGGATGCACCTTTGACCAAATCCGGTGAATATTTTCCAGTCCTTCTTCATTTGTACTGTAGAGATTGAAATATTTCCCTCATACGGTTACATTAAGAATGAGTGTATGCGTGTAGAGGAAGAAGTGCCTAGTTCAGGGCCTGGCACAGAACAAGCATTTAATGAATGATTCCCTTGCTTTTTTTCCTCCTCTTGCTCATCGTTGTTTATCATTATTTCAGGGCCTTGCATTGGACCCCATCAACCCTTCCTGTCATTTGGGGGAACTCTTGGATGTCATGAGACCATGAATCATGTCAGGTGTCCCTGTCTTCTTCCTCACAGATTGGTGTTTCCCAGAGCTCTACCTTGGCCCTTTCCTCAGCTTCCTCCTCGGGCTTTCCATGGGTGAACTCTTACATGCTCATCCTTTCCGCTGTCATCTATATGCCGATACATCTGACATTTCCTTTCCACCTCAGACCTGTTCTGTGCCATGCATCCAGTCATCCTATACTTCAGGGCTGGGCACATTGGAGATGCTCAAAACTTCACTGATACTCCAAACAAAAGCCTCAGCCAGTTCCCTTATACTGTAGTAAGGCTGTGTGCAACCACTGTGACTTCAATAGGACTCTGTGTGTGTGTGTGTGTGTAGGGGAAGCTCCAGGCTCTGCTGCCTTCTGTTGGAGATGGAGCACATTTGGCAAAGTGGCTCCTTGAACACAGCTGCCAGATGGCACATAGCCACCTGGGGAGAAAGGAGAGAAGGAAGGAGAGGGAGCTGGGGAAGAGCCGGAGCCAGCATCAGGCAGAGGTGATTACGAAAGCTTCCCCAGTGAGGCAGAGGGCCGCGGACCCTATGTGTCAGAAATCATCACGGAGACAAAATGGAATTTAAAAACCTGGAAGACTACAGTGAAAGTCTGTTTTGAAGTTCGATTCACAATGCAAATTTCTTATAAGCTTAGCTTTCGACTTCCCATAAGTGTGGGCAGAATGTTGGCCCCCGAAAACACCACATCCCTAAATCTGACGTAGGACAAACATGTTAAGTGTTTGGATTCTGGATTTAGACAGAGTCCAAAATGTTGGTTTTTCTTGCTAACTGCATGACTTTGGTTACATTATTTAGCTTTTCTAAGCCTCGGTCATTTGCCACACATGACACCACTCATCTCAAAGAATTCATCAGTCATTAATTTAATGTTTACTGAGAGTCTAGGAAGTGTTTGGCACCACACTAGGTGCTACCATGCCCAGATGATTCAGACATGCCCTTGCCCTCAAGGACTTCAGAGAAGAGGACACTGGCACATGCAAGAAAGAGGTGCCAGTTGGCTCCAATGAATGGGGGAAAAGAAGAGGTCAAGGAGAATGTCCAGGATTTTGGCTTTGAAAATGAGAAAGAAGTGATCATTTGGGGAAGGACCAGGCTTAGGGTGGGGAGTATAGAAGCCCTGCTGTGGCATATCCATGTAGAGATGCCGGCAGGCAAGTGGGACAGTGCACCAGAATGCCAGGAGATTTAGAAAAATAAATGGTCAGTGGAGCCCCAGAATGATGGGCAATCCACAGAAAGAGCATATTCAAAAACATAACCTGAATCCCCCCAAACACCACCATCTAAACAAGGGCAAAACAATGTGGAGTCATGAGGAAGCCACCACACATGTTGGAGAGTGTGGGAATATAGAAACCAAGAGACATGAGAAGGTCAAGAGGTTTGAATACTTTCAAGGAAGAAGATGATGATGAAACATATCCAATGACTACAAAGGAGACGTTCTTGTGACTCTGGCAGAAGCAGATTCAAGGGAGTAATAAACTGGAAGTCCTAGCCTTAGGGAAGAGAGCTCCCATCTTCTAACAGGACCTAAGGGAGACGGAAGGACTAGAGATGTAGGTAAGCTGTAGGCAATTTGACAAGACATCGTAGGATTTTCTTTCCAGTGCTTTGTGATTTGTGCGTGACACTTTGCTAATAGCCAGGGTAAGCTCATGCACCAGGGGGATGGAAGAGTGCGAGGCATTTAAGGTGGGCTCTGGAGAATGGGCATGACCCAGGCACAGGGAGCGTGGATGGGTTCACAGTCTGCAGTGATGGTCACCTGTGTGTCTAGTATTCTCTGCACTAGAGCAATGCATTCTGGCTGTGGGTGCATAGACTATGGCCGGCTGGCTGGCTCCAGGGTTTTAATGTTTCTAGATGAGTCTGAAGAAAGAAGAACTGGTATCAGGACAAGCTGAGCGAAAGGGAGCACTTTAAGAGGTCCCAATGAAGTCACATCAATGGAATGATGAAGCAGTGGGAAGACTAAGAACTGGAAGGAATGAGGAGATTCTGGTCCGAGGTCTACATTCATAGTTTCAGAGCTGACTCAATTCCAGGTAAGGGTGAGTTGCCAGGTGAAGTCACGAGAATGGGCGGGTGAGTTGGGCTGGAAGGCGATGTGGCAGGAACTGAGTTCATCCAGGAGCTGAGAGATCATGTGTAGTTGAGGTCATTCCTGATGAGAGATGCACTTGGGGTGGAAAGCATCCCCAGGATCCAGGAGTCAAGATCGTCAGGGGGCAGGGGCGCCTGGGCGGCTCAGTCGGTTGAGTGTCTGACTTCGGCTCAGGTCATGATCTCATGGTTCGTGGGTTCGAGCCCCACGTCGGGCTCTGTGCTGACAGCTAGCTCAGAGCCTGGAGCATGTCTTCAGATTCTGTAATTCCCACTCTCTCTGACCCTCCCCTGCTCACACTGTCTCTATCTCTCTCTCAAAAATAAATTTAAAAAAACATTAAAAAAAAAAAAGATCATCAGGGGGCAGAGATCCTACAGGCGCCCAACAGCTCGTTCAGGAGAACTGACATTTACTATTCAAGGTGGGACGAAGGGGAATGTGCGAGCCCAAGTGGACATACTAAGCACTCTGCCTTGGTTCTTCGATGCCTTAGCCATGAGATACATCTCAGGACGTTTTGTGCAGAGCTGTGCAGAACAGATCCCTCCCAGAGCTGCTCATTACACGGGGGCTGGGCCGATCACACTGCCTGCTGTGCAGGTACAGCCTGAGAATGATACAGTCCTTCTACCAATGCGGCCCTTAGTAGAGTCCTGGCCACGTGGCTGGGAACCACAGTCCCTTGTTGGCCAGGGCAGGGTGGTGCTATAGTTTGCTGAAGGTTACTTCTTGGTGTTCAAGCAAAGGATTTGTTTAGACAAGGCATGAGCATGGCCAATGATTCAGGCCCCGCCTGGGTAGTTCAGTTGGTTGAGTGTCTGACTTTGTCTCAGGTCATGATCTCCCCAATTTTGAGTTCAAGCCCCACGTCGGGATCTGTGCTGACAGCTGAGAGCCTGGAGCCTGCTTCAGATTCCGTGCCTCCCTCTCTCTGCCACTTCCCTGCTTGTACTCTGTCTATCTGTCTGTCTCTCTCAAAAATAAATAAACATTAAAAAAAATGTCTCAGGACTTGTGTCTGGAGACACTGGGGCAGCAGAAAATAAGATAGAGTACTTATTTCAAAGCCTTCAGAAGGAATCTCAGGGCCTGGCCCCACCCTGAGCGTCTGCACGCAGGTATGGCGTTTCCCGGGTGCTGGCCCCGGGTCTGCGCCTGTCAAATGGGTGAATGCTGATGGCAGCCTCAGTCACTCACAAATGGAGCTCGGTTTAAAGTTCAAGTAATAACTGGATGGTGACCATTTGTCTCTGACCAACACTCAGCATTAAAAAGGTTGCACTTTTTGTCTAAAAGGCAGCAAATGTGGACAAATATTAGCTCTTGGAAATAAAGGGGGAAGTTACTCATTCACTCAACAGCCTTTTCCAAGCCATCAATCTTCCTGGGATTTCTATTGCTTTAATCATCAAGGTTGTTTATTTGGAGCAATTTCTGAGAGAATAAAGGTACCTTTGGCCTTTATCTGCTGTCATCAAAGCATCCATTAGGGGGCTGGAGCCCTGTGGGGAGGCTCAAGGGATTACTCACGGAGGTTTTCTGAAATGCATAGGAATTCCGCTTTTTCCCCTCCCTGGTGCGGTGGTTGGGTTTACACTGTAATCTGAAAGGTTGGGTTTATCATCAGGTTTAGACCATTTGAACAGGATTTTTGTTCAAGGCAAACCTACAGATAAAAGCATTCTGAGTGGCCTGGAATAAAGGACTGGCTGCCCAGAGAAGTGTGGCTCCTGGCAGCCCCTGAGCCCGGTGCGGTGAGTCCCTGGCAGGCCATGAGGTCAGGCTGTCATCTCCAGGGCCCAGGGGCCCTGGGGGGGGCAGGATGGTAAGGCCTGACCCTCCCCCACCCAGTCGGAAGGTGAGCTGTGGTGGCGTGGGGGAGAAGCGAAAGCATGTGGACCCTCTGGGTAAGCGTGCAGGGGTACACACCCACCCTGCATGCATTCACACCCATCCCACACGTGCACCAGACTCTCGCACACCCGGGCGAGGGGGGGTGGGCTCCGCGCCACCGCCTTCCAGCTCCAGCTCTGCATGGACCACCCTCTCCTTCCCTCTGCTCGTCCTGAGCTCCCCACGGCCGGTCCTCCCTCTCCCAGTGCAAGCCTCGTGGTTTCAGGCGTCTTACACCAGCCTCGCCATCAGTCAGTGATGGAAGGCTCAGAATGACAAGACCCCTGGCCTTGAGCACCCTGGGCTGTCCCTCGGCCCTTCTCCCCCAGAGAGGCTCTCCTGGTGAGCAAGGCCTGGGCAACCTCGCTGACCCCAACGCGCATGAGTAGCTGCTCTGTGTGAGCAAATGCTCCCTGTGCCTTCCTCTCGAGGCTTTTCTCTCAGTGTTTTGCTGTCAGCTGAGTTCCTGATGCTCATGGAAAAGCTAGGTCAGCAGTAATCCGCACAGAAGCACACACACACACACACACACACACACACACCCACACCCCACAGGGGCATTTATACATTCAGACACGCACGCCACAGTGACATCCACACACACAGCAGGAATATCTAACACGTTCACACACCACAGAGAGTAGCACACTCACACACCACAGAGACATGCACACGCATACACCACGCATGCACCACATATATATCTGCACGCGTACCTTGGAGAAATCGACATATGCTAAACACAGGACAGGATGTGCGTGCGCTCATACACACACACATCCATGCTCTATGTTACAAAGAGAAGGAATATTCCAGCACCTGATTGTGCACGTAAATACAGTCACATAGACACGCACATTTGCATGCCCCCTCTGGGGACCTCATGAATAGACGTATCACATGCACATACTTGTACACACTCAAATATGTAAACTCCCACCAATCCCCCAAGCCGGCTTGTGTCAGAAGTATTTCTGGAATGGTCTGGAAGACCTGGAAGAGAGAAGGGCGGGTCTGTACCTGCCAGCTCAGCAGGAGAGGCCAACAGTGTAGGAGGAGGGTCTCCCTCGACCCTGGAGAGTGTAAAACACCAGAGCGGCAGGCTCCAGATCAGATGGGGATCAGAAGTCCCCTCCTGTGACCTAGAGCAGAGAGGGAGGAGCGCCAGGCACTTCACAGTACGAGCTTTCGCTCAGGCCCCACGGCTGACTTTCTAGGCTGTCGTTAGCACCAGTCTCCCTGTTGTGAGGCTCTGAGTTCCCATCTGTAAAAGGGGCTAATGTGGAAAGCAAATGAAGGAAACGGGGGTAGATAGAGGTGCTTGGTAACATCACGGCTGCAAGGTTCTTGGTGTCTTTGCTCTTTTCATGGCTATGTCGGTGCGGCTGGCAAAGGCTCTGGATCCAATGCCCTGCCCTGCTGTTTTCTCCCTGGGGCCCTGACTTCTTTCCAGCAGTGTTTTCAGGATGCAAGGACAGCTTGCTTTCTGTCATCTGCCCTGGGAAGCCCTGGCTCCTGCTTCCAGACCTTCTGACTTCCTCGTTGTCACACGCAGAGTCCCGAAGCCTGGCCCGGGCTCAAAGTGGACTGCATGCTTCTCCTTCTGGCTGTTTTATACATAGGTAGGCAGCGTTGGGAAGCCCGCACTCTGCACATAGCACTGTGACAAACCCTCATCACACCGCACTAGTGACCATTCACATATTTGTCTGTTTCTGCCTCTGCCTCTGTTTCTGACTGTGACCAGTCACCCTCATTCCCCCTCGTGCCTGGGCCCCGGTCGTAGGCGGTCTCCAGGGAGGACTTGTTACCGGTTGAAAGAAAGGAACACCACTGGAGGCTGGTGGCTCAGAGATCCCTAGATGGATAGTGAGTCTTTACAGATGCCCCGTTCTCCCTCGCAACTGATTTCGGCACTCAGGGGGCTGGGAGATAAGACCTTCGAGTTAAAGCTGGTTGGGAAAGTAGAATTTTGGAAAACAGACTTTTGTTTCCAAAAGGAATGTCCATACAGTTAAAAGCAAAGAGGATTTGCTTTTCTTTTGTTGGTAATGGTTGAAAAAAGATGTTTAAAAAGAGAGCTCAGTCTTGGGGCACTTGGTTGGCTCAGTCGGTTCAGAGTCCGACTTCGGATCAGATCGTGATCTCACAGTTCAGGAGTTTGAGCCCTATGTCGGGCTCTGTGCTGACAGCATGGAGCCTGAAGCCTGCTTCAGATTCTGTGTCTCCCTCTCTCTCTGCCCCTCCCTTGCTTGTGTTCTGTTTCTCTCTGTCTCTCAAAAATGAATAAACATTAAAAATTTAAAAAAAAAAGGGCTCAGTCTCACAACACCTTGACCACTTGGAAAACGTGTTCTAATGGATTTTTTAAATCATTATTTAAATGAAAGAGCATTTTCCTAAACAAAATGTATGACTATGACGAGATTTAGTTATTACATTTCATTTTCTCCCCACCTCATTCTTACACTTTCCTGAAAATAGGGGGGTTGCTCATAAAATGAACTTGACACTTTATCTAGCCCAGGGGGTACATTTGCCTTGCACTCTTAACAACTCAGGTCTGATTCAGCATGAGTGCTAGAGCTCTGCTCCAAGCATCGCTGTCCTGTGGGCTGGCGGAAAAACCCAGAGACATAGAGTAGGTAGTGACAGGCCACAGGTGTTTTGTCCAGTCAATTTCCAGTTGTGTGTCTGATGGGCAGTGTAGGTCAGGAGAACAAGAACTCTGATACCAGAGAGACCTCAGACTGAATCTTGACTGCATATTGGATTACCTGTGTTCTTCTCTTGACCTCCCCTGAGATTACTTCATAATCCATAAAACGGGAATTCAAGAGCCTAATTATGGCTAGGCTTAAACAGATGGTATCTGTAACGTACCTCGTATTGTACAGGAATGTAGTAGATGTTTAATATAACTATTATTATTATTATTATTACTAATTTTATTTGGGTGAACAGTAGGTTTTAGAAACTAATGGCATCTGGTTCCCAGGACTTGTAAAAAAATAAAAATATCATTTTAAGAAGACAGGAACTGTTTTATCTCTATTAAAGTCATCACAGACTCTTACCATTTCCTAAAAGGATTTAAAACTTATGTTATAATAGTCTATTATATAATTTTTTTACAAATACACTGATTAGGTCAATTCCAAATTTAAACCAAATGTAACTTCAGATTCTAATTAGATATAAAGTTATTCATCTGCTTTTATGTACAGAGATGTGTACATTTGTATCCATGAAATGCATATATCTGCAAATGTGTATATCACAACTATTTATGACCCCATAATCATGCTAGCAAATATAGATACTGGAATAGACTTCACTAATAGTTGTACCCACTTACTTTGCCTTCTAACCTACTGTCCAATGCCAATCAGATTTAATATAAAGTCTTATCTAAAGACATTAATACAGCCTTTAATCATTAATACAGTTGACTGGTGACTGTATCAGTGGAATATTACTCGGCAATCAAAAGAAATAAAATCTTGCCATTTGCAACAAGGTGGATGAAACTAGAATGTTATTATGCTAAGCGAAATAAATCAGTCAGAGAAAGGCAAATATTATGATTTCACTCATATGTGGAACTTAAGAGACAAAACAGATGAACATAGGGGAAGGGAAGGAACATTAAGATAAAAACAGAGAGGGAGATAAACCGTAAGAGACTCTTAAATACAGAGAACATACTGAAGATTGCTGGAGGGGAGGTGGGTGGGGAGACCAGATGGGGGATGGGCATTAAGGAGGCAGTTTGTTGGGATGAGCACTGAGTGTTATATGTAAGTGCTGAATCACTAAATTCTACTCCTGAAACCATTATTTCACTATAGGACTATATGTTAATTAACTTGGATTTAAATTAAAAAATAAATTAAAATTAAAGACATTAATACATATGCACGTACTATACGGATATATGTGATTATAAAATAGTAATATGTGTTTATATCAGACGTCCAAGGATTTTCAGATGCCCGTGTCCTGGGAGAGCCCACTGTGAGAAACACAATAAATATTTGCCCTGGCTCCCGGCTGCTGCTCACCAAGCACATCTGAAAGACATGCAGAGGCAGTGGCATAAAGCCCAGGAGAGACCCTCAGCTGAAGATTCCAGAGGGCCAGAGGCCTAAATTGTATCACACATATTTGATCCAAAGCAGGTGTAATTTGTCAGAACGTGACTAGATCCTGTGACCTGGAGGACCAGAAGCACTTGACCGGTTGGACGACCCTGTGTAAGGCACAGGCCAGCCTCTAAGAGCGGCTGGAAGATTGCTTCATTTGACTTCAAATCTCTCTCTGTAATTCCTGGCCATTTCCTTTTCTTCTCTCCTCCAAGAGACTAGAAAAGCAGGTCATGACCTTTCTTATACTTAGGCTCAGCCCAGCAGAAGCCATAAAGATAACCGCCAGCTCTTCAAAGCCAGTCAGATCCCTGATAATTCTGCCAAGGATTTTCCCAGCACTTACGGGAAATAGGGTTTGGGGAAGCTGCTGCTTATCCAGCTGGGGGGCTGGTGTAAGGACTGGATTCCAGTGAGGCTTGCGTTCACTGCTTCGGGGATGAAAAGGCACTTCAGAATGACACCTCCGCTGGGGATGCCTCAAGGCACCAAGGGGAGCCACTCCGTGGAGAGATTGTGAGCGCACGTCCATGGAGCCCATCTCTGGGCTATATATATAGATATATATATATAAGATATATCTAGATATATCTATAGATATCTATAGATCTATAGATATATCTAGATATATCTTATATATATATAAGATAGATATAGATATATATAGATATAGATATAGATATATATATATATAGATATATAGATATAGATATAGATATATATAGATATAGATATATAAGATATATCTAGATATATCTATAGATCTCTAGAGATCTATAGATATATCAGATATATCTTATATATATATAAGATAGATATAGATATAGATATATATAGATATATATGTCTGTGTGGGCATATACAGCTAACCTACAGATATTAATAGCAATCTGTATCTTTAGCACCTACTAGGTACTAAGCATTTTAATACAGTAAAACCTTGGATTGCAAATGACTTGTTTTGCGAGTGTTCTGCAAGATGAGCAAACATTTCTAATACATTTTAACTTGATAAATGAGTGATGTCTTGCAATACGAGTAGTATGTGATGCCGAACATCACATGATCACAACTGAGCCAACGGTGCTTGAAATTCGCTTTGATGTACGAGTGCTTTGGATTACAAGCCTGTCTCGGGAACAAATTCTGCTCACAAATCAAGGTTTTACTGTATTTGTGAGCTAACTGAACCTTCCAAGAAACCATGCTGCAAATCATCACACCCATTTTATGGATGTGGGAACTGAGAAGCTGAGAGTCTAACTTGCCAAAGGCAAAGCTGGGTTTCAGCCCCGGGCCTTCTGTCCAGTGCCCACTCTTTTTACCTCTGTGATCAGTAAATACATCACTTCAGTTGTGGAGAGATTGAGTTTCAAATTATGGGCCACTGTTACATTCCTGAAAATGCTGTTCTGAATTATTTGTTTTTAAATGACACTATATCGAATTATGAAAGCGTATGTGCTTTGTGTAGGAATAGGAAGACTTCCAGAAAGATACTGCCATTCTCTAAAAGCTGTCTGATTCTGCTGGCTTATAATTAGAGCCTTTTATAGACCAGTGCTTATTATAAACATAATAATATAATGATGTGTCCGACAAATGTTTATTGTGAGCCTGCTATGTGCATTCCCTGGGGACACAGCAGTGAAGGGATTTATAAGCGTCCTTGTCTTCCTGTAACTTATAATGAAATGGTAAGTGATGATTTATCAACGACCCCATTTCCCTGTGGATGTTGTGTTTGGGGTTTGAGAGAACTCAACTTGACCTCACATGGACAAGGACACACATTGCCTCGTCTATCCAGGTGGAGGAAAGTAGAGTCACTTGGCCTTAGAGACATCTGGAGTCAGAGACTTGGGTCCTAACAGCCAGACTGAACTTCCTTCCCCTCTCATCTTGGCCTCTCTTGATAAACATGCTCTACCTGTCTAGGCTAGCCTTCTCCTTTCTGCCAAAATTGTGCCTGCTTGTCCTCCTAGGTCTCACAGTGCTGAAGGTCATTGTCAGAGAAGGAATGAGTCTCTCTCTGTCTCTCTCTCTCTCTTCTTCTCCTGGGTTTGAAAAGCCTGAGCCAAGGCCCTGTTTGGTCCAGCTTGGATCACAAGTCGTCCCTGTATCTGTTGACGGTGGAGAGTACCAGAATCTGCACATTGACGCTCTCCAGGGAGCAGCTGGACCATGTTGGGTGGGAGAATGGCAGTTCCCAGGAGGGAGCTGTGCTGGGCAGACAATACGTGTCCACTACAAATGGTCATCCCTTCAATACTGTATCACATACAATGAGACTTTATGGATGTTACCCTACTCAAACTAATCCCATCAGCTTTGTGGGACAAAAAGGATTACCCTCATTTGACAGATGAGGAAACTAATGACAAAGTGGTAACCCCACGCAGAGGTCTCACAGCGAAGATGCTAAGTGAGAATTCAAATGCTGATTTTCTGGATTCAAATTTCAAATCATGAAAGAGACTGAGAGGCCTTCTGAACCCATTGTGCTTTGTATACTTTTTGGGCTACATGTTTCGGTGTGTGTGGGTGCCTGCAATGTGTGGAATTTCGGGACGGCTTAACAGCTCTCGATTAACAAATTTGTTGGGTCAATACAAAACATGGTTTCCTGGCCAAGGTAGACAGCTGATATTTTGTAATTGGATGGCAATTTTAGGTGGTATGTGGGCAAAGGCATTAACTGGATTTTTCTAAACCATCCACTTTGTGGCTGTGGGAAATTCTATAACATCCATCATGGCTGTATGTCAAAAGCTTTTGTTTGTTTGTTTTCTTACAGAATCTCCTTCTAAAGCAAGGATAGAATCAGGATTCCAGTAGCACTTATTCCCCCATCCATCTCTTCATCTATCCTTGCTTCCATTCAAACATCCCTCCACTGACACATCCATCCATTATACCATCTATTCATTCAAAAGTAGATTTACCATATGTTTTATGCCAGGCACTGAGCTAACTAATGAATGGAAGAGAGATCATGGAACACAAACCTTTTCTTCATGGGGCTCTCAGTCAAGGTCGGGTGATGTCATCTACTATCTAATACCAAAGGGAACTCTACTGAGTCCACCTGAAACTCTGAGAGTGACTAAATATATACTCAGTGCATCATAGGAAGCAGAATGTTTCCAAGCCATTTAGACCTGGTACTTGATTATGAGCCATTAAGACATTAAAGGAAAAGGTAACAGTAGAAGGGCCACGGACATAGAAAATCAGGGTAAAGAGAGAGGAGTGTCCAAATCCGTGGACACTCCTCAAGTGATATGCATCTGGGTTCTCAACTACTGATTCCCTATGAAAACCACCCTTCAGAGGGTTAGCACAATTACCTCCTGAAAATCAGGAGCAATATCCTTCCTAAGTTGTTCTACTTCTCTTCTGTGTATAAGCTAACCAAACAACATGTATGCAAATAATTTTAAATCTAAGGTACCAGGATTCCAGGATGAGGCAAAGGATGTGGTACTACAAATAGAATTTTCAGGTACTTTCTCATCTGCGTGTCAATAATTCTCGTATTATCAATGAATGGGTTAACATTCTGATTTATTCACCAACCTTTCATACTTTTCAATAATTTGATTCAGTCAATGGGATTCTGCTAAAGGCAAGCATCCAACAGATCAGGGTCAAAACTCTGGAACGGAAACATTCAGTTGAGGTACTGTCCTTAAAGAGTCCTGCCTGGAGCCAGGTAGCCCATGTGGAAAGTGTTTCCATCTGTATAACATGCACACCTTTGTCTCTTTCACTGTGCACCTTCTCCCTCGGCCCCATCAAAACATGGCTGCTGCCAGGGTGAATGGAATAATTCAGACAACTGGAGAAAGAGACATGAGCGCTTGACGAGATTGGAATGGATTGTAGATGGGAAGTGGAATTTGAGCTGAGTCTTCAATGTGAGCATGATTTTGACAGGCAAGGAATGTAGGTAACTGCGCTCCCGGGAAGGGAAGCACACGAACAACTGCATGGAGGTCAAGGGCAAGTCATGTTCTGAGAACTGTGCATGGGGAGGCGATGAAAGCTTGGAGAGTTAGCAGATGAGGCCGGGAATGTTGATTGGCTCAATATTGTGGAAATTTGCAATGCTTCGTTAGCAAGTTTGGTTTCTCTCTGAGGGAAACAGGGATGTTAAGCAGGGAGAATGATGTGATCGGATGTGTGTTTTTGCATGATCACCCCAGAAGCAGGGTGAGGGACAGACTGGAGCTTGGAGGCAGAAGCACAGATGGGGGATGGTTGCCGTGGGCCAGGATCATCCATTTCTAATCTTCGAGGCAGGATGAAACTTTCCAGGGACCCTGTGATGCTTTTTCTGTAAGAGGTCAGATTTGCTTCTGAATAATGATGAGCATGTCCATACTTTTCAACTACTTAGCATGTTTTGATTTATTTAGCCAGTTCTGCCAATCAAACCGAAAATGCCAGGAAGCTGTTTCACATGTATATGCAAACTTATGAGAAATTAAACTCAGCTCACAAATATTTACTGCGAGCTGATTCCCCGCACAGCACACTGCCAGACTGTTGTGAATGATGCAGAAAAGGCTTAGGATATGGGTTTGTTCCCATTTGGTTCTCGTTTTATGGGTGGGGGAAAGCCTGATTGATCCAGATCGCAGGGTACGTGCATCTCCACCGGACTCTGGACTGACTGACAGCATCTGAGGCCTTTAAAGAACCAAGAACCTCAAGGTGGAGACAAGTAGAGAAAAGGGAACTTTAGGAGCAGAAAACCCTGGGATGAAACTCTTTGGAAACCCTGAGATCCATTCCTGAGACCTTCAGCAAAACGAGCATCTGGGTTCTGACATTCTGCTGCATCACAGTGGAACATTCCAGAGCAGACAGCCTATTTATGACAGATTGGATCACAGCCACACTGAGGTGATGCTGTCACCAATGCCAGACTGTATTCCTCTCCTGGAGGTAGAAGGGGTCACCCTTGGGGCACGGCGGGCCACCAGACCCAGCTAGAGTAGGGTGGGGCCGGTCAAGGTCTTTTCCAGGAACAACAATTGATGACTGGAGTCCCAGATGCTTTGCAATTCCCCTGGGCTTTATCGCTTTCTGAAACCCGAGCAGACTGCGGGTCTAGGGGCTTACTTGAGCCCTTATGGTTCGAAGGGGCTCTCAGGCAGTGACAAGCTTTGCTTTCTAAGAGCACATGAGATGCTCTGAGAAGAGAAGGCAGGAGGGGAGGCCAGGTGGCTGTCCGACCCTTCTCCCCGGGGTGTCCTTGGAGTGACGACTCTCTGTTATAAGACACTTTTCATGAATCCTCCCGATGCTCTAGACAAGAGAGCCGAGACTCAAGTGAGGACACTGCAATTGCTCTGAAGACTGCAGGGTAGGGCCATTCTCACGGCCTTTGGCCAAAAGAGAAACTCCCCTTACGCCTGAAAATACTCTCAGTGCTAGGATTTGTAAACTAAAGATAAGAACATAGTAGATGCTTGTACGGCTTTGCTAGAGCTGCTGTAACAAAGTACCATAGACCAGGCGGCTTGACCAGCAGAAATGTGTTTGCTCGCAATTTCGAGATCAAGGTGTCCACTGGGTTGGTTTCTTCTGAAGCCTCTCTCCTTGGCTTGAAGATGATCGTCTTCGGCCTGTGCCTCCCACGGTCTTCCCTCTGCGTGCGTCTGCGTCCCAGTCTCCTCGTCCTGTGGACGTGCCAGTCATCTCATTAAGCCTCACCCGAACGCCTTCACTGTAAGTTAGTTGCCTCTTTATTTTTTTAATTAATTTTTTTTTACTGGTCATTTGTTTTTGAGAGACAGAGATAGCGTGAGCAAGGGAGGGGCAGAGAGAGAGAGGGAGACACAGAATCTGAAGCAGGCTCCAGGCTCCCAGCTGTCAGCACAGAGCCCGAGGCAGGGCTGAACCGTGAGATCATAACCAGAACCTAAGTCAGACACTCTACCAACTGAGGCACCCAGGTGTTGCACTGGTAGCTCAGTGCTCTTAGTCACCTCCTTAAATGCTCTATCTGAGAATACATTCATATCTTAGCTCCCAGGGGTTAGGACTTTGACCCATGAATTTGCGGGGGAAGCAGGGGACCCAATTCAGCCCACAACAGTGCTTAACAACATTTATGGTATTAAAACTATCTGCTCCATACACTTCAGGGAGTTTGGCGAAGCTCACTGGAGACAGTGCATCCATTCATTCGACCCGAGAAAGCTTGCTGAAGTCCTCTACGTTAGGTATTTTGAGTACTTCAGATACAGTACAGCACTGAGCATCACCGACAGTATGACACGGGAGCTATTATTATTTCCCCCTCACAGAGGAAGGAGAGAAAGCTCTAAAAGGACATCAGGCTAGTCCCCAAGTTGCGCATACAGCTCCCGGTGCGGTAGGGGTTCGAACTTGCGTCTTTGTGGCCAGCCTTATTCTTAGTAAAAAAAAAAAAAAAAATAGTTCGGGTTTAACAGCAAATGTGCTCTGTTCCTTTCCCACTCGCCCAGCAGC
>NW_027551571.1:11071896-11090053 GCF_008692635.1 Crocuta crocuta
GGGTAGCGGTGGTGGGCAGAATGCAGATACTATTGCTTTCAGAAAATGAGGCTCCATTGGGTGACTCTTTCTTACCGTCTCAGCCGGGGGAAGGAGCCCCTAGGCAGAGGGAATCAAATACTTTTCAAATGTCTCATTAAAATAAAAAGGTGATTCCTGCATTGGTGCCACGATAAAGACTACAAAGCAACAACATGAAAACTCCCTGGTTTACCCTTCTGAATAGGCCTCCGCTCCAGCCGCAGAATGAATTAGCGGCCACCCCATTATCTGTAAGCCTCAGAGAGTGCAACCCAGGCTTTGATCTGCCAGTGTCAAGGAAACTGATAAAAACTCGTTCTGTTTCTAAGCTTTCCCGGCCTGAAATTCTCTTTTCCCTTCAGCACGCTCTAAATGACCCTCTGAAGTGTCTGGGCATGCTTTCACAGCCTTGTGTCCAATCTATTCATAACCACGGTTATCAATTATTATACCAGCTGGAATTTCTGAGGGCCAGGAGGCTGTCAGGAGCTCTAATTGTGGTTCAGGGATAAAAGCAAAAACACACAAATTTTAACCAATCATAATTAACTTATTCTCCAAGTGCAAGAGGAAAAAAAAAAAAAGAAACCCCCCAAAACAAAACAACACAAAACCAAGGCTTACGAATCCCTCCCAGCTAATCACTCTTGAAAGCAGTCATGGACAGGGAGAGGGGTGCTTTTATTGCCACGGTGGCTCCCGATTGGCCTGTGGCGCCAGGTTCCCCGGGAAGGAGCCGGGCCAACTGGCAACCAGAAAAGTTCTCAAATCATTGGGCTTTATTTTTTTTTAATCTTAAAAAAAAAAAAAACCCTCATTTTTCAACGTAGCGTGATGTTTTCCAAGCTTCTGACAGAGCTTTGAATAAAGAAGCATCAATTTCTCATTGAACCCAAACAGCTGATCGAGAGGTCCAAAATATTTCATTAAAAAGAAGTTCCGTGGCAGCTATCACATTAATAAAAGAGGCGCGTGTGACCTGGAAAGGGGCCTGAGGGGTCCAGTCCCTGGGAGAAAGGTCAGGCAGCCGTAGGAGCTGGGCAAAGCCTCCGCACAGGGCCTGGCACTTAGTAGGTGCTCAGGAGGCGAGCTCCTGTCCCTGCCCTGCTCTGTCTTAGACTGGCCAACAGCCAAATGTCTTGAAGGCATCTGGCTCGTGGCGGTGGCATCTGAATGGAGGGCCCATGATGTCATGGAAAAAGCATGGCTTTGGAGTGTGACAGGTCTCAGTTTTTAAGCCTCTCTGAGGCTCGGTGTCCTTTATTTTATAGTGGTGATAGTGTGGCCGGTTTGTGGAGTTGCTGTGGAGGTTAGGAAAGAAAGCTCCTAGTGACATGGCCGATGCAAGATAGGTGCTAAGTAAATGTACGTTGTGGTTCCTGGCGGTGCTGTGGGGACATTGACTTAGTGAGTGTGTTTCTCACGAAGGGCTGCAGAAATCACTGCCTCCCTCTTGCTTGTTTTTAGTATTTGCACAGAATCCTCATTAGACTGGCAGATCTGAAGAAAGGCTGCAGTCTTCATATAGCACAGACGCTGGGGAAGCACATCAAAAGAAGAGACGTCACCGAATGCTTTCCAGAACAAAGGCAATAAAGCACTGATGAAGCAATTAAACAATATCTTTATCGCCACAGAGATTAGCTGACTACAGCAAAGGAGACTTGTATTTTTGTCTTCGGTGTTTAGCATCGCGAAAGCAACTTAAACAGATCTCGCCAATGTGTGTTTATATTGTTCTGTGAAATTAAGAATCCAACTTTATTGGTGACATTTGTTGATCTAGTCATAACCTAGGAGTTTGAAATCTTGATTTATAAAAGATGTGAAGGTAGGGGTGCCTGGGTGCTCGGTTGGTGAAGAGTACGACTCTTGATTTTGGCTCAGGTCATGATCTCATGGCTTGTGGGATGGGGCCCTGTGTCGGGCTCTGTGCTGGGATTCTCTCTTTCTTTCTCTCTCTCTCTCCACCCCTCCCCAGCTCGTGCTCTCTCTCAAAATAAATAAATAAACATTAAAAAAAATGAAAAAAATATGTGAAAGTATTCCCTTGGCAGTTCTTATAGAAGCAGACATAATTGTCCTAATTTTTTTTTTTTTTTTTTTTTTGCAAAGGAGGATTTTCTGGAAACATTTACATATGTCGTAAGAGGCAGCATTTGAAGACATGCTCTCACTGAGCCTAAGTTGGAAGATGGATCAGTCAGATTAATTCTTAGGAGCTGTCCCAAGAGTGAGACTCTGAAGCTGTAATGTTTTAACCTAATAAGGGTTATTACCCACTCAGGGGACATGGGATGAGGGTAGGCACCCTTGCTGAGGGGGCTGTTGCATCCAAAGGTCTTACAACCTGGGAAAAGAGGAAGCGAAGAGGCACATGAACTTGAACCGACTTCATCCCAGAGATCATACAGATGACTACTTCTGTCCACTCTGACCTGAGCTATTACAATGGTCCCACGCCAATGGCATGGGAACACGGGAAATGTAGGGAAGTACGTGAAATGTTTGCTGAGAGGAAGTTTTCTCTGTTGTAAGGATGATGGGAAATGGTGCTCTGGTCGTACCCATGACAGAGTGCATGTTCCCAGGAGGGGAGGGGAATGAGATGAGGCTGCTGGGATATAGTTTCCTGCATAGAGTAGCCCAAGGCATGAGGTTGGCTCCCTTCAGGAAGAGTGTATAGTCTCCAAAGAGCATGGGAGCCTTTGCCTGGGGCAGTACCAATGGGCTGGTTATTTGGGGCTGGGCAGAGTATGCGGTCTTCAGTATCAGGTGAGGATTTGTGTGTGACGCATAAATAGGGAAGGTCCATCAGCGCTTGGGAAAGGGACTCCAGATGAAGAGCTGTACGGTGGCCGCTGACCCACCTGATTCTCAGAGCTGGGATTCAGCCGCAGATGGAAACTGGTGACAAGTGAGCAGCTGGTTAGAAGCCTGAGCAAGCAGGTGAGGTGGCGATGGACAAGAAGGGTAGGACGGGGGGCTGTAGCCTTCTGCCAGTGCAGGCGCCACATAAAGTTCACCCCCGTAGACATTGGCTAGAGCAGCAGCAGAGTATTTCTAGACTCTGCTCAAGGGGGGTTGGAGAGAGTACCATAAAGCCATCAAAGTCAGGCTGAGCCTGCGGCTATTTTCACTCGTTGATTAAAAGGGCCCAGGGCAGGGGCGCCTGGGTAGCTCAGTCGGTTGAGCATCTGACTTCGGCTCAGGTCATGATCTCACAGTTCATGGGTTCAAGCCCCGTGTCGGGCTCTGTGCTAGCTCAGAGCCTGGAGCCTGCTTTGGATTCTGTATCTTCCTCTCTCACTCTCTCTCTCTCTCTCAGAAATAAATAAAACACATTAAAAATTTAAGAGAAAAAGGGGGCCCAGGGCAGGTTGAATCTAATAGTGCATATCATCTGCTGCTACAGTAATACCCGAACTGAGGAGAATTCCTACTCCTGTATCTTTTTAAACTACTCTTTTTTTAAAATGTTATTTATTATTGTCATTACTACTACTACTATTTTTATTTTGAGAGGTAGAGAGCAAGCAAGAGAGGGGCAGAAAGAGAAGGAAAGAGAGGATCCCAAGCAGGCTCTGCGCTGTCAGAGTGGAGCATGCGGGGCTCGAACTCACACGAACCTCGAGATCATAAACTGAGCCAAAATCAAGTGTCAGACGCTTAACCAGCTGAGCCACCCAGGCGCCCCCCCCCCCACTGTATTTTAATAAAGTAATATTTGGTCAGCTTCTCTTTGTCAAAGATAAAAGTCACCAAGGGGGAACAAGATCCTCCAAAAGACACCATGAAAGATGTCTGAGAGGGCAGAGACCGACCCTGATTGGGATCCTGGCACATCAGGTGTTTTCCATTGTCACCCATGAGCTCATTTGTTCCTCCCTAAGAGGCTGTTAGGTAGGAGAGGATTAGATATTTTTCCCATTATGTTAATGAGGAAGCTGAGATCTTTTGGGAGAGCTTAAGTGATTACTTCACAGAGGAGCAGCTAATATGTTGGGGGGGGCGGGGCTGGAATTCAAATCCAAACCTGATTCTCTTGTGCAAGGCTGCCTCTTGGCGGGAGGAAAGCAATGCTTGTGGGAGCGCCATCTTCTCCAACATCGTATTTCCATCCTAAGGGGCATCTACTGCTCTGCCATGACCAACCTCTTTCCTCTCCTCTGTCTCCAGGGGAACTGAGTTCGTGAAGATTCCTTCACAGACTTTCACCACTTCTTAACTACTCAACACTGAAGAGTAACCGTGCAGTGTGAGAAAGGGTCCGTGTTACTTTGTTTGGTTTCCCATCTTCCCTTTGGGCCCTCTCCAGGGGCAGTAGAAAGGGGCTATTTAGTTGAGAGACCAGGGGAAAATGAGATTGGGAGAGAGAGAGAACCATTTGGTGATTTGCGCTATCAGTAAACAGCCACTGAGCACCTACTGTCCACTGTGCTGGCCTGGGGCGAGATGGTGGTGTGACAGAAGTGAGTGAGTTCATTCCCGGCCTCAGAGTCTACTGTTGAGTTATTGCTACCCTTCACCGGATCTCTGTAGAAGTGAGTTCTTGGTTCTTATTTTGACAGCACCAAGTGTATGAGGCCTGTGGTTTCAGTGTGAGCCCCAACTTCCAGCTCACTGCCAGTCTGAATTTAGAAGTAGTGAACAGACATGAGTATAGCCTAGACCATGGGTCAGCTGACTGTGGCCCATCCAAACCATCTGTATTTGGAAATAAAGTTGTATTGGAACACGGCCATGCCCGCTTGTTTACATATAGTCTATGGCCACTTTAGAGCTGTATCAGCAGAGCGGAGTAGTTGTAACAGAAAACATATGGCCCGCAAAGCCTAAAATAGTTGCTGCTTGGCCGGATGGATGAAAACTTACTTTCTCCAGCCCTAGGTTCTTAGGGCCTCTTATTATAGATGGAGTGCTGTGCTGCTGTGCACTAAAGTCCATCCACTCCTGTCTATTCACAGCCATGGTTCCACTGATTTTCCTGCCGTCAGCAATGTGCCCTCTACTAGATCATTCCACCAGGATACACACATGCTGTTATTCTTTGGATCTTAGAAAACAAAACCCAGCAGAGCCTCCTCCTGACACCTCTTACTCCACCACTTGCTGCCCATTTCTTGGTCCTTCTTGACAACGTTTCCAAAGCATTGCCAACTGTGATTCTGCGTCTGCCCTTCTTTCTTAAAGTTGTCCTGACACCAAAACTGCTCTTGTGAAATCACCAGTGCTCTCTTGATGCGCGAATCTGATGGTCCGTTCCTGGTCCTCACCTTGCTCGACTTCCCAGCAGCAGCTGACACGTTAGGTCACCTCCCCTTCCTCCCTCATTTTTCTTCACTTGACTTCACACGGTGCCTTTGCATCTCATCTCCCATGTCACCTGCTGCTCCTTCTCTACCTTTTCCCCGATTCTTCTGCTTCTCCTGAAGTCTTACGTTAGCAAGTCTAGGCTTCAGCCCTTGGCCCTCCTGCCCTCTCTTCACTCACTCCTCTGATAATCTCAACAATCGCATGGCTTTAAAAGCAACCTCTATGCTCAAGACTCGCAGGTCTTAATCTTTGCCCCAGATCTTTCTCAGCCAAGTGCATACCCATCCATTAGCTCAAAATCAACATAACCAAAGTGGAAGTCTTAATAATATTCCCTCTGTCCCACAGAAGATGGGGCACCGCCACCAGTGCCCTGAGTCTCAGACTTTTGAGTCACTCATGACTCTTCTTCCACAGTCTATATCCAGTCACTACGAGGGCGTGGCCACCACTGGACTCCAGGCATTGTTTCTCATCCGGGTTACTGCAATAGTCCCCTAACTCATTTCTCTGCCTCCGCTTTTGCCTCCTTCATGTTTGTTTATTTCTTAGTGAGAGAGTGAGAGAGAATCCCAAGCAGGCTCTGCGTTATTAGCACAGAGCCCGATGTGGGGCTTGATCCCACAAACTGTGAGATCATGACTTGAGCCAAAATCAGGGACCAGACACTCAACTGACTGAGCCATCCAGGTGCCCCTTTATTTTTGACAGAGTAGTCAGTTACTCCTTGTAGGTTAGGTCAGATTATATTTGTCCTCTCCTTAGACCTCTCCAATGGCTCTCTACTTCCCTCAGAGTAAAAGCTGAAGTCTTTAAAAGGTTTGATAGAGCTGTATGTGATCTGATCCTATACAACCTGGCCCTGCCTCTCTGACCCCATGTCTTAATCCTCGGCACCCCTCAAAGTCTGCTTCAGCCACACCAGCCTTCTTCAATGCCTCGAACATGCCATGCATTCTGTTACCACAGGGCTTTTGCACTGGCTGTCTCCTCTGCCTAGAGCTCTCTTTCCCTACATAGGTAACTTTGCTCATAGAATGCCTGCTCAACTACCTTATTTAAAATTGCAAACTTCCCCCTCCAGCATTCTTTTCCATCTGCTCTTTTTTTCCCCCAAACCTCCGCCCCTTTGTAATATAATATATTCCTCACTTATTTGTTATGTCTGCTGTCGATCGTCCATTTCCCTCTGCTGGAATGGAAGTTTGGCCAAGAACAGGGATCACAGCATCTTCTGCTCACTGACTTATCCCATGTGCATGAATAACATCTGGCTCAGTGCAGACACTCAACAAATATTTGTCCAAGGGATGAATCATGAACTGTGAGGTAGTGATCAATTCAGATGATTAATAATGTTCTCTACTCTTAAAAAGAAAACACTGGTAGCAAGAGATAGACTTGGGAGAACGTCAGGAAGAGGCAGCCCCAGAACAGCCCAGGATGTTTTGGCTTCTGTGCCGCTGACCAGCGGTCAGAGGTTCACAGGGCATGTGGCTGAGTGGGGCTCCCTGCACGTCCCAGATAAGGGGTATCATGTGCGGTGGCGCTGGCTGTAATGACTACAAGGACTATTTTTACATAACAGAGGGGAAGATAATCCTACAGACGTGATGTAAAGGTCTGAAACATGTTGTACCATCTCAGGGAGGCTGGCAAGTTATGTTGTTTATCCCAGGGGCACCTCATTCCCAGACACTCTTTGAAAGCCTTAGGAAGGAATTTGTACGATGTTTCTGAGCAGGAAAGATTTTCCTGTACTCTTGTGCTATTCCATGATCTATGCGAGGCTTTGGGAGCTCTCCCAGAGCAGGAAAAGCATGCATTTGGAGTCAGAAGAAAGGATTTTGTGTATGTCTCTATCATTGTAACGCCTACACCTTGGGCAAGTTATTTAATCCTTCAACACCTTGATTTCTTTTTCTGTATAGTGGGGATAAAGGTGTCTACTCTTTCAATATTGCACTTAGGAGTAAATTAAACCACACACATGCATGCTTTTATTAATTGAAGGAACAGTATAAGGGAGGTCCTATAGTCATGCACCAAAACCAAACCAAACCAAACCAAACCAAACCAAAAAACAAACAAAAAACAACCCAGGGAATGACTGAAAAGCTCATGCAAATTTCCAAAATGTCATTTAATTACTAAACTCCAAAACAACTAAAACTATTTGCTAGCCACTTTTATGTTAAACCCAACCTGTGTTCTGGATTGTGAGGGTTAGAAGGTCTGGAGCAACGCCATTTCCCCTGACCCCCAGGCTTGTTGTACACAGGTGCAGGCACTGAGTGAGGCCAGGCAGCAGGTGCTGAGATTCCTAAGTGCGTCTGATCACCTCCTGATCCTCTTCTTTTTTATATAGAAAAATTTTTTTTTTATATAGAAAATTTTTTCCTGATCCTCTTCGGTTAAACTCATGTGTATTGCCTCATTATTACATTCCAGACCTTCTCAGATAAATTACTTCATGAGCTACAACAACCGAGTGAGGAGATGTTCGTAGGTCTCGTTTGCAGATGAGGAATTGTAGTCTCTGACAAGAAGAGTGATACTTCCAGTATTATATCATTAACAAGCGGCAGAATGAGGAAATCGACCATTAAAAAAAAAAGCATGCATTGCCTGCCTGCAGTATACATGCAGGTGCTCACAAGTCCAAGTCAGATGTCAGAGAGGATGGACTCTCTGGCCATTTGATTTTGTGAATACAATCCATACCCATGGCTGAAATTGTCCTTGAGGCAGCTCTGCCCTGTGAAATTCTCATCCTAGCTTGATGTGCATCTTCCCACAGCGTCACAGAGCACGCACTGACATTTAAAATTAAGTGTGTTACCTTTCACTGAGCTCACATGAGCCTTCCTCTAACTTATACCCTTTGGAAATAGTTTTTTGTTTTTGTTTTTCTGTGAACAAAGATGAATGGAATCTTGATTCTCTTTCTTCTGGACCATAACAGGACTCTATTTCCCAGTGTTCTCTGCAGTTAGTTGGGGACATGTACCTGAGTTATGGTGGAGGAAATGAAGAAGAATCGTGTGTCGCTGCTGGCCTAGCCCATGCACTGGGCTGACATTAGTGCCTTCATACTTTTTCCCCTTCTTCCAGCTGAATGTGGATGAGGAGGAGACCCTGGCATAGTAGAGCCACAATGTGGAAGGAGTTTGGGGTCCCAGGAAGACCAAGTGAAAGAAAAACTCCATGGACATGTTCACAGTCTCCAGATGATCAACAGGAGCTAGAAACAGGCTTTGACTTTGCCCTAACACCTGTTAGGGCTTGATTCAATAGCTGTGTTGAGCTAACTTGTGTGTGTTTAATTTCATAGCAGAGAGTTCTAGCTCCCAGGACTAAGACACCTGGGACAGAACAGTGTATCTCCCAGGCATGTCCATGGCTTTCAACACCTCTGTAGCATGCTGCATAGACTGCATTTGCAAACATGTCCTACTATCTATGATTAATTTATATAAAACCTGCAGGGTTCCAAAAGACAAAATGAGGAAAAATATAAACACAGATACAATCTTTTCTAAATCTTTATTTACAACTTAGAGTACATAAACTGGCATTTGGTAGGTGGTCAACTATACTCTGATGGCTTTATCTACCAAATGGGTAGAGAATGGTATTCTTTTTTAAATAGGTATATATTTTTATTTTATAAGATTTTAATTAGTTAGCACACAGTGCAATATTGGTTTCAGGAGTAGTATTCAGTGATTCATCACTTACATACAACACCCAGTGCTCATCACAACGAGTGCTCTCTTTAGTACCCATCACCTATCTAGCCCATCTCCCACCCACCTCCCTTCATCAATCCATAGTTTGTTCTTTATCATTAAGAGTCTCTTGTGGTTTGTTCTTCTCTCTTCTCTTTTTGCCTCCTTCTTCCTATATGTTCATCTGTTTTATTTCTTATATTCCACATATGTGTGAAATCATATGGCATTTGCCTTTCTCTGATTGACGTATCTCACTTAGTATATGCATTCTAGTTCTATCCATGTCATTTCAAATGACAAGATTTCATTCTTTTTGATGGCTGAGTAATATTCCAGTGTATATATACATACCACATTTTCTTTATCCTTTTATCAGTCAATGGGAATTTGGACTCTTTCTATAATTTGGCTACTGTTGATAATGCTGCTATAAACATTGAGATACGTGTACCCCTTCGAATCTGTGTGTTTGTAGTCTTTGGGTAAATACCTACTAGTGTAATTGCTGAATCATAGGATAGTTCTATTATTAGTTTCTGAGAGTGGTGTTCTTTGGCAGGTTTCTCACTTGTGGACATTTATGGGCCAATGTCCATGGATGGCTGCACTCGCAACAGAGAGACCTTGAACATTATCTATTGTCAAAGGAATACACTATCTTATTTCTGGCTAAATGAAGACAGGAGAATTGATACTAAAAATGATTTTCCCCACCTGTTCTATTTTCATGGATATTTTAATTCTAAAATTTTAATTCTATATCTCTTAAAAAAAGATTTCATTGATAAAACTGCCAAAACTCTTCAAGAATGAGAGTGCTAGCATGGCCCATCGGTTTAGCCTATGTTATTAGGTGTTGCTTTCCTTCCAAAAGCGCCTGGTTGTGCAGACTTGAGCTCTGATGTAGAGGGGACTGAGTGGTGTCAGTGTGCAAAGCAAAGCATGGTGAGTGGGGACAGAAAAGACCTAGAGTCTTTATTCACAGAGCAAATAAAGTCTTCAATCTCTGAGCTGGTCATTTGGGAGTGATGAGTGTCATGTCACTAGAGCTGTTTAGACAAAACTCACATCCGTGGGTCTGTATGTTTTTAGATGCCCTCTCTCCTTTTTAAGAGTAGTTTCTGGACATCAACTAAATTCCAGTTATACTTGAGGTTATATTGTGGAGCTCTACAAATGTGACAGTTCTTATTATTTATATTTGACCCTTTCTCTAAAGATCTATGGTAGTTTACAAAGATGAAGTAATAGAACAAGTTAAAAAAAGACATCATTGAAAGCACATGATTGTTAACACAACAAACCCTGCAAAATTAGAAAAGTAATCTTAATATCCAGTTGCAAATTCTAATGTCCTGATGGTCACTTAGGTTGACCTGCAGTTTAGACTCTGAACTGCCTAGTAGCAAGTGGAAGGAAAAGAGATCACTTACATGATTCAATCACACCTGATGAACACACCTCAGTTGCTCACGAAAAGTGCTAGAAATGAGATCGGGATAAATTTCCCCCACAGGGCCCCATAAGACAATTCACTGCTGTTCTGAATCAAGTCAACCATAAAGTTTTTGCAATACATATAATGGAAAGAACATAAAATCTCTTTGTGCCAGGCACTGTTATAATGCCGAAGCACTTTTTGTAGGACAGATGAGGATGAGGGCTAACATGGTATTATCTACAGACATAGCTTTATAATGGTTGGATGTTGCAAGAGTTTTGATGAAATAGACATTCTGCCTCACAGCCAAGTCTGTATATTTACTCTCTGTAAATGAGCTACTGGAAGGTGTCAGAGAACAAAGAGTTTGAGGGTATACTCTAGTTCCTTACTGGAAGAATCCCAGAGCTTAATATTTGTTTGGGATGCCAGTCTTCTCCATGTCTTCCCTTCCCACGTTAAAGCCCCAGGTTTCTAGAGATTTTATTCTTTCCTTTATCTCTCATCAATGCCTGCTTTTTGGAGAACATCTACTGGTTATTTGAGAGCCAAGCCCTGTGTAACTCCCCCTCAAGCACCCACTTAACAGGGCCAGTCATGGTTCTAGAAATTATTTTAAAATTTTTGCTTCAAAATGCCACCGAATAGCACCTCACTTAACCTTTCATAATCTCACATTAAAAGGGCTGTAGGACTCCCGTGAGACTCTGGAAAGAAATTGCACCAGCTACAACACTAGCAGACACACTGAGGATCCTGATTTGTAATCGACATACATTGCCCCTGAAGGAGATCAATGCAACTATCTGGCGAGAAGATGGAGAAGTGCCATGTTTCTCCCCATGGGTTGTACTCATGAGGGTTTGAACCCTTAATGGCTGCACTCTGAAGTTCTACACACCTGTTCTTCTCATGCTCTCTTTTGAGGTAACCCACTTCAAAAGAAGTGACTTTTTTTCCAGCATTACTGCTCTCTACTTTCCTCGTCAGAAGCTTCCATTTAATATCTGGAGAATCTGATTCTTAGAAAATGAAAGACAAGTGGCAGAAGGGGCTTCGCAGAAGAAGGCTGCCTCCTGAGTGGTGTCAGTGTGCAAAGCAAAGCATGGTGAGTGGGGACAGAAAAGACCTAGAGTAGTGGCCCAAGGAGAGCTTCAACATGCACCCATGTGGAGAGATAATGATTTAGGAACTGAAGAAAATTTCCTTCACATGAAAAAAAAAGTTAAAATCAACAGCCAATTGCAAACATCTCAAATGGTGAAATGTTATGGGCATTCTTTCTAAGATTGGAAAGAATGAGAATGCCCTCTATCACAATTTTTTTTTTGTTTATTTATTTTTGAGACAGAGAGAGACAGAGCACAAGCAGAGGAGGGGCAGAGAGAGAGGGAGACACAGGATCCATTGCGGGCTCCAGGCTCTGTGTCTGCATAGAACCCGATGTGGGGCTCGAACCCATGAACCATGAGATCATGACCTGAGCCAAAGTTGGACACTCAACCAACTGAGCCACCCAGTTGCCCCTCTATCACATTTTTTTACATATCTTTTTTTTGCACACACCTTGCATTATGTTTAATCAGTCTGGCTTATGGTATGCCAGACATTGTGCTAAATATTAAGGAGAAAATGGGGTGCAGAAATAGATATGGTACCTGACGTCATGGAGCTTATAATCTGTAAGGGGGATCTATAGCTGTTCATTGAATATTCACACACGGGGTGCCTGGGTGGCTCAGTCAGTTAAGTGGCCAACTCTTGATTTTGGCTCAGGCCACCATCTCACAGTTCGTGAGATCAAGCCCCACATCAGGCTCTGTCAGAGCCTGCTTAGGATTCTCTCTCTCCCCCTCTCTCTGCCCCTTTTCTGCTTGCATGCTCTTTCTCTCTTTCTCTCTCTATCACTCTCAAAATAAATAAATATTAAAAATAAAAATTAAAAAATAGTCATACACAATATGTAAAATTGTATTCATGGCAAATACCACAATGGAGAGCTACATGGATGTCTTGAGTGTATGTGATTTGAGCATTGACACAGGGCAAAGGCTTTTCTGAGGAACTGAGTGCAGAGCATAGGAAGAAAGACATTAGCAGTTTGCTAAGTGAAGAGGAGTACATGAACAGTGAGTTGGAATGTCATGTGATGGGAAGGGCTGAAGGCTGTTGGGGCTGGAGCTTGGAGAGGTGGCAGGTAGTGTGGTCTGAAGCTGGTGGGGTAAGTAAGGACCAGTGACCACAGATTGTAAGCAGTGGTAAGGAGCTGTGTCTTTTATTATGGGAAGAATAGGAAGATACTGACTGGTATTAGGGATCCAGGTAGCATGGTCATTTTATGTTGGAAAAATTGTCTAGCCAAGGCTGTGGGTAGACCAGAAGACTCCTGGAGAAGGTGGGTAGATGTGTAAGGAAGCTGTGGTCTCAAAACAAGAATTGACATAAGCTTGGGCAAGAGTAGTGGTGTTGATATAGAGAGAGAGGAGTGGAGGGGTGCAAGCAGCATGCTGGCATGTGGAAACAGAATTAAGGGAAAGAATATTGAGGGGATGCAATGCTCGCATTGACTGGCAGTACAATATTTACCTAGAAAATCAAAGATCATCAATACCAAGTTCTAAAATTATTATGAGTTCAACAAAAGGCAAATAGGACCTAATTTTATATGAAAATCTTGTATTTTGGCACCAAACAGTTGTTGTTATAAAAAGTTAATGTATTCATAAACAAAATAAGGTAAAACACCTAAATAAGACATGCAAAAAAAGAAAAAAGTAAGAAACTGAAAATTTTACTTATTACTATTAAAGAAGACCCAAATAAATATTAAAAAAGCATATATGATATTCCTTGAAAGGAAGATTAATAATTAATTAATATATCAACTTTCTGAAAACTCATTTATAGATTGAATACCATACCAGTGTCATATACACTATAAAAATTTCAAAAATCTTGATAAAACAATTTGGCAGTTCATCTAGAAGCTAAACAGATAAATAACTTAAATTTTTGTTGTTTGTTTTAAATTGTTTTTATTTATTTTATTTTTGAGCTTTTTTTTAATCTATAAGTAATCTCTACACCCACCATGGGGCTTGAATTCACAACCTCGAGCATGCTCCACCGACTGAGCCAGCCAGAGGCCCTGTTCCAAAATGTTTATAAGTATAAAAATGTGGAGGAATTTTTCTTCTGAATATTGAACCTTCTAAAGCTATAATCATTAAAAAAAATTAAATATGTGATACCAGTATAAGACTCAACGAACATTTTAATGGGAACGAGATACCGCCTTGGAGCAGATGGCAGCATCCAATAAAAATACCATCACAACCCCGTGGAGAAGGAGCGGTGGATGTAACAAATGGGGTTGGATTTAACATTATGGTTTTAGGAAAGACTCCCAGAGGGGTCTTGTTTTGAGCCATGATGGTTGATTGAAATTATCACAGTAAGAACAAAATATTCATGCATTTTCTAAGTTTTGAATTGTGCGCTAGAGACTCAAACTCATCAAACTCTTTCAGGAACCGTTATCAGTAATAAAGTTTAATCCTTACCCCCAACACTTTTCTTAGAGAATAGAAGGTAAGAAACACCATAATAGAAAAAGGTTTTGTAATATTCCTTCTCAGCTGTAGGTATTACCCAATTTGGTTATAAAGTGTGATGAGTCTATAAATTGAATACATACTTTATCTCCACGGGGCCCCCAAATATTTTTGTCCAGTATGTTCTTAATAGTTTTTTATTCTTTAGATTTTTTTAAGTGGTCCCTTGAACAACTGATTCAGAAGTATGCTGGCATGCACACATATTTAAGGATCTTCGGTGTATTTAAATACTACTCAATGGGAAGAAACACTAACATATTTTCTCTCTTCTCTCTCAGCCTGCAGTGACTAATTCACTCCTGTAAAACATTCAGGGTAATATAGCTAAAAAGAAATATCTAAAGTTTATGAATATTTCAGAATGTTTCTAATTTCGTTTCCATTTCTTATGAGACCTACCATTTCTAAATCCATTAAACTTAGTGATTCAACAGTAAACGTCACACTGGCCTTGTGAAGGGAAAATGCAGCTCAGAGCCACAAGAGTTGAATTCACAAGAGTTTCCTGAGAATGTGTGGTCAGGCACCCTGACATGTGTGGTATAGAGTCTGTGAAGGGTTATGCAAGTCTCCACATTCTTGTCCAAGCATCCTCGACCAATGTAACCCCTGGTCTTCTCTGATCACGGGTTACTTGTTCCAAAATGTTTGTTCTGTGAGAAATGCCAAGATCTTGTGAGAGTCAAACCAGATCTCCAGTCTGGGTCTCTGGCATGACATCCTCAACCATAATCCACAGACGCAGTTCTTTCAAGTTTAAAACTGGGTAATCACGAACCTGTTTTTGACAGAAGAGAGGGAAGGAAGTGGAGGACACTGGTCATGGCAGTGACTTCAATGCCAACACTAATTTCTAATTTTAATTTAGACCAAAAAAAAAAAAAATGGAGGGAAGTTTCCAAGGGTTTTCAGTCTTTTGAAACTTTAAAGATGGAGAACATGGTTAACAGTGATGAGTTTCATCAGACACAGGCCATTTTCTTGACTTTTGTTGCTCAAGAAAATTTCTATTCGGGAAAATGAGGAGTCAAAACCAGCCATGGGAGGAAAGTCACTGCTTTCGGTCATAGGAAAACAATGACATATTTCCATTTTGGCCTTTATATGGAAGAGAAAATTTGATTTCCAAGTTATATAAGCACTTTATTATATTACCTGATCATAACAGGATAAAACTTCCACTTAGAGGTAAAAGAATCAGGACAATGATATATGTCAGCCTTTCGTGTCTCCTATTAAAGCTTTGGTCACTCTGCATAATTAATCTCTGTTCTTAGCGAAGGCCTGGGTAGCTCATTGCTCAGTAGTAATCCCTTTGAACCAATTCTCCTTTTCAATTGATTTGGCTGGATTTGGTCTAGCGTGTACTATTCAGGTGCCATCATTCTATAAAACCCCTGCTATTCATTGATCTCTGACTATATGCCATGCATTGAGCTAGGGTTTTGCATACATTATTTTGTTCAATTCTCACCGCATTTGAGTAGGTTTTATAATTTCCAATTCACATATTTAAAAAAAAAATAGCCAATAGTGGTTTTGAAAAGAGAGTAAGTGTCTTTGTCTACTGGATTCACCCATTCCTAATGAGGTGATTGATAGGTGGTAGAAGATTTTAAAATGCTAGCTACTTCTCTAAACAGGTGCAAATGACAGTATCTTAGAACAAATGTTATTCATGGGAAGAATCACTGGCATGCCTTCCTAAGTTATAGAACGCTAAGGCCAGTAGGTACCATTGCTTAGGGGTTGGTTCAACAGAAACTTCCGGGCTTGATTGAATCCACTCACTCACAGGATGGCTGCTGGTATAGGGAACACAGACAATGACCTCCACACTCTCCTTAAGACTCCCAGTGTGGCCGATGGTCATGGTGGGTGGGGATATAATGCTGAATAAGTGGAATGGTGGCATGGAGCTCTGAGTCCAGTGATGAGCAATGGAGCTGCCTGGCCAAGCAGAGGCACTAGAACTCTAAGGTGAGAAAAGCCTTGAAGAGTGGGCACATTAATAAAGGCATCTCGGAAGAGGTGGGGTTTGCCCTGGCCCTGAAGCATGCTTTATCTGGAGCAAGACATCTTGACTCTAACTGCCTTTGACAGCAAAGCAACCATCCCATACAATGAAGATGGCTCCTAAGGGCGGGCTCATCATGCTTTGATGCCAGGGCTCCAGCTCTGTTTCTCTGCAGCTTCTCTCAGCTGTGTCTTCCTCTGGCTTGAGGTGACAGCATAATGACACAGCAGTTCTAGGAGCCAAATCCAAGGGAGACATAAAACCCAGGAGAACAGGGCCTTCTCTTTTTCTGCTTCTTTTTTTTTAGGAGCAAGGAGAATATTCCCCGAACTCCACCAGCAGACATTTCCTTATAGCTCATTGACCGTAATTGCATCACATGCCCAATATTACAACCATCCTTGGCAATGGGAGGGAGATTACCCTGATTGGCTTGTACCAATCAGGATTTATTCTTGGAGTGCGGTTAAGGTGGTCTTGGGAGGGGTGACTTTCTGAAAATTATGTGGGTTCCTTTAGAAAGACGGACCAGAATGACATTGTGCTGCAGACAACTGAGTATATCATACACATAATTTGTTTTACACAATTAGTAGAAGGAGAAGACATCCTGACCGGGAGCAAAAGTGAGGTTGCCTCATTGAAGGGGGAATGATTCATCTGGCTGGAACTTGAAGGCATGACGGGGAGCTACATCTGCAGAAGAGGGTGGAAATTGGCCTGATAGCGTCCTTGGCATGGAACATTCCTCAGAACCCTTGACGTGAATGCTTCATGTGCCTCTTAAATGCATTTATCAGGTGCTGATGTATCTCTAGTTAATTGACGTTCTGCTTGAAGTTGGGATGGGCATTTTGGATAATGGAGAGTTGACAAAATGAAGACAGCTCATATCAAAAGAAACTGTCAGAGTTAAGAGATTAGTCAGTTTTTGCCTTCATTCCAATGATCACTGCCAAGTTGCATGAGGCCAGGTGACATTTCTGCATCTTCTTCCTCTTCAAGGGAAATGTGTGGTCCTCTCATTCTCTGGAGGTCTGGTGACAGCAGTCTTCCCAGTTGGAGTTTGCTTTGAACATGGCACTGCTTTGGTGCTCCCAGGCATGAACAAAACACGGCATCGAATGAAGGAAAGGGGACATTGTCACTGCCTTGTATTCATGTGTTGTGTGATTTGGACTGTGTAGAGAGAAAGAATGGGGTGGACTCCTTTGGGAGGCTGAAAACCTGGATGACAAAAAGTTAGTTGTGATATCAGAAAACTTCTGATTTCCCCAAATACTTCATCTGACTCTCTTACCAACTGTGAGAGAAAAGGAGGGAAAGTTTTCCCTAAGGAATCCAAAGCCCATAGCAGACAGGTAGATTTTCCATGCTCATACAATTTGTAAATCATGAAGCAGATAATAGAATTCAGGTCCACCCTGACTCCGCCCTGGGATCTTTTAGCGACTTCTCAGCAATGAGCTGAGGCTGGTCTATTAGTTATCTGTTGCTATGTGGCTAATTTTCCTCAGTAATGACTTAAACAATATTTTTTTATCTCACAGTATCTGTAGGTCAGGAATCCGGGAGCAGATCAGAAGAGGGGTCTGCTTCAGATGAGGTCGTAGTCCAGCTGTTGACTAGGACAAGTCAAGGCCAAGGCTAAATCGGGGCTGTAGGATCTGTGTCTAAGCTCAGTCACATGGCTTCCGACAGAAGACCTTGGTTCTTTGCTGGCCGTTGATAGGAAGCCTCAGTTTCCCTCCACATGAACCTCTCCGTAGTTTCCTGAGTCTCCTCGTGAAATGGCAGCTGGCTTCCACCTGAGCAAGCGATAACAGAAAGAACAAGAAAAGCAGCTGCGATGATTTTTATGAAGTACACTTGGAAGTCACGCTCCATCATTTCAGCCACATTCTGTTTGTTAGGCAGTTAACAAGCATTGCCCACACTCAGGGGAAGGGGATTTAATCTCTGCCTCATGCTGGGAGGACAATCAAAGAATTTGTAGGTATGTTCTAAACCC
>NW_027551571.1:11090090-11223643 GCF_008692635.1 Crocuta crocuta
TTCTAAACCCGCCATAGCAGTGAAGGTGCAGCCTTTATCCTGACATCTGGGGTGAGTTCACTGTAGAGAAATTACTAAGTCTGAAGGCTTTAGAATGGAAGAGTGACAATTCACACCAATAGTAAACTCAGATGATTCAGTAGGAAATGTAGAGTTGGGGCGGGGGTTGGAATTTGACTAAGGCTTCTCAGTAAAAAACTTCAATTATGTTGATTCCATAGCTATGGATGAGTGAGGAGAGAAGGCATCTCTCCTATGTGGGATGGTGGGGGGTGGATGAAATTCCTGCAGCCCTGGTAACACCCCATAAATACTCGCTATTACAATCAGAATAACGCTTCATCCCTATTTCTGCTGGCTGTGTGGCCACCGAGTACCAAGGTCTCTATTTCAAGAGAGACAGCTTCCCCATGATGAGAAAATACAAGATTTACAAGATTTTTTCTTTTCTTTTTGTATTTGAGTTTTTATCTTAATTCCAGGTAGTAAACATACGGTATTATATTAGTTTCAAGTGTACACTGTAGTGATTCAACAATTCCAAGATCTTTTTCTAGGGCTGCTGACCTTTGAATTAAAGGGGGGGAGGGGCGCTGACCTCCCCACAGTGAGAACTTTCTGGTTCCTCAAAAGCTGAACTACTAATAGCTTGTATCACTGATAACACGAACAGTTGATTAACAAGTATTTTGTGCGTTATGCGTGTTAGAGGCTATAGATTCCTACAATAAAGTAAGCTAGAGAAAAGAAAATGTTATTCAGAAAATCATAAGAGAAAATACATTTACAGTGCTGGACTGTGCTCGTAAAGAAAAAAACCCACTCGTAAGCGAACCCGTGCAGACCCAGCTTGTGTTGTTTCAGGGTCAACTGTACGCTCTTAGCAGTTTCCGAAGTTCTGGAGAGAGCCGGGCATTCTGGGACCTGAAAGGCAAACACAGAGGGGTACCCTTCCCCTCGCCTCCAGCAGCCCCAGTGAGGGCTTTCAATCCAATGGCTTCCTCCGTCCAGGGGTCCAGGGAACCTCGAGAGAGCTGGCAAATACTCTGAACAGATAAAAGATAATTGAACAAGGAGCAAGTAGTAAACGGTGACAAAGTGCTATTTCCATAATAAGCTTATCTGAGTAAACTTTCTCAGAGCCCCTGAGTTCCCGAGCGGGGTGTGGATTTGGCAATAGTAAAGAAACAGGCCATGCCAGGAATGTCTGGGGGGCTCATGAATGCCCCTGAAGTGGCTGACGTTCCTATCTCTGCTTTGGATCCCTGCCACCTTGACGCTCATGTCAGCCGGTGTTTAATTGGCAAACAAGGCTTCAAAGGGTTGCAGGGCCCTGCTCTGAGGGCCCTGGGGCCTGTTAATGTTTAATTGTCATGTGCAAGGGCCCGCTAGCTCTTGGTAGATTTGGGCGTTTTATTGCACTTTGAAAAAGCAGTGTTATGAGTCTCCTTGTGCTCCGTGGGCATTTTTACAGACATGTCTGTGGGTCACATGTTGCCTAATCTAAACTATGAGCAGCAAAGGCTACTCCAGATATTCAGGAGGGGTGGCGAGCAAGTCACCTTTGAGCTGGAAATACTCCAGCTTGACTACATTTGCCCTAAAATCAAGAAGTATCCAGGGAACCTCTGGAATGTCAACAGAAAAAATTAAATGGGTTAGGGATGGGGGGGGAGGGGAAGAAGGAAAAGTCACAGAGGTGCAGTGACTGAAGGGGAAAAATGATACAATTCTGCCATTGAGTGGTGGCAGTGACTGTCTTTGAAGCTGGCTCTGGTACTCACGGCCCTGTGGGAAATGCAGTTTCTGTGTGTGTTGTGTTGTGTTTTGTGTTTTGTGGGTTTTTTGTTTTTTAATTTTTGCTCTTGGAAAAGGCCTATCTCCTTTATATTGCTCATGTAATTTAAAAAGTCAAAAGAGGGGCGCCTGGGTGTCTTAGTCGGTTAAGCGTCCGACTTTCGCTTAGGTCATGATCTCGCGGTTCGTGGGTTCGAGCCCCGCGTCGGGCTCTGTGCTGACTGCCAGCTCAGAGCCTGGAGCCTGTTTCAGTCTGTGACTCCCCCTCTCTCTGACCCTCCCCTGCTCACGCTGTCTCTCTCTCTCTCTCTCCAAGAAATAAATAAAAAACATTTAAAAAAATAAAAAAATAAAAAAAAGTCAAAAGAAACTATCTTAATAAGATGATATAGGCTTCATCTAATTACAGAGGGAAGAAGAAATAATGGAAGACAAATACATTTTCCCCCAAACTACTTGGAAATTGTGAATACGAGAGTAGCTTCCAACTTCCCGACATTTGAAAAGCTCTACTTTGGATTGAACAGGAGTGATTTCTTTGAATTTTCAACTCAGTTCTATGTCATTGAACATATCTTCCTTGAGTGCTTGCTATGTGTTCCTATCAAATAATTTCTTTAGTTTTGAATTAGTGGCTTTTCCAGAAATTGTTTCTTTTGCTGTACTGTGGAAATGTATCAGATTGTTGTTTTAATTATCTTTCTGCTGATTGTGAGTATCTCTCTAAGGAAGGAATGTAAGGAAAAATCTCTAATTATACCATTTATATCAGAATGGGAAAGGGTATATTTATCTCGTTTGGTAATTATGTATGTCGCAGCTAAAGAGTGAACATCAGCTAATGTCGACATTAGCCAGAAGGTCCTGGTAAGCATCGAGAAGTAGGTGAATAATAAATAAAAAATGATACAGCAAGTAGAAAGCATCTATACCCTTTATATGTTTAGATTAAATGAAAATCTCTTTGTTCTCCCTTTTTGCTCGTTTCTGCTTCTTAAACATAGTCAGGTTTTCAGGAGACCAGTGTCCCCGAGACGTGTGCTACGTTGCAGAATCCTGCGTAGAAGCATGTTTCAGGGCCGCGCAGCATGAGGTCAAGTTCGTAAGGCAATGACACTTCAAGTCTTTCAGAGGATTTAATCTCTTCTCTCTGGTTATCTTGTTTGCCTTAGTCCTCAGTCTTTCCATGTCTACTGCTGACTTAGCGATTCCCTCCTTTGCCAAGAGGAAAGCAGACAGCGCCCTCCAATCAGAGCCAGCCCCCTGAAGTTCAGTCGTGCTCGGGGGTTCCTGGCCCCTGAGCTCCAGCCTCTTCTGAATGCAGATTCAGGAAGACCCTATTATGCACAAAGCATGTGCCCTCCAAACCCATACGCACAGTTAATTAGTTTAGAGCCCTAAAATGTTATGTGATTCCTTTCTTAATAGAAACGAGAAGTGGTAAAGACGAGAGGCCTTTATTCACACTTTATCAGCTATTTTAAATTAAGGGGTATATTATCCTCTGGATAGATTTACAGGAACACCCATTATGCACCTCACTCCTATTATCATTAATGGCGGTAAATGCATGCACGCACAAGCAAAGCACTCTGGGGTTTACACAAGAGGCCACTCTCTTCCTTCTATTATTAACAATTCCTGCTGCACATTTCTTAAATATCTGCAAAATGAAACAAAACATTGGTCAGGATTTAAGGACTATCTGGGTATATGTTTTCCAAAGGAAATTGGAATGGTGCATTACAAAGGTTTGCAAATTTACTTTATGATAGCAAATGATTTTGATTGCTGCTCACCCTCCAGGAGCCACTCCAGAGGGGGAAGCGTGGGGGTGGAGGACCCATCTGAGGTTTTCCATGTCTGCACAGTATAAGGCTCTGCTAGCAGGGAATTGGCATCTTTGGCCTGTTGACTATTTTCTTGCACTGTTGACAAAGCCAGGATGAATGGGTAACAGAGACAGAAAAGTGGGAGAATAGACCATCTGTCCAGTTACAGGGCTGAAGCTGTTATCTGCCCCTCCATTCAGTTGTTTATTTATTCACCCATTCTTTTGCTCTATGGATGTGTTAAACACCTACTGTGTGCCAAGCTGTGCTAGGCAATGAGGATAGAAGAGTGAGGAGGAGAGATTAGGTCTTTGCCCCCAGGAAACTCACAATTTTCAAAATGGTAGAAAGTAAACAATTAATCGCACAGTTAGTTCTATTATGATTGCCATGCAGGAGAAGCATAGGGAGCAATAAAGAACTTGAATGAGTAGAAGGGAGAAGCAGGCAGGCACCTGGAGGGATAAATACACGAGCTTCACTCGAAGGAACCTCAACAGTCATCGCTGTGATGGCAGATAGTTGAGGAAGGCTAAGCGGGAGGGACAACATGTGCAAAGGCCCAGAGGCAGGCAGGATTCCAGTTCTGGCTCCGCCTCTCAATAAATAGTAGTAACAACGACTGGTCCCTCCCTCCCAAACACCCTACAGAAGGGTGTCTTTGCTTTCTTCTCCTTGCTGAAATAAAAGGCACATAATGAGGGCTACAATGTGCCATGTATCAGTTTGCCATGAATCTGAAGCTGAACCACAGCCAAGGAAACTCTTAGGGTCTGGATTATAAAACTAGCAGAATCCTTGCTAACTCTTCCTACCCCACCCCACCTCAGACACACGAGACAGGTCACCTTTGTGTTCCTTCTGACGGGTGAGCCTCTGAGGGGTGGGTCTCATAGCTCTCTCTACCTGTGCTAGCTCAACTCATCCGTGATGAACGACCTGATTTTAAAAACCTCTGCTGTGATCAGATACTTTTATAAAGTACAATAAAAATGCATTCCTGAGGAAATGATCATGTACTTTGATATCACAACCATATTAATTACTACAGAATTTTCTAGAAGCTTATGCTCAGTTTCTGTACTAATCTCCTTGCGTGTCGACAACAAACAGTTGGCACAGCAGGCCTCCTCTTAGAGATCAGGACTGTCCCTAGCCTTCAAATATTGCCTCATGAATCCCTGTGAGCCGGTCATCTGGGAATATATCTACAACTCTTGAAGTTATTGACATTTCCTGACTGAGTCACTTCTTGGGCAAGAGGTTTCCCCGCATGACTCCCCACAGCAAGAAGCAGGATTTCCTTTGCTAAACTCGCATCTCTAAAACACTAGGAGGCACTTGCCTTAAATTCTGTTTTTTCCAGGGCTGGCAGGGCGGTTCCCAATGTCCCCACTTCATGACGCTTTTTCTAAAGATTTCGGTGTCAACGTGAGAACTAAGATTCAAAAGCCAGGAGATGTGGCCGGCTGGAAAGTCTGGGCTGAGGCGGCTCGGCATTCACTCAGGGGCTGAAAAACCTGGATGTTTGGAACGGGAGATCTGAGTAGCCTTGGTGGCCTAAGCCTGGGCTTGAAAGAAAGAGACGGACGGCAAGGCAGAAAAGTGGTGGGGTCCCTGGCAAAGCTCTGAGTACAAGCAGTTGGGAGCCTAGTCACTGGGAAATGGGGGCCCTGAGTAGAAAGCGGCCTCTGAGAAACCTCAGAGGAAGAAACCCAACTCAACTCCCCTGCCCACCCTGCTGGCTTCTCTTGCTCTCTGTCCTTTACCCAAGTAGAAAACCACAAAGCTCAGTTGGCATCTCGTTAACTTTCTCACTCTACACTCTCCCTCTAGATTATCTTGCCTACACACATGGCTTCCATTATTTCATCAAAACCCATGACTTCCAGAGGATAGCTCTTACATACATCCTCATCCAAATTCTAGATTCTATATCACATTAACCTCTGGCCCTTCATGATGGGCTGAATAATGTTTCCCCAAAAGAGGACCGTGTCCTAATCTCTCAAACCTGTGAATATGTGATCTTTACATGGCAGAAGGGACTTGGCGGAAGGAATACACCCTGACTTTCGCCAATGAGTCTCATTCCACACCTCTGATCTCCAGAGCTGTGGGGTAAATCTTGCATAATGGGTTCAGCTCAGTGTGGCGAAAAGGAGAATGTGGGGAGGTGGTGGAGAGATGAGGTGGCTGGGACCAGACCATAAAGCCTGGACACCATGCTAAGGACCCTGGTCAGGCCACGTCCTTCCCACTAGCCTAGGAAGACAGAGATCTTCCTTCTCCTGCCTGGGTCACCACTTGCTTCTCCAGCCTGAAGAGATACATGTAATTCACCTAGCAATGAGTACGCAGGGTACGGACGATGACCAATCAGGTCAGATGCTGGCCATAAACAGCTGCGTATCCTGGCTGCAAACTAGCTCAGCAACTAGGCATGGCACGTGGTGCCCCTCACTCCAAGGCTGAGGGGACACCAGAAAGGAACTACATTCTGTCATATGGTAAGAACAGAAGTATGGGAACTCATCTCCTGCAGTTACCTTCCAACCATTAAAGGATTTCCACATAAAGACAGGAGGGAGCCTGGCACAGGAAAGGAGTCAGGGACCTGGGTTCGAAACCTGGTGCTACCTCTAACAGACCCTGAGAGGTCAACGAATTACTTTTCTGTCTTGGAAGTCCCTTTCTTTACCTGTAATTAGAGTTAATCACACAGATGCTACAGGATTCTTCTGAGGTTCAAATGAGGGCAGGTCTAAGAAAGTGCCTTTTGTACAGGTGGCTATTTAGAGCAAACAAAGCAAAAACAGCAAAAGATTACTGAAAGGTCTTAGTCTTAAAGGACACAGACTTTTTTGGTCCACTTTAGTGACCATTCACTTCTTATCAAATAACAATTGAAGCCCTCCTCTATACAGACTTCTAGGCATTCCAAGAATTGCTCTTAGGTACATACCTTCAGGAAATCTGTTATTGTACACTGTGTTGAAGGATGTCAACAGGTATATCTACCTGAATCATGCCTAAATTCTTCCTCTAGCATCTTTTTCCCAGGTCCCCCTCACCTGTAGCTATAGCCATGGCCTCTGCTTTTAGCTCAGCTTGTCTACAGAGTGCAGATAAATGAAAGCAGGTCTGTCTGCTAAAGGGAGCTGAGTACCCTGTGCTTATGCCCAGTTAGGTAAGGCACTTGAACTTTCCTAGAGGCCTTGCAGAATCATGGTGTCTTCATCTCAATGGGTACCTGTCACATAAGGAGCCCAGGTACTGGGGTAGCCAATGGCGAAGCTATTTGAGGGTGAAGTGGTGATAAAGGAGGTTCTCTGAGCACTTTTCATTCACTATCATCTTCTGGAAGAGGTCTGCATATACTAGCAGAGTCTCTGCAACGATCTTTCAAGTTCAGCTATCTCACTGGTACGATTGGAATTATAACAAGAATAATACCCTTCTTTCAGGACTGTGGAGGGAACAGACTGAGATGATGATGTACAGGAATCCACTCTGTAAATGAGCCATCTATTAGTGAGCCAGAGCTTCCGGAACAATATACTTCAGGCTGGGTGGCTTCAATCACAGAAATTTATTTTCTCACAGTTCTGGAGGCTGGACGTCCAAGATCAAGGTGTCAACAGGGCTGGTTTCTGGTGAAGCCTTCCTCCTTTCTGTGTCCTCTCATGGCCTTCGCTGGATATGCACACAACCCTGCTCTCTCCACTATTGTTATTTGTTATAGGGACGCCAATCCTGTTGGATTAGGGCCTTACCCTTATGATATCATTTAACCTTAATTACCTCCTAAAAGTTCTATTTCTGAATACAGTCACAAAAAGTGCTAGGGATTCAACATAAGAATTTAGAGGGAGACACAACTCAGTCCATAACACCCAGTTGTGCAGAACAATATTATTATAATGTTCATCTTGGAAACAAACACGAATAAGGCACAATTTTTTTCCAAAGGGAAATCTTTGGAAAGTGAATCATTAGTAGGAACATTTCCAGAATAAAATTACATTGTGCCCTTTCATCTCTTTATGCTCCCGAATCCCAGCTCTACGTCCAGCCCGTATCAGACTGCATTTCTTCAATACAAATACCCCTTGGAGATCTGTGCAGTCACTGAACAGGAAATCATTTCCCCAGGGAGACAGCTGGTCCTGGCCTGAGCTCAGAGCTTTCTCAGCTTTTGGGCTGTGAGCACAGATGTGGGCCCTGGGCTTCCCCGAGATTTCCTCTCACCAGCTTCTCACCTGGAGCTCTGCCTTGGAAGAATGCAGTTTCTATCTGTAGCTCAGCATAACTGACTGACTGAGAACAATCCTGCCCTTTTACCTAAAGTTTGCCCCGTATTGAAAGGCCCACATAAAAATCATTCTTTTGAATAGAAATGCCCTTTTGAGTGATTTCTCTCCAGGGCCATCTCATCCATTTGCCGAGCTGGGGACTGTGGAAGAGACTCGGGGGGCCGACCAGTGAGGGTAGGAGGAACCTTTTCCAGGACAGGAAAGTAAGATCCCTGCTCTTGCTCAGCCTGGGCATGAAGAGGAAATGAGTCAGACTCTCCTATGAAGCAAAGAGTAGCAGGAATGGAACCAAAATACCTATTATTAAGGATAAATTGTGATTGAACTAAGCTTATTTCAATGTTTCTCCTGGTCCTAAATTATTTCCAGTAAAAATTTTAAAAGTGGAGTTTATAGGCCAGAAAAGGGACAAGGGCCTTCTCATATTCATTTGGGGCTGCTTAGCCAATTCATTCACCCCCTTGTCATGGGGCAAGGTGGGTCGGGGGGCTGAAGGAGAGAGGTCAAGTCTTCCAACCCAGAGCTAGTTCAGTGGAGACAAGCTGCAAGGAGCTCAGTCGAGAGCCAACCCTCCACTGTGTCCTATGCTGGGGGCGGAGGGGCGGTGCCCTGGCTTAAATTGCACTCTCTGCACTTCTGATTTATTGTTACCATTTCTCCATTTTCTCCCTGTAGGGATCGTCATGCATGTCTTTAATAACAACGACAACAGAATAGGAATGCTAGACACTGGGAATGCAGAGGTCAGCGGGAGACATCAGAGCACTTAAAATCTGCAGGAGGAAACCTAAGAGCTGGGTGGAGACCAGGTTTGATTTACTCAGCTGCTTAAATATGTCACTGAGGACTCAGTTCTCAGTTATACCAACCACAGCCTCTATTTCAACCTGAAGCGCTGGCTGGCTCATAATTGTTGCCAGTGGTAAAGGGGGCTATTCACTGTCTTGTCCACACCCACAGGAGAGAGAGAAGCCTCTTCTCAAACCATAAAACTTCCATGGGGCCAACTTAGATGCATAACCCTGGCCCTGTCACTACTGTCAGTGCAGTGCCATTCTGGGACCCAGTGCCATCCCGATCCCAACTCTTGAAGGAGTCAGAGGTACCACTGTGGGCTGAGACAAGCCAGAACTCTTAGAGGACTGTGGAACCACATTGCTGGTCCACAGTGGAAAGATGGGATGGGGCTTTAGAAGAAACCATGTACAAACCAGACCAGAACCAATGCTTCCTGTTGCTTTCATTAGCCTTACTTGAAATTGGCATGCACCCAGTTTAACAAAAATCATTAGGGCCAGCATATTTATGACAATGAAACAAAATCACAACTTTCTCTTTTTGTTGTTTCTCTTTGGATATAACACCTCGCCTTGTCTTCAATTATACATTTACACTGATTTATTTTTTCCTGATGAACACATTTAAACATTCTCGATTAAATTTCCCTACTAGCAGGTGAGGATTTGTCTTCTTACCCTTTCCTTCCCACTTTCCCGCTGTTGTACATTCCCTCCCCTCCCTGTTCCAGGGGTCAAGTGTCTACCTATCACCTGTGGGCCAAATCCAGCCAGCAGGTTGTGCCTGAGGTAACAGTGGTTTTCGCGTTTTTAAAGAGTTATAAACATAAATATGCTAAAGCGATGGTAGGTAGCCCACAAAACCTAAATTATTTATTGTCTTGCTCTTTATAGGAAAAGTTTACCAAGTGCTGTTCTACCCTTCGGATAGAGTAATATTAAAATTTTGGCAAAATCAGAAATGATTTTTACATTGTTCTAAGTAAACATTGCTTATTATAAGCCCAAGTAATGCACTGTGATAATATTCCCTTGTAAACATTTTTAAAATCCGGTCTTAATACTTGTACTGATGTTTTACCAGTCCAGTTTGTCAACTCTCTTCAATCCTTGTCTGGCTCTAGCAAATGTATTGAATGTCTACTAATATTAATTTTTAAAATATAATTTATTGTCACATTGTCTTACATACAACACCCAGCGCTCATGCCGACAAGTCCTCTCATCAATGTCCATCACCCACTGTCCCTCTCCCACACTCCCTGCCACCTTCAGTTTGTTCTCTGTATTTAAACGTCTCTTGTGGTTTGCCTTCCTCCCTTTCTCCTGTGGTCTTCTGTTAAGTTTCTCAAGATCCACATTATTTTTAAATCCTAGAAATGGTTCACATCATGGACCAATATTTGTGTCCCCGAAAATCCATATGTTGAAGCTCTAATCCCCTCTGTGATGGGATTTGGAGGTGGCTTTGGGAGGTAACTAGCTCGTGAGGGTGGAGCCCGGGTGAACCAGACTCGTGCCCCTACAAGAACAGAAAGATGATCTTCCTCTTCTGTGTACATTTTTCATTCTATTTTCATAAAAAAAAAAAACTTGTTGAAATCTTTTATCTGCTTCATATTTCCATTCCTGTTCTTTTTGTCATTGTGGGTTTGTACTAGTTGGATAAGAGTTCATCAAAGCCTATATGTAAGGGATAAATATGTATAACTGTTGGTCCCTGCACTCATGGAGCTCAGAGTGTGAGAAGTATGGGCTAGTTAATAATCAAACAAACGTTGCAAACGTAAAGATGGGATTGTGACAAAGAAAGCTCTCTGAAGGAGAGAAGTTCAGAGGCTGTGAGTCCCAGCTGAGAGATGCTTGGCTCAAGAAGTTGGAGAAAACCTTCTGACTGAAGGACAGAACGGTCGAATATATTAAACTCTACAGTTAGTTGGATAAAATGGTTGCCACTGGGTCTTCTAGAGTGTTACATAGGCTGGACAAATCCATATTTCTTCATCAACAGACATGGCTCTGGTGTCCTCTGAACTTGGACTCTGTCTTATAGATACAATTCAGTTTATCAGCACAGGTAAGACTGAGCTTTGTTCTCTAACCTCAAGGTTAACATATAAACCAATACTTCTTGGGGCGCCTGGGTGGCTTAGTAGGTTAAGCATCCGACTTCAGCTCAGGTCATGATCTCACGGTTCGTGGGTTCAAGCCCCACGTCAGGCTCTGTGCTGACAGCTCAGAGCCTGGAGCCTGTCTTCAGATTCTGTGTCTCCCTCTCTCTCTGACCCTCCCTTGCTCACACTGTCTCTATCTCTCTCTCATAAATAAATTTAAAAAAACATTAAAAAACATTTAAACCAATGCTTCTTGAGTCTCATGATCTGCTCCAATTTGTACTGATTCTCAAGAATTTATTTCATGAAATGCTCATTATAGTTTTATGAGCTAGCTAGGTCCTCATATTATTTCTACTTCATAAATAAGGAAATCTGGAGCTTGAGACATGAAATATCTGATCAAAATATCTTCCTTAAGTGATGGGGCCAGAAACTGAACCTTGGTCTGATTGAATCATAAGATTATACTCTTAAATATGGAGAACAAACAGAGGGTTACTGGAGAGGTTGTGGGAGGGGAGGGGGTTGGGTAAGTGGGTGAGGGGCATTAAGGAATTTACTTTTGAAATCATCGTTGCACTATATGCTAACTAACTTGGATATGAATTTTAAAAAATTAACAAAAAATAATAAATTAAAAAAAAAGATTATACTCTCAACCACTAAGATACATGGTGTCCCACTTTTAGGGGAGCAGTGGTATGCTGGACACCCTGAGCACACACTTAGACTCAGAGTTTAAAATCAACACAATCTCTGCCCTGGGTCAGCCCTCTAAAGTAGAAGGTATTTGCGTTCATACAGATGAACCACGGGTCTCAGGAAAATGTTATCAAAATGAACAAGGATTTTTCTCTAAGTGCACAGAGAAGGCATTAGAAAAATGAGGACTTTTCTTCTTACTGCCCAAAGCTCTGAGTTGGTTAATGAAATTGACAGGTCAGGGCCCTCCGGTCCCTGAGGTTTCTTAGTCCGATCTTTGAGCTGATCCAAACTGTAGGCCCTCCAAACAGAAGCCACAAACCACAAGGCCAAGGTCCCACTGATCTCCCTGCTTCTGAATGGCCCCACAGGACAGACAGACCTCATGGCCTCAGGAAGAGTTATGAGTTTTGACATCCTGTAGTGAAAGGAACTGGCATCTTCCCTCAGCCAACTGCCCTCAACACACTGAAAACATGATTGATGATTCATGAGAACTATTTCTTTCTTCAGAGGGACCCTCTGGCTTTGCTTTGGGTGGAGGAATAAGTTGGCCACAATCAACTCCCCTGAAGAAGTGGTTTCCCCACCACATAACTCTTCATTCTGAGGACAATGGCTTTGCTCAGTGTGGTAAAGGGGAAGTTTAACCAAAGGAAAAACTGAGCCCACACTGATAAAACATCACTGTTATCAACAGACTGCCAGGCGTGAGAGCTGAAGCGCCCTGGCCTTGCGGTGACTTTGGGAGCATCCTCGGTATGTGTTTCCCAACTAACTGGCCCTCAGCATGGATGTGTCCCCACCTCCCCCAAAACCACTGGCAATGCCAGAGTTCAACCAAGTTGGCCTTTTAAACTTCTACTTACTCTCCAGCTCTGCCGCATGCCTCGCATAACTACACTTACTGAGGTTCACAGTTACACATTTACCAAAGGCTGTGACACTCACCTTCCCGGAGGCAGCCTTTGGGGCACTATGGAAGCCATTTATGACTTGGAGTAGCTCCTCGTGTTGATTACCGAGTGCCTATTATATGTCAAAGAACTGTGTTTGATGCTGTATTTGTTCTCGCAATTAATCTCCACCAGACTCTATCAAGAGAATAGTAGTTGTCTATTTTTAGAAATAAGTTCAAAAGATTAAGCTAATTTCTTAAGGTAACATAGATAGTTACAGAGCAGGATTTAAACGGGGGGCATCTGATGCAGAGGAATGTGCTTAGGCTGTCATGCAAATGTCCCTATCTATTTTCATATGTGAACCAGGTCCCGGGAGAAGAAAGAATGGAAATCACATATCTTCTGGTATGGAATTCGGAAAGATCTTCAGTTTCCCCTAAATCCAAAAGTACAAAGCTTTCTTGATTAGGAAATAGAAATGCCTACGTCTTAAACTTCCAAGTGGGAAGCATAGCCCTTCGAGCTGACACCTTCCCTTGCAGGGAGACCTTTAGGTATGAAGATGGAAGAATGTGGGACAGGAAGTATATCCTTTCTTCTCAAAGGGGAAGAGGAACCTAGGGCTGGGTCTCTAACCTGACTCCCTGCCCCGCCGGTGAAGGTGGGTACCAGGGGGGCCTCTGAATCCCAGAAGGCCATAGCCCACCCCTCACAGGTTAGTGTGGCCTCATCCTTCCAGAGTGACGTCACTCTCTGAGAGCAAGAGGAGCAAGAGGGATATCACGCCACCCATGTGCTACTGCTTCAGCCTTCTCCTGTCTGAACCACTTCATGGTAAAAAAAGGAATACCTCCCTCAGATAAGCACAATTTCCGAATTGGATTCTAGGAGATAAATTAATTAAAGGAAGATTCATTTTTGGTCTGGAGCAGGAGCCACACACAGAGATTGCACAAAAGGGTCTTTAGGAATATGGGAAAATATTAGAACATTTTTTACTCCCTCTTTTGGGTTTATATTTGATATATAATTTATAATACATACAACAAATTTTATAGCAAGTGAGCAAGGTAGACAAGGATGTTATTTATTTTTAAAAAATAAATGTACAAGTATTGGGGAGCATGTGATCATGGAAGATTTTTATACGCTGACAAATGTACATTTTCCTAAAACTTTTGAGACAATCATAGTCTAAAGGGGGAGACTGATGTGACTGGAAAGCAGTGCAAAGTACCATTGGATGGTTACAAGGTGCAAACACGATGTTTGCACCTGGTCCTGAGAAAGGGACGAAAAAGGTACAGAAGGAAAAGACTATTAGATATTATTATTATTATTATTAATGGTGGGCATAGCACTGGATAAGCATACTGTTTAGACCTTTAAACTGTCACTAGATATTATTCTCAATTATTTAGATATTGTTGTTAGTAGCACTATTTAGATAAGTTTATTTGAATTTTCAGAGTTCTCTCCTCCCTTTTCTTTTTACAGGACTTTGGAATGGCCTAAAAGCTGCATCTAGAACATTATTCCTAAGGAAGAAGTCTCCTTTACAGTGAAGGCCTGCTGATGTTGGGAGCTTCCTGCTTCCCCAGCAAAGCCCATACCTTAGGGTCTGAGGACGGAGTGCTGGGGGAGAGGGGGAAGTGGAATCCAACCTCATGCTCCTCTCTCTGTAGTTGCTCTTCCTTTCCTTTTTTTCCCCCTTTTTCCCCCTTCAGAGACCCGATGCATTGTTCATCCTCTTCGTGGGGCCCCTCATCATCAAACTCTGCACACCTGCCAATCATCAAAATGTCTTCTGGGAGTCAGTTTCCTAATATTCTGTCTGTCATCTCCTCTCTGCCTCTACCAGTACGACCCTACTTCGGTCTACCATCATTTATTGCCTAGAATACCATGACAGCTTCCCAAGCTTCCTCTCTGCTTCCAGATACACCTCTTTTTACTCAGTCTTTACAGAGTAAATGTTCCAAAGTGCATATGTGCTCCAAGCACTCCTGTTGAAACGTTCTTCCTTAGTGCCTCATCCCCTAACTTGGTAAACCATGACATCCAGAGTCTGGCCTCAAGCCTGAATTCCCACCACAATCTGCCATGCTGTCTACATTCCAGTTGTACACCAAACATTTGACTTGTTTCTAGAATTTTCATCAAAATGTTCCATGTGCCTTTCCCTTTCTTTCTCTATGGCATAATCTTTCCTGTCCTATGAAGCCTTGTTCCCAGGTTTTGTAACTCAGTTCCTAGACCATAGCTCTTATCACCCTATTGTCAGTGTATATTTACATAACTATCTACCCTGTTAGATGAAAAGATCCTTGGGGGCACCTGCGGGGCTCAGTCAGTTAAGCATCTGGCTCTTGACTTTGGCTCAGGTCATGATCTCATGGTTTGTGGGTTCGAGCCCCAAGCTGGGCTCTACACTGACAGCATGGAGCCTGCTTGGGATTCTTTGTCTCCCTCTCTCTCTGCCCCCCACACTCATGTCCTCTCTCTCTCTCTCTCTCTTTCTCTCTCAAAATAAATAAATAAACTTAAAAAAAAGAAGAGCTCCTTGAGGAAGAAGAGTATCCTTTCATTATACTCTCCACACCAGTGGCTGTAGGCAGTTTTGAGTACCGCAGTAGCTAAGGTGAATTCCTTCCTCCAACACGGATCTTCACTGTCTCAACTACTCAAGAGCCATGCATTTCCTCACGGAGAAGTTTAAAGTCACTCAGACAGATAATGGCCATTACTGGATCCAAAGATGATTGGCTTACTACCAACATGTTCCGCTAAGAGTTAAGAAATGCATTTCGCTTTGGAATCTAGAAACAAACCATCCTAGATAAAGCATCTGAATTCTGGTCAGAGTAGTTAGTACTCTAGGGAACCACTAACACTCATTCACGATCAGACTGCAAGATAAAAACCTCTTTTCTGTTCTTAACCTCAACCCCCTCTTGGTGGGGGGGTCTCCAGGGAGACCAGGATGCACGGTGCAATGACAAACATGGTTAGAATCAGCTGGTACGTACACAAAAGGAAGATGGAAGTCAGAAATGGTGAGACACATTTCAGAGATCAACACATTCTGAGGGTCCAAGAAGGAGGGTATTTGGAGGAAAACCCACACCAGGTAAAGGCAGCTAGGGAGGGGCTGTCTAGGATTTAAGTGAATCTTTCAGTCATTACTAGGATAAGGCGATTCAGATTTTTCTCCTCCACCAGCGGTCCTTTCCTCTCTATTCCTCTTTACATTCTTTTGTGTACTTCTTCTTCCTTCCTCTCAGTCACTCAGCCATCAGAGGCATGCCAGCTTCTTTATCTCTTCTGGAGACTGAGTAAAGGGAGAGAGAGTACCACCACCTCTAGGCAGCTTGAGGAGGAAAGGGAAGGAAATGAATGTGAGCCACTTAGCTGGCTACTTCTCATACCCAGATTCAACTGTAAGGCTTTAAGAAGCTTTACTGGCAAGGACAAAGGATTGACCAATGCTTTGAAAAGTATCAGCCCTGGCTGCTTCAAGAAAACAGGTCTCCTAAACTCTAGCTAAAATTCAGTGGGTGGAAGATTCTCAGCTAATTTCCTCCCTCTGACCAGATCTTAGTGGCCTTATTCATGGAATGGGAAAAGATGTTTGTCTTCTGAAGGTAAAAAGCTACCTACACTGAGAGAAATGCGAGCTGAATTCTGGTATCTGGTTGGCTTTATTGAAAGCAAGGAAAGGACCCTGTGTTGGGTTTAGAACTTCTGCATACGGTTGCATAGATTATGTTCTGTTCAACTTTAGGAGATGCCATTTGCTTAACCTCTATAAGGTGATAATCACATACGCTCTCATGTAAACGAAGGCCCCTGGAGTTGAGCAGAGCATAGGCCATGTAAAGGGGAGGGCCTCTGACATGCCAGAGCAATCCTGGACCTCCTGTGACATAACTCCCGTGGTTCAGTTGAATCAGCTTGATTTCTGATTGGAAGGATACACACCAACTCCGGGGAACTTGTCCTCTAGAATGAAAATCGGAACCCATGTCTAACAAAAGACTTTTCCTGGGAGACACTGATGTCATTTGCTTGCATAACAAAATCCGAACAAACAAGACCTTTTGTTCCTCTTTCAGGAAATTGAAGAATGAGCTAAGAGTGATTGAAGAGATGCATGTGAATAAAGGAATCTGTTTTCCCTGTGGGCAATGGAAGAAATCTGATGAAAAGTAACTTCCCTGATATAACAGTAGACAACTCAAATGGGGTGCTGGTTTTTAGTGACTTGGTGTTTTTTTCCTAATGTTAATTTTTGAGAGAGAGAGCACAAGCAGGGGAGGGGCAGGAAGAGAGAGGGAGAGGGAGAATCCCAAGCAGGCTCCACGCTGTCAGCACAGAGCCTGATGCAAGGCTCGAACTCACAAACCATGAGATCATGAAATCATGACTTGAACTGAAGTCGGGCGCTTAACTGACTGAGTCATCCAGGCACCCCCAAACAGGCAATTTAAAGAGAGTTTTTGCACTGAAACTTTTGGGGAGAAGTGAAAGAGATAGGAGTAGTTGTTATTCAGTATCTTGGACACGTCAGCGCTGATAGCAAGGTTCTATTACAGCCTGAGATGCGCATGTACAAGGATACCCCAAACCATACCTCTACCCTCTACCAAGCTGGGCAATTACTGATCTTGCCCCTGGGTCTAAAGAAAGCCACAGCAAACTGAACAGGAGAAGTAGGTTTGCTTTTGACTAGCATCTCCCAACCCAAGCTTGTCCATAAGGGAGCATTTCCTTTTGACCTGGTTGTGACTCAGGCCCTGGCCCATGTCCGTCTGCTCTGCCCATCTTTATCTTTGCATTTTATTTTTTCAGTCTGGGCAACCACTATATGATCTCACCTCCTCTTATGGCTTCGATTATAAGACATAAACTGATGATTTCCCCAACTGGTCTTACCTCCAGCCTAGATTCTCCTCTGAGCTCCAGGCCCACAGTTCTAATCATCCAGTGGACAGCTCTAGCTGGACGTGTTGTACTGAGGTTCTTTCTCCAAACCCACAAGATAAATTTATTTTGTTCTCTGCCCTTCTGTGATCAATTGGTTCTAAACTGAGAAGTGAATTGATGAAAGAGATATTATTAATATCAATCCTTAAAACCTCCATAATTCCCGTTTTAAGATGGGGTAAAATGAGATGTGAGGCTGATATACACTGAGCCCAGAGGGTAAAAGTCTCATATAAGGTCATTTATACTAAATAACAGACTTGCAATCTCAAAGTACACATTTATGAAGTCCAAACTTAGGATTTTTAGTGCAGGATTCTAGGCTTAGGTTAGCATAATTTGCTTGACCATATTGGCATTTAACATAAGGCCATTTATTGGGTGCTTGGAAATCAGGTTTAAGTATTATTGAAATTATCATTACAATGCCCCTCTGGGTTTTGGATAATAACAGTTACTGCCTCCAACCCCCAACGGCAGCCAAGCAGCCTCCAGAACTTTGCGTTTCAGGTGTGTAAAGATAGGCCTCAGCAACAAGAAGATTATTCTCTCACCATTCCTTAAAATTTAGGTCCAATGCTTAAAATAGAAACGGTGAAGAATGCATTGCCCTAGGTAAACTGTATCTGTTTATGATAAACCAAGGTTTGCAAAAGGGTATTTTAAAAAGACGCAAGACATGTCTCTTTTGTACTTCAAAAGCCATTTGGTCCTGAGTCCAACAGGCAAAGTGGTTATTATGGTCCTATGTGGGAAAAGCGGGTGAGGCTGGAATGTGCCCAGTAAACATGAAACCCCATCCACAGGGCTCCACGTGCTCCCACTGCTCTGGTGAGGCTAATTGGAGGAGAACAACCTTTTTTGAGAAAGGAAAGAAATTTCTGGATTTGAAGCAGATGTCTGGACCTTGTCGAATCTACACTGAAGGCTTTTAAAGGAAATATTGCAATAATTAGGAGTCCGGTTTGAAGTCAATGTGTTGCTGTAAAAATTAAGGATGTTTATAACTGTGGGAAGGTTCTCTTTAAAAACTCAATTCTGATTCCAATTTGCTAGCAAATTGCATCCTGGCCCCATGGAAGGAGGGATCAGGGGACCTGTTTAATAGATCAGGATCCTCCCTGTCCGATGAAGAGGAGGGTATTCATTGATGCTGATGAAAAGTAAATATGAATTCTCATGTAGCATCCAGAATTTAAACGGAATATTTTCTCAGTTGATTTACAAAAAGAAAAGAAAGATGAAAACAAAACAAAACAACAACAACCAAACAAACAAACAAACAGAAAAAGAAGACTTGGCTTTCCTTGTGTGGTCCCTGGAATGGGAAATCTAGTATTTGCTGAAATCACCGTAAGTTTTCAGTTATTGCTTAGTCAAGAAACACCATATTATATTCAATTTCAGCATAGTCCAGGACAAGAAACTAGAGAATACGTGGACTGACTTTCCCTGCAGTCATAGACAATTATTAATTTTGAGGGGGAGAACATTTGACTTGCATGCACCAGAAAGGGAAGAAATCTTAGGTTTATCAACCAGTTCAGAGTAACACCGAGAAGAAAACGCTGTAGTGAAGGGAAATCAGAGGTAGATGTACCTCAGTGCAAAGCCAGCTTCTATTTCTCAGCTTTGTGATCATAAAAGTTTTGAACCTTGCTTCCTCAACTATATTAGGTATAATGATAACTACCTTTCATTGTTGTTTTGAGAATTGATTATAATAGTACATGTAAAGCATTTATCCTGGCACAGGCACATCGTGGGTACATAAGGAAAAAAATAACTCTCCTCCATACCCATTTATATTCCATTTATACACACTGCTTTCTTTGTCAGGTTCCAGTCCTTTATTCACATATCAGTAGGTCAATGTCATTGTTGGGACAATACAGCTTATAGCAGCACAGAGAGGAAGGGAAGGAAACTATATTAGAGTCAACTGAATGTTACTTAACACCCCTTCTTCTTTTTAGTAATAGAACACCCAAGTTATAGTTGGACACAGGATTTTTTAGCTAAAGACTACATTTCCTGTCTCTCTTGCAGTGAGGTATACAGTGTGACCAGATTCTGTGTGTGGAAGTGATGATGTGCACAATTTCTCCATCATACCACTTGTCCTTTACCTGTTCTTTCTCTTCTCATGGATACAAACATGCACACAATGATGGTAAGTCAATGTTACCCTGTAGATGAAGGCAATATCTCAGTGGATGGAAAGACACAAAAACAGAAGAAGCCTGGGTGCCTGGATGACTTTGTGAAGCAGAGCTCCTTAGGCCTTTGGGATCACCCATCCCTTCAGACTTCTGTATCAGAGAAAACAATGAAACTATTCTGCATCAGTCATTTTTATTTTGCTCATCATTAAAGCACTTAAACATATATCCCAACTATTACAGTAATTCAACCGTATTGCACTCTAAAATACACATTAGGTCATGTGAGTCATCTGCTGCAGAAACAGCTGCAGCCCCACAATGTTCATCAGTGAATTGCGTTTAGGGTATCCCAGGCGTGACTGGTGACAAGATTAAGAACGGCCAGCTCTGGGGCAGAGAGGACACCAGCCTCGCTGCAGGGTGGTAAGGGCTTGGTGAATAAAGGGAGATAACTGTGCAGAGGTGGCTTGAGACCAATTAGGAGGATCCGTATTTGATTAGGGAACCAGCTTCAGACTATCAGGCTTAGGAAGTAATTTGGGGGACTTTTGTCTACCCTGGCTGAATTCTGCATGATCGAGTTTGATTTATCCATCTCCAGGCCTTCATCTTTTAGAAGAACCTTTTGAACATGCAAAGACACATTGAATTGGCACTGAGCATATTCTTTGAGACCTCCCTCAAATGCCACCTGATTCTTAAAGTCTCCCTTCATTGCCCTTAATTGTCCCCGTCAGGTTGAATTGTGAGCTCCCCTATGGTCCACAACATTTAGTTGCTCATTCATTAATTCAGAGATGATTAATTTAACAGAGTTTATTGATCATTTACTATGTGGCTAGTCAGATACTGAGAATTCAGATATACCTAAAAATTAGCCCTTATTTATATGGAGTATACAGTCTAGACTCTATGAATACTCACTGTCAATGACTGGGCTTCCCCTTCATGATAGGTCTTTTGAAAGTGTTGTAAATAGACAGAAAGCCTTTGTCTTCAGAAAGCCCATGATTTATAATTATTATTAAATACAGTCCTCATTTTAGTTCTGCCTTAAAATTATAGACAGCTATGTTGTATACTTAGACCTATCAGTAGATGAGTTCTTTGCTAGTGGAAACTGTGTTGCATTTATCTATGGTCCTCTCCCCCTCCACAGTAAATATTTTTGGCCTAGTGTATACTAAATATTCTGCAAATGTTTGTGGAAATTAAATCCATGCATCCCTTCAAAATTAGGCATCTCCATTCTAGAAAACCAAAGACGCATGTAGAGCCATTTTTAATTTCTCAATCATCATTAAACACCATCAAACTAATTATTACCAAAGGAATAATTTTAAAACACAGAACAACCCTCTCTGCTTCAATGCTCTTCTTTACTTTTCTTCTGCTAATGGGAAAAGATGGTGAAAAGTCATTTGTTCTCAATGTTTTCCAGAAACACTTTCTTTTGTGACTGGTAAAATTCAAGTGGTTTTTCAACTTTATTTATGAGGCAGTAACTGTGTGAGTGGTTTTTACACTTCATTTATAAGATAGCAACTAGTACATGTGTCAAAGTTATTTTGAACTAATTTTTAAAAAACATTTTAATGTTTATTTTCGGGGGTGGGGAGGGGCAGAAAGAGAGGGAGACACAGAATCTGAAGCAAGCTCCAGGCTCTGAGCTGTCAGCACAGAGCCCAATGTAGGGCTCAAACTCATGAACTGTGAGATCATGACCTGAGCTGAAGCTGGATGCTTAACCGACTGAGCCACACAGCCATCCAGATTTTGAACTAATTTTGTAAGACCATTGTAATTTTCAGTACCAAAATCCACATTTGCACAAAAGGGAATAAATTCACGTCTCAAGACACTTATTTAATCTTAACTCATTTTGCTTAGAGGAGGATAAAATTAGTTTAGAAAAACGTATCCCCATATTCTAATAAAATACCAACGATACTAACATATTAATTTTTTCAATGTTAATTGAATAAAAACCTAATGTATAGTGACATATACAAGCCAGAGCTATGTTGCTCCCGACCAATAAAGAGAAAGTCAAAGAACTAATCTTAAGGATTGAGTGTAAGGAAACCCTTAAAATATCATTCAGAGGCTCAAAGAAATGTCCTAAAGAAAGCATCACATAGAAACACTTGCCTAATACTAACCTCCGTTAAGCATGGTGCCTCTAGCAATTACCCCAAACATGAAAACCAATGACCTAACATAGTTTTTTATTGGTGATTTAAAAAGAAAATGCAGGGCTTATTTTAGTTGGAAGAGGGATAAAAGTCAAAATAACTGTCTCATTAGAGAAATACTCAATGGTCTTCTTTAAGCCAGGGCCTTAAGGCCTTTTGCTTAGATAATTAAAAGAAACTCTTAACCGGCTGCCCTGCCTCCCACTCTCCTACATAATCCCTCCTGAATACTGAGGCCAGAATGAGCTGTCTAAATTGTATAGTTGACACTGTCACTCCTCTACTTCAAATCTTAAAACTCTCCATTACTTTCAGATATCATAAAATGATATACAACAGTGCTTTTAGGCACGGATCCAGGGACTGGTGTTGACGCATTTTAGTAAGTTTTCACTGGCCCGTGGCTAAATGAGACAAAGAAGGGTAACATGGCAAGTTGTTCATAAAGCTACATGGAATAGAATTTATTCAACTTATTAAAAGTATTGTTCTTTTAAAATTGTTTTTAATGTTTTATTTATTTCTGAGAGAGAGAGAGAGAGAGAGAGACAACGTGAACAGGGGAGGGTCAGAGAGAGAGGGAGACACAGAATCTGAAACAGGCTCCAGGCTCTAAGCTAGCTGTCAGCACAGAGCCCGACGTGGGGCTTGAACCCACCGTGAGATCGTGACCTGAGCCAAAGTTGAACACTCAACCGACTTAGCCACCCCATTCTTCCATTCTAATTTTTAACAGAAGTCATTTACAATTTTTCAGTATTAAATTTATAAATAGTTGCGTGATTTTTCAGATATGTTTTTTATTTTTAGCTATCAGCTTTCAGTCTAATTCTTCCATGATCAGAAAGTGAATGTTATATGATCTCAATATATTTAGATATTTTGAGATTGTTTTATGGCCCAGAATATGATTCAGTTTTCTGTATACTTGCAATTAATTTGCATTCTGCTACTTTTGAATTCCATGTTCTATAAATGTCAATTTGATCAAACTGGTGTATAGTATGGCTCAATTCTGCTCTGTCCTGAATGATTTTTCTATCTGTTTTATCAGTTACAGAGAAAGAAATGTTGACATCTCCAAGTATAATTGTGGATTTGTTTATTTCTTGTTGCAGTTCAATCAGTTAAGTTATATAACCTAAGATTTTTTTGGAGCTTTGTTATTTGGTTTGTACCAAATTAGGATTGTTATAGCTTCCTCATCAATTTACCATGTAATGCTTATCAAAGTCTCTATCTCTGGTAATAGGTTTTACAACTACTTTAACATCAGTATAGCCATTTCATCTTCCTATGGGCTGGTATTTGCATGGCATATCTTTTTCTATTATTTAATGTGCCTATATAATTATATTTACAGTAGGGCTTTTTTTTTATAGAAAACATATCCTTGAATCAACTAGGTCTTACTTTTTTTTTTTTTTAACCAACCTATTAATCTGTGAATCTCTTTGGGAATGTCAAATCATTTCACTTAACGTAGTTGTCAATATGGTTAAGTTTTTTTTTTTAATATTTTTTATTTCTGAGAGAGAGAGAGAGAGAGAGAGAGAGAAACAGCGTGAACAGGGGAGGGTCAGAGAGAGAGGGAGACACAGAATCAGAAGCAGGCTCCAGGCTCTGAGCTGTCAGCACAGAGCCCGACACGGGGCTTGAGCCCACAAACCATGTGATCATGACCTGAGGCGAAGTCGGACCTTAACCGACTGAGCCACCCAGGTGCCCCAAGTTTAAAGCTACTAGTTTGGTATCAGTTTTCTTCTTACCTCTTTTTGGGCTTTTCCCCTCTTTACCAGTTTTTGTGTATTTTAATTTTGTATATTTTAGGATTCTACTTTAATTTGTTTTGTTTTTAATTTAATCCATTTTCCCCTTTAGTCCTTTGTACTCTTGGCATGCAGTCTATACGTGTTATAAACCCACAAGACAGTCACTACTTTTTACCTTAAATAACTTTATAACTTAAGGAAGTTCAGAAAAAAAGAAAAAGAAAATATCTTTAAAATTATCTATGAATTTGCCATTTTTGATGCTCTGCATTTCTTCATATAGATATAAATTTCTATCTGGTACCATTTTCCTTCTGCCGAAAGAATTTCCTTTAACATTTAAAAAAAGGTATACTTACTTATTTTGAGAGACAGAGAGGAAGAGTGAGAGAGAGAGAAAGAGAATAGGGGAGGGTCAGAGAGAAAGGGAAAGAAAGGATCCTAAGGATCCTAAGCAGCCTCTTCACTGTTCGCCTTGTTAGTGGGACTTGATCCCTCAAACCACGAGATCATGACCTGAGCCGAAATCAAGAGTCAGATACTTAACTGACTGAGCCACCCGGGTGCCCCTCATTAACATTTTTTAATAGCACATACCCGTCGTAGATGAATTGTTTCAGGTTTTCTTAGGAAAGTCTTTAATTCAACTTTATTTTTTAAGTTCACTTGGTAATAAATTCTAGATTTACATTGTTTTGCTTCCACCACTTTTAAAGCATTGCTCATTATCTTCTGTTTTGCATAGCTTCTGTTATAAATTCGCTGTGATTTTTTGTTGTTCCTGTCTGTTCCTACTGTAGATTTTTTCCCCTTGCTTTAAAAAGTTGTCTTTGTAACTGGCTTTTAGAAATTTCATTATGATGTACTTTGGTGTGGTTTACTTTGTTTCTTCGGTTTAGATCCACTGAGCTTTTGGAATCTGTGTGTTTATAGTTTTCGTCAAATTTGGAAAAATGTCCAGCCATCATTTCTCACCCCCCATCCCCACCACCCATATATTTCTCTTCTGGTACCTCACTTACATGCTTGATATGGTCTTCCAGGCCACTGATGATCTGTTTATTTATTGGTTTGTTTTCATTAGTTTTCTTTCTGTGTTTCATTTTGGTTCGCTGTGATTGCTATACTCTCATGTTCACTGATGGTCCCTTCTGCAGGTCTAATGTGGGGCAAAATCCTTTTCATGTATTTTTCTTGTCAGATAACGCATTTTTCAGCTCTTAGGTGTTCCATCTTTTTATATCTTCCATTGAACTTCTCATCACATTCATGGCTTCCTTTACATTCTTGCATCACCAGAGTGTATTTATCATAGCTGTTTTAATGTTCTATCTGTGGATATCATCATATCCATCATTTTAGTGTCTGTTTCTACCGGTTGATTTTTCTGCTGGTCACGGATCATATTTTCCTGCTTCTTTGTATGCCCGTTAATTTTTATTGGATGATCTACATTGTGCACTTTACAGTGTTGGGTATTGGAGTTCATTGCGATCCTTTAATTAGCATGGATTTTTTTTTTTTTTATGCAGTTAAGTTACTTAACACCAGCCTGAGCCTCTGTGGGATTGCTTTTAAGCTTTTTAGGAAGAACCTAGAGCAACTTTTAGTCTAGGACTGATTTAGACCCATTACTAAGCCAATACCTTATGGATGACTACACCCGCTGTGAATAGTCCTTCATGAGCTTCCCAGAATTGCTCATCTTCCTGCTTTTTGCTGTTCCTCCCTCTCCTCCCCACCCATTTTCTAAAGTTTTCCCCAACCATGCTGTCCTCAGTAGTCAAAGATTTGAGAAAACCTCTCTGTGGGTCTCTGGACATATCTCTGCAGGTTCTTCCTTTTTTTGCATTCAGTCTGCAAATTGTGGTCTGCGAACTGGCTTTCCAGAGCTCTTCTCTCAGTCCTCAACTCAGTGAGACTGGGGGTTTTGGTTGGGTTCTCTGTTCTGCTCTGTGTCCCGAGGGCTGCCTCCAGGCAGCAGCATGGGCAACTGACCTTCAGGCTCATCTCATTTGTTTCTCTTCCCTCAGGGACAGTGGTACTTCTGTGCTTTTTGTCTAGTATCTGAAAAGAGTTGTTTCATATATTGGCCTGGTTCTCTAGCTGTTTGTGGTGGGAGAGCAATTCCGACAGCAGCTAATCCTTCCCTGTCAGAAGCAGATGTTGGCATCAATATTTTATAAAGTCCATTGGGTTATTCCATTGTGCACCCAGGGCTGAGAACCAGTGCTTTAGACACTCATCACTATCAGTTCTGTTTGTCTTAAAATCCTTGTCGATTCTTGAGATGAAAAATGATACATTCATATTTTGTACTTCATTTATTTGTGAGGTTGAATGACTTTTCGTATTTCCTGGCTGTTTACATTTCTTTTCTTTATAGACTAACCTGTTTAAGATTTGTTTGCCCATTTTTTTTAAATTGAGAGATTTGCTTTATCCATATACATAGTCAAGAGCTCTTTATGTGTTACGGATATTTTTGTTTGCCCTTTAAGTTGAAAATGGTCTCCCCATTGATCACTTATGTTTTTGTCTTGTTTATGGTGGTCGTGATGTGGGGGGAGCTGTTGTGCCCCCTGCTTTTAACTCTGTATGTAGCCCAAAATACTAGTTGCTTCCTTCATGGCTTCTAGGTTTCATCTCAGCTTATGAGAGATGCTGTTCTCTCAGTAAATGGATTTATATTATTTTTTAAAATTTTTTGACATTTACTTATATTTGAGAGACAGAGAGAGACAGTGTGAATAGGGGAGGGGCAGAGAAAGAGGGAGACACAGAATCTGAAGCAGGTTCCAGGCTCTGGGATGCCAGCACAGAGCCTGACAAGGGACTTGAACTCACTAACCATGAGATCATACCTGACCCATCAAAGTTGGATGCTTAACCGACTGAGCCACCCAGGCGCGCCTAGATGGATTAATTTTACTGTCCACAGCTTTCTTTAGAAATGCCCCTCCCAAGGCATTCATTTTAGTAGGGCTTTGTCTTTTCTCAATGAACAGACTCAGAAATCTGATCGATAGAACATAATGGATTGTGTGACCTCAGAAAGCACATGGACACACATGCTCCAAATTGGCATGAAGTCGTGGCCTTTGGGTCCTTGGTTAGTGCCCCTGAGCACACGCTGACTGAAAGAGAAGGCTCCATCACTGATGTCTCTGAGTGGGAGAGCCAGAAAGGCACGGCAGACTTCCGCTAGTCACCTGGAAAGGGTATTGCCGTGGGAGGGGGCTATTGATGGGACGTTTCTCCTGCTGGGATTCCCTGCCCTGTCCCCCTGAGGTACTGCTGCTTCTTCCTTCAGTGACGTGCACGGTAGAATGGAAGAAGGTCTGAGTTAGGAATTTAGGAAAAGCTGAGGTCACCTGGAGGTCAGTGGCATTTCCCAGAGGGCAGCTAAAGTTTGGTTCTGCAGATGAGCTCAATTCCCTCCAAGTTCCTCCTTTGAAGACATAAGACTCTCAGGAGGCTTGGAAGTCACAAAACTTTCCTAGCTGCTTTGGTTTAACCTTCACTTCCAGAGGCGCTGGAGTAGGAGAAATGCCTGCCCCAAGTGGGCTAAGCTCTGGTAAAGCCTTGCCTCTAGTGAGTAGGCCTTTGTTGTAGAGAACACTCCGGACTGGTTCGAAATGATCACTCTTCCTCTCACTTTGCCAGGGGTAGATGGGATCTTTTTTGGCCTTTTGTGATGAGAACCTGAAGGGGTCCCAGAGGTAAAGCCCATCTCTGTCCCACAGGGCGACCCTGCCTGCCAGTGTCCTGAGAATCAGCAGCTGACAGAAATGTCTTCCTGCCTAACAGACTGAACATCACGCTTCCTTGAGCCCTCTGGCAGCCATCAGTCTTTTCGGGAGTTTAAGGACAAAGGTGACGGTGGAGAGAAATGAGATTGGACAAGTGGGTGGGCCCAGAACGCAGACTTCCCTCCGTGCCCATTCAGTGGGCTGTGGGGAACCCCTTCCGCCACCCCCAAAGGGAAAGAGGTTTTCAGATTTGCATTTCCGGAAAGTCACTGTAGGCAAGCAGGTTTGGGGGCATGAGCTGGGCGTCCATTGCCTTCACAGCGACAGAGCAGGAGTGAAGTGGGGTAGCTCTGAAGGTGAGGAGGAGTTTAAGGGCCCAAGGGAAGTGAAGGAGCTGCATATTTGGTGACTGGTGGTGTGTGGCGGCAGAAAAAGTCACAAGTCTGGGTAGGCCCAGCATGTGGCAACTCCGGAGGCCCTAAAACTCCTCCCAGAGGGGCTTGGGGGAGCCTCCACCCTGGCACAGCTGGCCCCCCCTTCCTCCAAGGAGGCGATGAAGGATGGCACCGAGGGGCCTTGAGGGCTCCCTTTATCCACCGTCCGACACAAGCGTCAACGTGCTTACAGGTAATTGCTGAGCACAGTCTAGTCAGATTCTAATCACACCAGGAAACACTTATTTGAAATTCTTAACATGGGAACAGTCCTGTTACACTACGAAAGACTGGCAAAATATAAAAAGGACCGGGTTTATATGACTAACCTGAATGTGCCAATTAAGCTAACTAGCAGAGGCTTATGCAATTGTTTTGCATCTGGGAAGTCTCCGCACAGAAATGGGCTCAGCAGAGTAAAAAGGGTTTATATAGCACAGGCTCGGATAACGTTAGGCCAGCTGTGTACCTATGCCAAGTGACCTGCCACCACAATCCTCAGAATAGCAAGGACCACCCGACCGTGGTCTGGAGCAGCTCCCTGCTTTCAGGAAGGGACCACTGTCATTCAACTGATGAGACCCCAGATCCCTGAGGCATCAAACACCCGAGTCCTCTAGAAACACGCATTTCAGTGATTGCACAGACCTCAGGAAGTTCTTTTCATAAAATTGAAGGATAAAAGTATCCACCTCACTTTAAGGTAAACCTTATTCTTTTCATTTGACTGCTCTGAATTGTTATTTTCAAAAATGGATGGTAAAAAAATGCCTACAGCAATTGGATAAAGATTTGAAGGCTCGGGGGATAAAGAAGAAGGTCAAGAGGCTAAGAAATCCTTTTCTCTGTGGGCTCCTTTCTCCAAGCACAGGGCCCAATACATAGCAGGCATCAGATAAAGAGTTTTAAAACTAATCATTTGTTATGTCAGATCTGCACTTCAGATAAGCTTTGGCCACCATTTTCCACGTTTTCAATCATAATCCACTATTTATGCAAATATATTTGTATTAGTAGTCAGAATAACATTTTTATTTTTCACAACACTCTCAACCCCTAAAGGAAGGTGGGAATACTATGCTCGCCAGTTCTAGGCAGTGCAGACCTGAGCTCTGTCCTGTCTTCATAGGACAGAATAATATGCATGTCCTCTTGACTCCAATGAGTAGAGATGATAATCAGAGTCCTTTGCAAAATTATTTGCAAATGCTCATTATAACTTAGAAGTGCTTTGGAGTTTGGAATTTCTATGAGTCTCAGTGTTGATTTCCTCAAAAATTTTTGTCATTCATTACATGGGTGCTCTCACTCACCTAGGCATTCCCACATTGCAAAGGACCTTCCTTTTCATGGACTATTTCTTTGGCCAAGTGGGAAGGCATCCCAGACTAGGGTCAGACAGAACTGGGTTTGAGGCTAAGCTCCACCTCTCTTTCATTGCAAGTATTTGAGCAAATCACTTCTCTCTCTGTACCTCAGTTTTCTCATCTGGCAAATTCAGGTGTAGTCAAGGCTCATTTTAAGAATCAAAAGAGGAAACGAGGAGAAAATGTGCAATCCTTTTATAAACTTTAAAGGAGAATATAAATATAAAAGATTACTTCATTTCTATATAATATAGAGAATTATATCTGATGCCAATCTGTCTCTAATTCTTTTACATACTGGCAGAGCCTGAAAAGAAATGCCTAAAGAGAGACAAAGCACAGGCAGACAACGTTCAAGGTTGACAGGGGATTAGTGGAATACTCAGGTGATACAATGAGCTCTATATTTATTACTTGTAGTGTGCCTATTGGTGAATCTTACTGAGCCTAAGGTCTATTTAGAGCCCCAGATCTATAATTGACAGTTCCAGTGTCACATGGTGAAGGAGAGGGAGTGGTTCCCAGTCTCTTTTCCCATGTCTCTACCTGTCCAAGTACATCCTTGAAAATCTGTAGCAGGATAAGATGATACTGCTTCTGAAAATAATGAATTCTCCATATTCAGAGGCTTGAGAAACAGTTTAAATAATGTCAGTATTATATTTGGGTGTCAGTTGTGGGGGTGGGGTAGAATCAATGGTCTTTAAGGATCTTCTGACCTTGAGCTTCTGGGAGGTCCTGGCCAATTCTGAGCATATACGTCCACTTCTTGCTTCCTGATGATCACAAGGGCAGAAGGCTGAAGGGGAGGGAAAGGGAATGACCCAAATGGTTCCTGAGCAGGGCCCATGTTTGCCTAGCTTCAGTTTCCAAACAGTGTGTTTGATAACATTCCCAGGCTCATGCATACCTTTCACCTCTAGTCACAGGGAACCCAAACAGACACACAGGTAGCCAAAGCCACCTCTCTCCCCTCTTGCACCCCAACTCCATCCTTGTGTTCCACATTGGCTAGAGAGCAAGACAGAATTTATCCCTAGATTCAAAATCCATGGGTCCAAGTCAGTGAGAGGTGATGGGGAGGTAGCCACACTTCTGTCACCCTGGGCAGTCACAGGGTAGTAGCCTTTCAGGCAATGGATGTATCAGGAGGCTTTTCAGAAACATGGAGCCATGAGCAAGACACTCCAGGAGAGAATCAACTTGCCCTACTCAGGAGAGGACTGCAGCCCACCCTCATTTCTCCCTAAAAGAACCTCTTTTTATGCTAAAAACATAAAAGGCCTGTTATGCTAAAACATTTAGGCCAAGAGGAAAGTCCTACGGAATATACTTCATCAGGAAGATTTTACTTGTGTGTAGAGATGCCCAAATGAAGATTAAAACCACATGCTCTGAGGAGTAGCTGAAGGATCTAGGGTTGATCAACATGGAGAAGAGATGTTTCAGGGAACATGTCTCTGCCTGTACACCTCACTGAAGGGGGTTATCTGTGTGTCTCTGTAGGGCAGAGCTGCGGCCAATGGCATGGAAGTTACATTGAGATGGATCTGGGTCCAATTTAAGGAGGAAATTTCTGATGGTAAAAGTCATTCAAGTGTGCCAATAGCTGTCTTATAAGAAAGAGAAAGAGTGCTCCCAGCTACTGAGTGTACAGGAGGCCAGGCTGACAACCCCATTAAGCATTTATTCAACAAAGAATGAATTAATGATTACATAACAATTACTGAGCAACTACTCTGTGCTTACACTGTGCTTGGCAATGGAAGATGGAGGCAAATATTCTGCATTCCCTGCCTTTTAATAACGTAAGGCCCAGCAAAGCTATGGTGACAGTAGCAGGTGTTATGGAGGAACTGGGGGTTAGTTGGAGAAAGCCGATTGTCCTCAATGACCAGTACAAGTGCTCCCTGTATTGAAAATCCTAAGAGATTCCCTAGTTTACTCTTTTTTCTCCCCCAATTCAAAGCCCATTTCATCTGGGCCTCTTTCAAACCTTCAGAAGACCAGATAGAGACAGACTAGAGGCGTAGGGCCCGGAGCACAGAGCACGGGCAGGCCAGATGGCCTGTGTCCCTCGTTCCGTATCACTGCTGTTGTCTTAGTAGATCTGAGTGGAATGCAGGATTTAGATACTGCTCCTGAAATGCAAAGGGCATTCTTTGTGCAAAAGACTGTGTGAGCAAAGACAGGTCCTTGGAGAAATGAGGATAGCTTGCCTCGGGGGAGAGCTGGGGTGGGTGGTAAAGTCTTTGGGGGCAGGGTCCACATGGGGACAGTCTGCATTTCTACCATCCAAATCGCTAGACTAGCTGGAGTTTTAGAAAACAATATACTTTACTCTGCCACTATAGGTGCATTCTTCTGAGATGATCTGTTTGTAAACATAACTCACAGTTATTGTGAGAATAAATAGTTCATGCAATACAGACCATAGTAATGATCCAATTTCAGCCAATCGATAGTCACACAAGATACAATAACCCCAAAAGTAGAAATTAGACAGTGATGAGTGGTGTGATGTGGGGACATTGGTGGTAGATATATAAAGAGACTCACTCACTGAAATGAACATGCAGACATGTGCGCGCACACAGTTTACCTAATGAAGTCTGTTTCTGCTCTTGTGCTGGGGATATGAATGTGCCAACCTGTCCCCTGACTCGTCACCCAGTGGCAGGTGCCAGCCAAGCCCTCTCAGCCCAGTGTCCCAACTAAGAGAAGAATTGCCAATGAACCAAAGCAACCTCCCCTATTGGCCCATTTGAACTAATTTGGGCTCAGCTAAAACGTAAGCCTGGTGTCACATATCAGCCACACAGACGTGGAGCCAGACCACCTACTCATCCATGGAAGTCACACTTTTCTTTTCCTCCAGGAGAGCAAAAGGGAGACGGGGTTCGTTTCTCACGTCAGGGGGAGAAGGATAGCCTGAAACTAAAAGTGTAAACAAATTTCCACGGAAATTCAAGTTCATGATGAGAAAGAGGCCAAAGGCCACCCAAATGTAAGAAACAATAGACAGAGACCAGCTCCCTGGTCACAGAAAGTAGAGCAAGTGGCTGTGTGGGGCACAGACAGATGGCCACTGGCACAGTTTCAGATGCTCTTTAGGGTTTGGATAGCCAGTTTTCCCCAAAGGCCAGAGCAGAAAGTATGATACCAGCTTCCCACTGAATTTCCAAGGAGCAAACCTACCTCTTAAAATTGAGAGGAAGCTTCAGAATATACTGATTTGTACAAAATATCTGTTGTTGTATCTATGGTGAGAGGAGTTCTAGTTCTGCAAATTGAACTAGAACTTCATCGTATCGAAGAATTGGCAGTATAAGGAACTTTCCATTTTACACTGTCAGTAACTGTCAACTAAGATGTGACCGTATACAACCCATGTATCCATGTATCCCATATGTTCAGGTGAAGACTGTCCTAACAGTGCTGGATGCAATGTCTTCTCTTTGTCCTCATGGCAGGAATGTGAAACTGCTTAGCTGCAGCTACATCATCATGGGCAACGTGAAGTTAAGAAGAAGTTCAATGGAAAGGAATGTCCCCGATCTATGTGTTCAAATCCCTGGAATGGATTTCACCAAAACACAAGGCTTCCAAGGCATTTTTTTCCTATTTTTCCTTCGACTTCCCTCCTCTGCAAAGGCATTTCTAGTTCTCTTCACACCTGAGCCTTCTAGCAGGTTGAGGAGAAAAGCAGACCAAGAGAATTACCTCATTTTACAGATGTGAACGTTGAGCCTCAGAATGCTTAGCTGACTGGGTAAATGTCACAGAACCCATGGGCAGAGTTCATCTGTAGCTAGTCTTGTGCTCTGTCTCTGAGAGGTTTCCTTGTTTTTCCCCCCCGAGGTCTATGTCATTGCTAAACAGGAAGCACATTGGCCTACAGAGTAAGAGGGTTCGAGTCTCCTCTCCGCTCTGTCACAAACCCACAGTATGACTTCAGAGAAGCCATTTCTCCATGTTGGTCTCTGCATTCGGTTGAGGGCTCACTTCCTCCCAGTGGGTTACAGCATGGATTCTTTACTAGTATCTCTGCGCCAGCTGTGTGTGCACAGCTACTGGAATGTTCCTTCTATAGTAGACCTCTGCATGACACCTGCTCATCTAAAACACTTCAATGGCTCCTCATCCTTGAACAGATAAAGGCCACACTTACTAACCTAGTTTTAAGGTCCTTGGTGAGCTTGCCCTTGCTTATCTCTGTAGCCTCATTTCTTGTTCGTCCTTCCCCCACACTCCATGCTGCAGACCCATCGACATGAATGATGTCTAGACACTTCTCTGCCTGTATTACCTTTTCTCACTCCCTTTCATCCTCTAGCTCCTACTGTAAGACCCATGTTGTGAATCTCTTCCCTGAAGAAGCCATCTATGTCTCCTGCACACCATCCTCTTCCTAAGCAAAGATTTCGATTAGTGTTTCCCTCTGGGGTCTTGAAGTCAGTCCTCTGTGAATATCTTTGCTGTATTTGACTTATATTATAAAGAACTAACTTATTTTCATGTCTGCTCTTCAATTGACTAGGACATTTCATTTTATTTTGTTTTGTTTTTAAAATTAAAATTACGTTTGGGTCATCTTTGAGTCTCTAAGATCTAGTGTTATATCCAGCACATAGATGTTAAAGAAATGTCTGTTGAACACATGAATGAATAAATGAGTGAAAATGGGTTGGAGCATCTCTCTGGGGCTTTCTACTTCTACATTTTCAGAAGTCTGAGCCACATGCATGCCCGAGACATCTTGCCAGGACAGATTTCCTTCCCCCTGATGGAGTCTTATTGCTTTTCATAGGGAGCTCCATACCAACGAGCAGCCGGAAGACCTCAGAGATGAATGCCTTACACCAGAACCCCCAGGAACAAGGAGCTGGGCAAAAGCCATTGCGGCTGGTCCAGCTAATCCTGGTGGACAGCTCTGCCTGCAGTGACAGAGAGGCCACCCAAGCTGTCGTCTGATGTGGCCAGGGCAGGCTCGAGCCTGGGTGGTCAGTTTCTCTGGTTGGCCGAGGTGTGGGTGTGCGGGAATCCGCTCCTCGCCCACGTAGCCCAGGATGCTGGGTCTTGCCCAGAGGCAGTCTAGGGAGAAAACGAGCCCACTCCTCCTGGGAGACCTGGCTGTTTAGGGCCTTTCGAGGTTTTCCAGGAGCTCAGAGCCACCACTAGCAGTTGATCCAAGAACTGTAGAGAAGTAGAAATATCTTCATCTTGTAGAACAAACAGGCAAGCTGGAGGCATCGTTCTCTCCAACATCCTCACTTACAGGTTAGGAAACTGATTTTAAGGAGGGGGACTTTTTATGGTCACTTAGCAAGTGAGTTTTAGAGCATTTCACTTTGCAGTGCAAAGAGAAAGGCTATTGTGTACCAGGATTATGAATCCACCATACCTGATCCTAGGCAATTCAAACCATCATGTGTTCCCAGCCCTCCTCTCTGTCACTCGAGCTCCACACCTCCCCAGACTCGTGCCCATCACACTGCTTCTTGATAAGGCACTTACCTCACATGCAGGTAGGTTCGCCTTACGCAATTCACATCCACTGAGAGAGACGAGCCAATGTAGAAGTTAAGAGCATGGTTGGTGAAGCCACCAGAGTGGGGTGAGTACCTCAGCTCTATCACTTAGTAGCTCTGAGGCCTCGGACAACTTACTTAGCCACTCTGTGCCTCAGTTTCCTGAACTTTTTAATTGGATAATAATAATACCCATCCCATAGGGCTGCTTTGTTAACGATGGCTACCGTTAGTTGAGAATTTACCATGTTCCATGACCTTTACCAGCTAACCTTAAACAACACCCTGCAAGCATGCCCTGTTACCTACTCAGCCTGTAAGAGGCCGGATTCTGACTCCATCTCAGGCTTGTCTGACCTCAAATCCATAGGTCTTTTCCTATACCTGGGGCAATAACATATCCCGGTTTCCCTGGGAAGTTCTAATTAATATCTATTGTCTAGAAATAATTATTAATAGTGCCTCTTCCACATTCAGAAGTGTCCTGGTTTGCACAATAAATTATATTCTCCTACTTGCTCCATATTTCTTCTCAGAGAAGAAGATTCTACCTTTTTATAAAAAGCCTATTTACCTTGGAAACTCTATCTGGAGAGCCAACGGTGGCCAGGCAAGGCTCCTTGGTTTGGTATAGATTGGGCATCTTGTTTACTGACAGAATTTGGAGCCCATTGGAAGGAAATACAGGAAAACAGTCCATCTCTCTTTCCTCATTTTTGCAAGTTTTACCAAGATGCATCTATAATCACCTGGCCTTTTCACAATCTATTGTGGAATTCAGAGAATTGTTTTGTTGTGGTTACTGAGTTATCTACCCTTAACTGGGATGTTCTCTTTCTGCAATATTTCAGAGGTCAAGCCACACAGTCTGGGTAGGAACACCAGAGTGGTGAGTTCAGAAAAAGAAAACTTTTCTATGGACCTTTATCTGTTTTTATTTCTGGGCTCAGTTTTAATCTCTTCATAACATTTCTCTTTCTTTATAGAAAATGTTGATTTTGGGGGCACCTGGGTAGCTCAGTCGGTTAAGAGTCTGACTTCAGCTCAGGTCATGACCTCACAGTCTGTGAGTTTGAGCCCTGTCGGGCTCTGTGCTGACAGCTTGGAACCTATAGCCTGCTTCAGATTCTGTGTTTCCTTCTCTCTCTGTCCCGACCCACTCTCTCTCTCTCTCTCTCTCTTTCTCTCAAAAATAAATAAACATTAAAATAATTTAAAAGAAAAGAAAATGTTGATATTGGACAAAATATCAACAAAAGAATATAACAACAAAAAACTAAAAATAAAACTAAAATAAAAAATAAAAACTAAAAAACACAAACTAGAAACAACAACAGGTGAAAGTAGAATGTGTCCTATTTTGAAGTCAATAATGGAAAATCATTTTTGGAAGGGAAAGCATTTCCATTTAGAAAAGGCTCAAGGGGGCGCCTGGGTCGCTCAGTCAGTTAAGCAACCAACTTCGGCTCAGGTCATGATCTCACGGTTAGTGGGTTTGAGCCCCGTGTCGGGCTCTGTGCTGACAGCCAGATCAGAGCCTGGAGCCTGTTTCAGATTATCTCTCTCTCTCTGACCCTCCCCTGCTCACGCTCTCTCTCTCTCTCAGAAATAAATAAAACATTAAAATTTTTTTTAAAAAAATAGAAAAGACTCAAGAACAAGTGGTGAAAGAAGAAATGGTGTATATATATATATGCAATGGAATATTCCTTGGCAATCAAAAAGAATGAAATATTGTCATTTGCAACAATGTGGATGGAACCAGAGTGTATTATGCTAAGTGAAATAAGTCAGTCAGAGAAAAATAAATATCATGTGATTTCACTCATACGTGGAACTTAAGAAAGAAAACAGATGAACATAAGGGAAGGGAAGGAAAAATAATATAAAAACAGAGAGGGAGGCAAATTATAAGAGACTCTTAAATACAGAGAACAAACTGAGGGCTGCTGGAGGGGAGGTGGCTGTGAAGAAAGGCTGAAGGGGCCAGAGGCTTTAAGCAGGGTACTTGTTGGGATGAACATTGGGTGTTGTATGTAAGTGATGAATCACTAAATTCTATTCCCGAAACCATTAGTACACTATATGTTAACTAACTTGGATTTAAATAAAAATTTTTTAAAAAAAGGAAAGGCTCAAGAAAAACAGCTGGGGTCTCATGAATGTTGGTGACTTTGATGGCAGCGTATTATTTATTGCTTGATTTGCACTTGCTCAGAATTCAAAAGAGAGGAGGTCTTACTCATCCCTGATCCACACTCATGCACAACAAATCCCCCACAATCTCTGTTTCTTGATCTACGACCTTGAACAAGTCATCTTCGGTCTCTGCCTCAGTAGCTACTCTGTAATTTGGAAAGCTAAAAGAGGTGATTTCCAAGGGTCCTTGATTGTCTACGTTACCATGACTTAACACTTCTACTACCTCCTGTCTTTTGTTTGGCAAAGTCACTATGCAGTGCAATGGTGCTAGGGAATCTCTCCAGATAAATGGCTAATAACTGACTAGGTTGTTCTGTACCTTGTAGCTAGGTTTGAAATCCTTAGTCTTTTATTCTCATATTGTTTGAGCCCATTGAGGGAACTGTGTCACTTTCACCATAGTATCCCCAATGCCTGGCATAAGAATGTATTCAATAACTATTTGTTGAATAAATGAATACATGATTAATTTTTTATCACCAAATGGAAATCTGAAATCTTGCCTGCCATGTAACATCTCGTAATGATCCTTATGAAACAATAGGCAACCTTCCAAAGCCTCTTGTAGAATTAGGTGGGAAGAAAAAGATAGAAATATTAACAAGTGTGTATTAATTGTTGCGCTTTGTTTTAGTAAGTGTTATTTGCAGGCAAAAAAAAATCATACTTGCTTATGTAGTATATACTCTACGGTTCAGGTAGGAAACCTAATCAGTTGGTTCATTTGGCCTAATCTGGGCTCAGCTAAAATGCAAGCCGGGTGCTAAAAAGGAAATACATACAATAATCCCTCATCCCTCAGCAGCCATGGGTACTGTTATCTGAAAAACACCACAGCAGAAAATCCTGAGTCGGCGAAAAGAATAAAGGTCTTACTGAAAATAAGGCTCTGAGGACAATACTTGAAATAGTGCTAAAAATAGATTTTTAAATACAGTAAATAAAACTTCCAGGAAAAGTCTCCACTTCCAAAACAAGCTTGTTCTGCTCAAGGTAAACATTTCATCTTAGAGGCAATCCTACTCTGGCTGTTAAGGAAAGGTTGCTGCAGCTTCGTGGATTTTCAGTTTTGTGACAGCTAGACTCATTTCACAAGGTTTGAACTCACCATTACCAACTCCAACTGCACTCTTAGCTCCCCTTTATAAATGTTTGCATGTCTTGGCAAAAATGCACTGGTAATCACCGGGACTTTTCACAGATTCGTGTGGAATTTATAAACCTGTTTTGTGGTGGTGATCAGGCCACCTGCCTTTAAAATGGGATATTTTCTCTCTGCGATATTTCATAAATCAGGCCACATAACCTGAGCAAGAGTGGGAAGAAATAAATTCTATTATGTTCTGTTATTTAACAGGACTAAATAAAATCTCAAGGATTACAAAAAAGAAAAGCAAGTCCTGAGTTTGAACATTTTGACACACAATTATAAACCAGTATCAGTTCTAATCCTTAAATTGGCAAGAGATTACGAGAGCTTCTGACTAGAGGTGACACCTGACTTAAACAGACTGCTCCTTCCTCCCAGCCCTTTCTCTCCACCTCCCCCTCACCGACAACTCCCTAGCATTTTCATGGTCCTCGGGGGTGAGGCAAATAGGAGGGTCACCTCCTACCACGTTGAAGGGAGGTATTTGGGGGATGTGCAAGTTGAGATCTGTGGATAATTAAACTGGAGAAAAGGTCCAAATAGGTTGTCAAAACAAGGAGGGCCTGAGGCTTATTGAGGAATCAGATAACAGAGTCAAGGTGTGGGAGAGGCAGTGAGATTGAGCAAAGCCAACAGAGGGAAGGAACATGTGGAGGTGGTTCTCTGGGTGACTGTCAGATCCAGGGCACAATGGCTCCATTGGCTTTCTGTGTTGGATTATGGGGTAGGGCGGAGCCATTTGAAGGGGATGGGGTGAAGACAACATACCGCTTTTTTCCTTAGCTCCTCTCAGCCCCTCACTTTTTTTAATTTTTATTTTTTTACTTCATTTGAGAGAGAGAGAGCACGAGCACACACAAGCTGGGGAGAGAGAGAACCTCAAACAGACTCCATGCTCAGCGTGGAACCCAATACAGGGTTCAATCCCACAACCGTGAGATCATGAACTAAAATCAAGTCAGATACCCAATCAGCTGAGCCACCCAGGCACCCCTCAACCCCTCACTTTTACATCCTTATTTCTTTTGAACCTTCCCTTCCAGCACCATATCTTCTGCCACTAGAATTTGTGACCTAATTTAGGTTTCCTAGTGCAACATACCTGATGGTCTCACTGTGTGAAGGCTCAGTATCAACACATTACGCCCGCGCTTGAGGGCTGAGAGCAGGTGTCGAGTGGGGACTCCTACGTCCCTGAGGGAGCTAAGCATCACTGTTGGTGATGTTCTTCCAGAGACTAGTGGGATGTGGAAGAGAGAACGCTGGACTGGACTTCAAGTCTGGGTCTTCTGTCCTCAAATCCTTAATTCAATCCACAGCACTGTATTTGAAGTCTTGTCTGGATACAAGTGCTGACACTCCCAGGCACTCTAGAAGAAACAGAAGATGGAGAGTCCCTTTCTTTAGGTAGTATCCAATGTAATAAAGGAGATGGCATTAACATCCAGTGCAATGAGAGACCAACAGAAAAATGATATAAAACTCACAAGGTGGCTCGAGTGTGCTCTGGCCCACACATGCTGGGGAAATCCAAAGATTGGAGCAGGAGGAGTGTTGGAGGAGCTTATATTAGAAACAAGGATCCTGGGGCACCTGGGTGGCTCAGTCGGTTAAGCGTCCGACTTCAGCTCAGGTCATGATCTCATGGTTCATGGGTTCGAGCCCCATGTCAGTGTGTGTGTGTGTGTGTGTGTGTGTGTGTGTGTGTGTGTGTGACAGAGAGAGAGAAGATAAAAACCACCATCACTGAGTGCCAACTCTCTGGCAGGCTCTGAGCTGGGTGCTTTACCTAAATCACACGTCATCCTGACAATGTTAAAAGGTTTGGGACAGCATCACCATTTGATAGAAGAGAAAAATAAAAACTGAAAGCAAAGTTAAGTGACCAAAGCTCCAGAGTAATCCAGCTGACTCCCCAGTTTGCTCACACCCCCCCACAGCTCACGCAGGTTAGGTTCACTGAAAGGCTAACCCTGTGCTGGTAGAGTTGGAGAGGAGTAAGTCTGGGAAGTGGGGAGATGAAAGAGTGTGAATTTGCCTACATTCATGGAACATCTGAATGAAGGAGAAGGGCTCGAATACCCTGTAACAGGTAAAAGTTAAAGCCAAAGGCTTAACTGAAGTAGTTTCTAAAAACAAAAACAAAAACAAAACACATATTTTAGGTACCTCTACATATCAAAGTGTAAATGCACAAAATCTGGGGTGATATTGTTAATATTTTTATGCAGCATGTAATTCTAAGAAATTTGGCCATTTAGAAATCTCTCACAGCAATATAGAACAAAGCAGGAGGAGGTGACACCATTACTACTGTAGAATAGATGATCTGACTTTGAAGACAAACAAAAATTCAAAAAGCAATCTAAATCCAATGTAGATTTAAGCTTTCTCACACCATGATGACATATATTCAAATAGTAAATGCACAGGGCATCAAAAAATGATTGGTTAATGTTAAGAAACATATCTTTAAGAAGATCAGGAATTGTTCTTATATGGTAAAAGAACTTTCAACGAAAATGGGAATATATGATTATATGGAAAATTAGAGACATAAATACAATATTCCTGAGGTTCTAAGCTTCAGATCAGAGGCAGCAGGTTGAATGGATATACCCACATCCACAGCTTCAGAAGAAATGGGTTGGAGTCCAGGCTTTCCCACTTGCTGGCATAAATTCTTGGACTTTACCTATCTGTGACATAGCCTCTCTGGCTACAAAATGGGAAAAAACACCCAAGCCACCTTCTCTCCAAGGCTTGTAGTGAGGATCAAATGAGAGAATGGCTACCAATGTGTCTTACAAATTCGAAGGATCATGGTCATGGTTACCATTAGGAAAAAATCTCATTGCCTCCAGTGCAGGCTTTATGAGTTGGCTTTGCACCTGGAGTAGTTGCATGATGTGACTGCTAGTCCCATTGTAGTTTTCTTTTTCTCGCTGTTTCTAGAGTCCTGCCAATCCCAGGCAGGGGAAACTGCATTTTGACTTTTGTAAGCAAAGTGGCTCTGAACATTTCATGCAGTTTTGGTGCATACACACTTGCATGTCTTTAATGTATATCCTAGCGATGAAGTTGCTGATAGATGGGGTTTGTACCTCTTTGCGCCTGATAAAGTGAAACAGCTATTTGACCAGAGATATAGGTTCTTTCAGATGGCTAGTGGATCACTACCATAATCTAATGAGATTGTCATATTGTGTCACAGTGTGTGCTAATCTGTTTCATACAATTGAGAAAATACATCATGCCCTAATAGCAGTGGAGAAATTAAAAAGAAGTGAATTTGTAATAGAAAGATAGGTAACATTAATATGCAGATGCTGGCTTACAATCACACTAGTACACATGAAGAAGTTGTCAGAAGGTGTCAGAAGTTCTCAGAAGACCATCTGATAGAGTCGTCATGAATGTGAGAATTACAAATGCAGGCTAATAAATGAGTATTGTGTGGACAACTCAAGGCCCATAAGTGCCATTTCTGCTGGTGACAAGACATGATTTTCTGAAATGAACAACTGTTGGAAGAATTTCAAACAAAAGTACTATCTTGGTTTAAACAAAGGAAAATTCATTGTGTATTAAAACCGCACATAAAGTAAAATATTTTATGTATACGTAAAGTGGAATTAGGTTCAGATAATAACAAATAGGTGTATCAGCTATCTGGAAGCCCAATGGGTCATTAGAAAATTGTGCAGAATGAGGGAATATTTGTCATGCAAACTTATCTCGTAGATTCTATTTGGCTTCCTTGGTGTTCATGCATTAAATGTCAGGCTCGCCTTCCAAATACTGTGACGACAAAAACATCCTTAAAATTTACTAAAATGGCACCCATTGGGAAAAACTCTAGGTCAACTCAAACTGACTTAAAATATGAAAAAGATTGCTATGAGTTTCTTTCAGTTCTTCTCTCTGCAACAGTTTCAGCCTCAATGTAGCAGGAAGATGGCTGTGGTACTTCTGGGACGATCATCTGTACCAAACCTCATCCAGAGGAAGAGAGAGACTGTATGCTTTGGTGAAGAGCCACTTTTGAAGGAGTATCAGGACACATCTCTTAGGTCTCATTGGACCAAGTTGTAGCCTTACAATTCCTGAACCAATCAGTAGACTTACTCTAGCCCAGTCAGTCTCACTCCTGGAACTGGGAGTTCAATTGGCTTTCTTTGAAATAGAGAAGCAGACAGAGAATGTGTGGATGCCTAAGAAAAAGTCAAGGATGAAGGGAGAAATGGATTCTGGGTAGGCAACCTAAACTGTCACCACCACATTTGTAAGGTTGAAGATTGATTTTATTCAAGGACATTGCAGGTGTGTTTGTTCCTTAAAAGACCACCTGGCCCAGAGGTTACATATATATAAAATGTGGTGGATTCCAAAGCGGTAGATAGTCAGAGTTGCTGAGCAAGGGAGTGGGAGCCCGGGAAAGGAGGAGGCGGGTGTTACAAGTCTGGACGAGCTGCCTCATAAAAGGATCAAAGTCCTGTGGGATCCCACTGCCAAAGCTCTTGCAGTGTGTGACAGGAACCCAGGTGAAAGATGGGCGTGAGTGGAAGCTGAAAGAGACCCCTTGATGATTTCCTGAGGAAACTCACCTGTTTGGCAATGACTTTGCTCTGCAAGTTTTTCTCTTGCATCCACATGTCCTCCTCACCTCCAAATCCACAGGAAAGCATGATGGTTGTGAAATTGAAAAGCAACTTTTGGCAGATGCAGGTAACTCAAGTTCAAAATTAGAGGGCACACAGTACGGTTTAGCACCTGTGTCACCATTCTGGACTCCTTCCTCTCCTTTGCCCTGTTCTCAGGCACATCTCCAGCCCTGCCTGACATACCATCCATATAGTCTCTCTCCATCCATCTAATAATTACTTCTGCTACTGCCTTAGAATCATTCCCCCCCTACACACACACACACACACACACACACACACACACACACACACACCACATCTGTGTTCAGCCTTATCCCGGCAATTCTTCCTGCTTGCCACAACCATCTAGATTTTCTTAAAACAAAGCTCTTACCTTTTACTCCTTCTGCTTAAATACATTTGGGGAATGACCATTGCCTACACGACGAACTATGAATTCTTATCCTGAATGTATGAAATGTTTCTAAATACTGGTCAGCAGTTGGACAAACGTGTGTTGGTCTAGGTGTTAGGCAAAGTGTAAGAACTACAGAGCATGAGTTTTCATTGCTCTCCTTCTTATAGCCTATATGTCAAACCACATTTTTTCTACCCATCAGAACTTGTGGAACATCAACTCTTCTTGAAGTACTTCGCTTATGTTTCTCCCATGGCATTTATATTATGGTCATGTGTCTTCCTGACTGATATCCTAACAATCCAGATCATGAATCGGGCAGCACTGAATTCCTTCATCTCCTTCTGAGGATCCTAGTATCTGGCTTGGTCTGTGGTAAAGATGTATACTCATTTATGAATATCTCCTGTAGTTCTGGGATTATCACAAATTGTTCTATTCCTTTAGTCTTCACTCCACTGAAATCAGAAAAAACTGACAATACTTACAATACATACATTTTTATCTTTAATAAGTTACTTCTCAACCTGGAGGTTGATTCCCCAATGTTTAACAATTTGGAGGTTAGGTGGGGGGAAGTCTTACACTATTTTTTTTTTTTTTTTGGCTCATTCTGGATTTGGAATTCATAATAGCACCAGCTTGAAACAACAACTACTGATATTTCGGTATATGTCATTCAAGTCTTTTATCCCAAATAATACTTATAGCTCAGAAATTGCAGAAAGAATAAACTTATTTTAATCTTGCTTTCTTTGCTTGACATTAAGCTGTAGTTTTTCAGCCAGAAATACTTGCCAGGAATGTTTCACCCATTTTTTTTTTGCTATTATAAACAATAATGTGATGAACATCTTTGTGTACAAAGCCTTTCTTACATTAGTAATAGTTTCCTGAAGATATACTTCCAGAATTGCAATTGCTGGGACAAAAGGGTCTTGGCTTTGTTTTTAGAAATACACTTGAAGAGACTTCCATGAGCAAAGATGTCTGCTTAGCAGAGATCTGAGAGGGGGGTTAGGTATCTCTAAATTCCACCAGCCTGGCCTAATTTATTTCATGACTGTGTTAATGTTTGCCTTTGCCTTCTTCTCAATTTCAAGAAAAAACACAAAACTCTGAAATTGGATTCAGAACTAACTTCTCCCTCTCACTTATAAAGTGTGCCTTCTTGATGTTCAGAGGGTGAGAACTTTAAATCTCTCTCAGGGAAAACATGCAATGAAATTGGAGATGGTGGGACTCCCCCTTCCCAGTCATCTTTAAATGAATGTGTTTTCCCAGTGCTTTGGGAGGATTTGAAAACTCTGACAAAATAAAATCAAGACCAATCCCACATAATTCAGTGTCTTAGCAAAGAACTTTATTTCTCTACTACTAAGGTCAGTATGTGCAGAGACAGCCTGTCCTTGTCTTGAGTTAAAAAACAGTGATTTCTGTTGAAGGTCATCTTGCCTAGGGGGGAAAGAAAAAGATTGGAACTTGTCAGGGAGGCTGTCGAGGCTGGTGTATCTTTGCCAAGGACCTTTGATATGGGCACCCTGCGAGAGCTTCTACCTTACCCCAGAACAGTTCATGGCCTGATTTACTGGGGGAAGAAAAAAGAGGAAGAGAAGAGTTGGAATAAAATGAAAGAGAGAATGGTATTCTGTGAATCTTCTGAATTCTAAAATTAGAATCCTCCTAAACAAATTTTTAAAAAATTATAAAAAGCACCTGGACCCTTGAGGTAGCATATCTCAATCTGTCTATACAATCCTCCTCACAAGAATCATTTTATTCTAAAATGACTTTTATTCTAAAAGTGGGCTGTTTGAAGGGAAGGTCGGCTCTGCTCTAGATTCCTGGAAGATGCTGAGCACACTGTTAGCTTCTTTTGGGCTAAGTGTCTTCCATCTAACTAACTGAAGAGACATCAGGGAGGAAAGTTCCCCGCCCCACTGCTTAGCAGGGGATTTTCTGGGACATGAGGGTCCCAAGACAGTGATGATCCTTTCATCCCACTAGAAGGCTCAAGGAAGGCAATACAGGAGTCCCCTCATTCTGGTCTCGTGTCAGACTGACATGCCTTTGTCTACCACACATCTCTCACCCATGGCCCCGTCCTCATGGCAAATTCAATATGTCCCAAGCTGGACTTCCTTCTAGGGCAGCTTTTCCCCTTGCTCTCTATCTCAGTTAATGGCTTAGGAAGGGTCTGTTTATTCAACCCAGAAAGCTGGGCACCTCTCTCCTTCCTCACGCATTGCAGCTTGTCAGTTCTCTCTTCCTGACACCTCTGTTTTGTCTTCCCCTTCTAGGCACCCAGCTCTGGTCTGAATGATTTCTTATTCACGCTTTCACAAAGTCCCCAAGTCGCTTTCCCTTCTGCATTCTCCTCCCCACCTCACCTGCCATTCTCTGCCCTACGCTCACCTTCCAACCGTTACCCACATCAGTGCCAGAATGATCTCCTTAAAACAACATCAAGTTACTCCTCTGCTGAAAACATCTCAGAGGCTCCTCAGGGTTTTCAGAAGGAAGATCATCCTCTTGGCACAGCCCTCAAAGCCTTCCTCACGTTCTCAAGACTTCCACCTTCTACCTCAAATTCCACACTGGCCACATACCGTATTCTCCACATATGCCAGGCTCTTTCAAATCCCCATCCTCGGAAATAGGTATAGCCTCTGCCTGGAAAGCCCTTCTTCCATATTTCTTCACATAGCCAAGTTCACTGCCATGCTCATCTACAATGTCTGATCCCAAAGCTGCCTGTGCAGAGCCCTCTCTTCTGTCAGTTCGCGTTGCAGTGACCAGTCTCCCAGCCTGCCTTTCTCACTGGGTGTGAACTCCTTGAGGGTAGGAATCATCTCTGCCTCGTTTGCATATCCCAAGGGCATTAAACCATCCTATGCATGTAATACTTACTTAGTAAGTTGAATGAAATAGAAACAATGAAAAATAATTCTGTGCTCTGGGTTGGCTGTTTGGCTGCATCATACTTCTTGTTCTCAAGTTCTCTATGTGAGAATAGGCTAGTTCCATGTTTTATAGATATTCAAAAGCAGAGAACAGTGTGTGTGTAGATATGTATGTGTATTAGTCTGTGTATGTGTAGGAATGCATATGAATGTGTGTATGAGTGCACTCATTTAACAGTATGTCCTGGCCTTGATTATGAGTATTATCTTTCGGGAGATATTCTTATGATAAAAGTGAATGACAAGGTGCATTTTCAATGGGAGGGTGATGCTTTCTCTGGAATAATATCAAATTGCAGAAGAGTAGATTCAGCGTGAGGAATTTGGGTTTGTGACTTGATGAATATGATCCTGATGTAGAGATTGGCACTGATTTGAAGCTTCTTTACCATAGGTCCTGCCCATGATATGAAATAATATTTAGGCTCCCACAGTGACTTCCCCAATACCATATATTTAACAATTCAATTAGTCTTTCCCAAGTGAAGCATTCTAATTGATTATTTTTCAGTCTCTGTTGATGATAAAGATAATGGATGTTTTTGTGGAGTAAATTGGCTTCCTTGCCTAATATCTGTTTCTTGATGTCATTGCCCAGCAAATAAATGGTGAAGTGTACTGCTAAAAATAGCATGATGGCTGGCAGAGGAAAAAAAATAGCTGTGTTTCCTGACAGTGCAAATTTCACACTGTTTTAATTACCACAAACGTTCACTCCTATCTCAGAGAGCTGGGCAGGAAACTGGGAATAGCAACATTTGTAGATGCGGCAGAAATGACAAGCCTGGATGTGGCCTCACGCCAGTGTGGCCAGGTCCCTGTGACATCCTCTGAGCACTCAAAGTCTGGGAGGTGAATGCGGACCCTCCGGGAATCAACCAGATGAAACTTGGAAATTTGTCCTGCTATTTGTGCTGCGGCTGCTTTGCAAGAAAAGAGAGAAACACCTGTCTCCCTAAAATAAACAGTTTGAATTTCAAACAAACAAACAAAAAACCCAAAAAACAAAATAAAAACACAGAGTGTGGGAATTTTATTGAGGCAAACACCTACACTATGTTCACGGCTAACAATTTTGGTAGCGGTAGAGAAACAGGAATATGGGTAAGATAGTCTCTAAATGCTAGACTTTCTGTCTCCCTCCACGGAGCATGGAGACCTTTCTTTCCAAGGGCTTGCTGTCTTTCCAATCCCATTGCCTTATCTGTTTTCCCTCTGACATTTCCTTCTCCTTCCCATTACCTGGAACCACCTCTCCTATTTCCTGAATTCTGGCCTCTGTCAGGCTTTCCTGAAATCCCACTTCAACACAGCATGGCGTAAAAATATTATTTCCTCCAGCATGAGGAATCCTGCTCCTGGGCCTTTTGTTGGTTTTGAATTTGGGATGAGAAATCTCTGGCTCAAGCCCAGAAACCTCTACAATACTTTGTAGTAATAGAAAAAGCATGCACTGGCACAGGCATTTATAATTTATGCCAACCTCTCTTATACCTTTTCCCATGTGAGCATAAATCTCATTGGATTTAGACCCAATGAAATTGGAAACAACAGTATCTTATAATTACTCAGAAGAGTTTCAAGGCTTCAGCAGATGGTACAGAGGGAGAAATCTTCACTTCCCATAATGATAAAGATGTAGTTTTTTACAAAGGATAGAAGGTAAGCTTGCAAGCCTTAGAAAAGGCCCAAGAGGGGCTGGCAGAGGTCTGAGGACCCAGTCAGTGCCTCAGCTCTATAGACTACAAAGAAGTGACCCTTCTCATCTCTCACAGAGTAGGCATTCAATGAATATTAATTGATGGAACAAATGAACATCCAAACTAAATAAAAGGCACAAAAGGGTGCAACATGGATTAAAGAAAACTGTTAATGTTTTAATTGGAAGTAAGTTTAATAAAAGCCACCAATGTGGCCAGGCTGCCAAAGTTCATACCATAATGCCATGTTTTAGTACCAGAAGGCTACCCATACTAAAGAAAGTGTTCAAGAAACTTAAGTATCATAGGTAGTATGTCAGAGGAGACGTGTTTTAAGTGGCCCAAGAGGTAAACCCTAAGACCACATTGGTGAAAGTTACAACCACATAGACATTAGCGTCATTAAAGAATTGTGTATAGAAGCTCAATTGTCAAAGGGGTGGACTGTGTTCATTATCAAATGGCCTGTACGTTCCAAATTCCCTCTTCTGGTCTGTTCTTTGAAACTGGAGCTGAGCTCTTTAAATATTATTTTCCTTTGCTACCCAACAAAGGAAATGGGTGTTAAGCTTTATCATTAGAGAAGAGTGGAGAGAATTGCAGGAGTTCAGTCCTTTCTTCCTGGTTCCAGTATGCTTGTTCAGCATTCTCCTGTGGTGAGAATGACTTTCCAATACCAGTCTCTTGCAATGCATGCAGTTTTCCCAACACTAAACTCCTGCAGTGTGGTGGCTTCCACAGCCTCAGGCTTTTTCAACATGAACCAATATCGTAGCACAGAGAGGCCAGCAGCACCGAGGGCTTACATCTCATGGTACACCCAACCTCAGCTAGTTTTACAGCAAAGGGCCTCCAGTGAAATACCTCTGCATGAACAATTTTCCCTGTTCATAGATTTTCCCATGTTCATAGATGGAAGATTTCCAGCAAGTTTTGTTGGGATGGTGTCACAGCAACTTCTTTTCTACCCTGTGAGCTCTGGACTCTCTGGTAAAGTCTGGACCTCAGCCCAAGGGAAGATTTTCCTTAGCTGTGTTTTCTTAGTCCTTGGCATAGTGGCTGCTCCTTGTATCTGCTATTCCTCTATCCTTTGGTGTTCTCTTTATTTCTTACTAGCCTATCTCTCACAGCTACAATCCTCTGTTATAGTTAGGAAGCCCTTGTATTAGATTTTCCCTTTAACATTACTATGTTGTTTTGCTTTATTGATTGGACCCTGACTGGTACATCTGGTAACTACATTAGGCCTTGAGAAATGGGTAGAATTTAGGTAAGCACAGAGGAAGAAGTATAAATATTCAAGGCAGAATAAAAGAATCAATTAAAGTCATATTTTACATTAACTTTATAAGAATGAAATAAATACACTCAATCGGATTATATATTTTTTGAGGCAAAGACTATGTCTGATTATTTCATATTGCTTGTGATATTGTAATTCTTGATGAAAGAAAAAAAATCTTCTGGATATTGATTGGTCAATCCATTGAACCATAATTGAGACCCAGGAAGAAAAGCCAGTCCTCATTGCAGTGCTTTGCATAAATATGAAAAAATTTTAAAAAATATATATATAGGAATATTAGTAATTAAAATACAATGTTAGAAGAAAGGTAATATTATGGACCAGGCTTTCTCCAAAAGAGCTCATAATCTATAAAGACCCTCAAAATCTTTACAAGATAAATGTTATTATTATATCTGCAGCACAGAGAGGTTATGCAACTTATTTAAATTCACATAACTAATAAGTGGCCAAGCCAGGATTTACACCAAAGCTGTCTGGCTCCAGAGGCCCTGCCCTTGATCACTACACACTACTACCTCTTCAGTAGGCTTACAGCTGTGATTATATACCACAACAGTAAAGATCTTTCCTTTCAGTTCTGTGGGAATGAAAGAGGGTGTCTTTTAAAAACACGTTAAAGAAGGGAACTTTTTCTTTATAAACTGAGATGCCTTCCATTGAGGGTGAGAGAAACGATTTCAGAACTCTACTGTTTGAAATATTTTTTATCAAAACATTCCATATATTAATTGGTACATTTCTTATGAGGAATTGTATGTCCTGGGCTCTCCCCTCCAGAGCATTTACGTTTTTATCCCTATCCTTAAGGAGTTGTGGTTTTGAATTTTTGGGTGCCCTTTTTTGAGATTCAGTGTGCAGTAGGCAGAGCTCTTCTTTGGAACAAAAGTTCTTCCTGGATCTCCTACAATGATCTGTTTTCATTACATTCAAGAGCTGCTCTGATTTCCTTGCCCCATGATGAAGTAGTTGGAAACCCATACCAGCCCACATCCAAGTTTTTCATTTCTATTTGATGTGCTGTTATTCTGCATAATTTGGAGTCTAGGATGCATCTTCTGGACTCCTTGGATATTAATTCCTCATAAGACCCCACTTGGCCTAACAACACTTTTGAGTTGCCTTGACCTATAAAATCTTGCACATAGTGTTTCTTCCACCTGGAAATGTTTCTTTCCTTCTTTAACCTGCAAGATTCTACTCAAATGGGATGCCCTTTGTGAGGATCTCACAACAACTAGAGGTCCTAGACTTCATCCAACCATTTCTGTTAGGTCCTCTTCTGTTACTCTGAGGCTCACATATGCCTGCCTCCCCTCCAAGCAGTAGACTTTTGGAAGGCAGAGGCTATCCCATGTCCATGTTTGTTTTCCCATAGCCTGATGTAATCAGTAGGGTACTCAGTAGACATACTTCACTTAAATAAATACGTGGATAAGTGAATGCGTTGGAGCCTTTTTCAATCCATATAGGATTTATGGACTTGGATAGATCATATCACCTCCTTTAACCTTAGGTTATCTTTAACAAGAAACAGTGTGATTAAGTGATCTCAAAGTTCCCTTCAAATCCTGGCATGGGTATGAAATTCAGTAACCACTTTTATATGTTGCCCTGTGGTTGGCTAAGAAACTTCTGCAAATCCAAAGCTTTTAAAATTATTCCAAACATTTTAAACAACATCAACCCTAAAGATCTCAGGGACAGGCATTCTGTTTATATCTACTTTAGAAAACCCAGGGGCTCAAATGTTAATAAAATTCTTTTGCCTATGGGCACAAGAATCCATCGTACAGTGAAAGAGAAAAGTCATGTTAACTATTTATGCATCATTCAGGGATATCAGCCTCATCAGCCACAGTTCCTGAAGTTCTGATACCAACTGTCAATCCAGACTAGGGATGAAATTGGCTCATTTGATACTATTATAAACCTACAACATATCTTCTGTTACCACTTTTATTGAGAAGCTTCGAGAGCCCAGTTGCTTCTCATGCTGCCTCAAAGTAATTAGTGTAGGAAGCTTTAATTTAAAAAATCCAATCAAAGCCTCCCTCCTTTGTCAGATCCTGAATTTAGGAAAAACAGTGAAGAAATCGTCCCTCCTAAGAGCTGTAAGTTTGAGATATTTTCACATAAGGTCAAATAATAATTCCATGAGAATACACATTTGGACGGGAGGCTATATTCCCAGAGAGACTTCCCTATATCACCATGCCTAGAGCAGCCCAGACCACACTACAAGTCCTGAGACCTTGGGCACAATTGTAATAACATCTCTGAAGATTTCCCATCTATGAGAGAAGATCACCATTTTGGTTCCTTCCTCTATTTGAGAACTGTATTGCATTATTTTTATTTTAACCTATTGAACTATGAAATCGTCCGTTTCTGAGAAGCACAGTCTTCCTTTGTGCTTGATCAAGAAGTTAAGTGTACAGTGCACATTACAATCTCATGATCTGGGAGGGGATCTCTGCTCTTGAATTAGAGCCTGTGGTAATAGTTAGCCTCTCCTCTTCCTTCCAGATGCCAAGCATTGCACAACTTCAAATTATGGGCTGACCAATGCCAAAGGAAGCAATGCCCCCAACTGGCCAGACAGAAGAAGCAAGATGAAAATAATGATAAGGAAATCCGAGTGTATTTATTGACTTTTTTAAATCGATGAATAAATTGTCTTAGAGAGGTTAAGAGGCTAGCCTAAAGTTACAGAGCTAATAGAATTAACTAGTTCTTAAGTCTTTACTTCTCTGTGAGTGTGTGCATGTGGGAGCGGGGTTGGAGGGTTATGAATGACACACAGACTACGTTTAAAAATACAAAAGTCCCAGCTATTTCTCTGTTCAAATCCATTCACTTCAAAGAAGAAGACATTGATATCAACAGGTGCTCAAAGCCATGAACCAAGCTGGCCATCGAAACAGGATTAGAACCTGTCTCTTTAGTCTCAACACGTGACTCTGTGTAGAGCACCCTCCTGAATCCCTGGCACAGCTGAGGGGAGAGTACTTGGGAAAGCTACAGTCACACTTAGTTAGCGTCACACAACTGGTCAACTGTTTGACCCAACTCACCGTCAACATCTTACCAATGCAGAAAAACAGGCTTAGAGAAGGTAATGACCACACCGCACCTGTTTTCTGGCCAGTAAGCGGAGATGATACACGCAATGTTTTATATCAGGGTATCCATAAACGTTACCTTCTTGGAACAGGGTGATTTAATTTTTAAATATTATTGTTATCATTTACAAAACCGATTCATGCACACAGTAAACATTTATAAAATGTGCAGGACGTTTGTGGAAGGAGAAGGTAACTCTCTCCCTAAGGCCATTCCCAAGGGTAAGCATTTGTGGCCTATTTTAGCTTCTGTCAGTCTTTGAGTTAGAGTCATAATTCAAAATATTCTAATTATAGTTCTATTCATTTATTTATCCACTTGGTTATTTTAAATGACAGATTTAAACTTCTATTTCTTATTTCACCAACCACTGGCAGAGTCTCTTCTCTTGTATGATAGGATTAAAAACTTGTCACCTTCTGTCCCTCATCCATTTAACATTTTTCAAGGTCCAAAACGGCAGCTCTGTAGTGTCTTACATTATCGAGGTTTACAAAATAGTTACATTGTATCTGTATGATGTATGATGACTAATTTTTTCATTTCTAATCTGTATGTGGGCTGTATACATGGAAACTAATAAACAGAATTTAAAATATTTGATCATATTAATATTATTCATGGTTAGACCAATTACTGTATTTGGACCAATAAAGAAAGACAATAGACTCCTTTGTCACTAATACTGTGTGATTAAGAGAGATCCAAACAATATATTCAAGGCGATTCTTTTTTATTTTACCTCACTAAATACTCCAAATCATTCCATATTTTAATGTGCTTTGTTTGACTCTTAAATTTGTAATATGGTTTTATATTTCTCTTGGTGTTCCTAACTGCTTTTTTTTTTTCAATTCGCAAAGACTCATATCCCTTCTTTACAATATGTAATAATATCCTTATTTTCCATCAATCATATTAATTGTCTAATGATCTCATTTGGATCGATTGCTCTCCCAGCCTGCTGCTATGCAGTGTGACTAAGATTTTTTTTTTCCATTAACTTTTGAATTAGTTTCTCTGTTTCTTGACTCTAATGTTTTCCTTTTTAGTGTCTATATGTTTATTATTTTGCTGCAATGTACCCTCAATTATTTTACCTCCAGACATAGTGGCTGAAAAGCAACTTTCTGAGAAAACATCTTCATTCTACAATGTTGAAGGACTTCCCCATTTGTATCTGATATTGTTGATGAGAGGTCTGTTGAAAATCTAACTATTTTTGGTTTAACTGAAAATTTTTTGTTTTGTTTTCTCTCTCTTTCTCTAAACATCTAAGCTTGTCTTCTTATTCTTAACGTATTAAGCTTTCACAAGGATATGTGCATCAAAATGTGGATCATGCTTCATTTCTTCTGCTTCTTGAATTTTAGCGGTCCCTGCAGTTTGAGGGTTGGTGGTCTTCCGTTCTGGGAATTTTGCTTCTATTATTTACTTGATAATTTTCCTTTTTGTTTTTCTCTGCTCTTTTTGTTTTCCAGAAGCATCTATTAGATTGTGAATTTCCTGAATTATTCTGCCTTATCTTTTAATTGTTCTCTTTAATCTGTTTTTTTTAACGTTTTAAATTTTTTTAATGTTTTACTTATTTCTGAGAGAGAGAGAGAGACAGCGTGAGCAGGGAAGTGTCAGAGAGAGAGGGAGACACAGAATCCGAAGCAGGCTCTAGGCTCTGAGCTGTCAGCACAGAGCCCGAGGAGGGGCTTGAAATCACAAACCGTGAGATCATGACCTGAGCCGAAGTCGGCTGCCTAACTGACTGAACCACCCAGGCGCCCCAAATCTGTTTTTTTTTTAATAAATTGTTCTCCTTTCTGAGAAACATCCCTGGTTTTATCTTTCATACTTTCTATGGATTTTTTTGGCCAATGATAATTTCATTATAAATTTCAAATGATCTTGTTTTCTTTTCCAAGTGTTCCTCTTTTAGCTAACCTTGTTTAAAAAGTAATTTTAATATTATCTAACTCGAACAATAATCTTATACTTTTACATTCTCTTTTGTTCCCCGGGTTAACTCTCTTTCTTCTTTAAGAGAGAAGTTACTCTTATGCATCTCCTTTTTTTCCCTCCTTGAATGTAGGGCAAATCTAGGTACCTATTCGTGTTTATGAATGGGGAGCTCTTTGACTCCCAGGTAGCTGTCATAACTTTCCTCCGATACTCTGTTGGCTTGTTTGCCCTCTTGGGAGGGCTGATGGTAGACCGTGCGTGGCTGTACGTGTCTGTGCTGGCTGGTGGAGAGGAGGTTGAATTTTGTGAACAGACTGCCTTGCCTGTACCTTTCCACCTTCCACCAGCCTGCCAGACAAGAAGGCTAATACTCCGAGGCCAGCGTTAACACATGGCAGCTATGACTTTCCCCAGCAGTTGTCAATTTCTACAGAATGGAGTGAGCTCTGCTGATAGCCATGTAATGGCCGGTTGCTGTGCTCAGGGAGAGAAGATGGAGTGGTTCAGAGATTCCATGAAGAGTCTATTATTATTTTTATTATTATTATTATTAAATAGCATAGATAGCTCCTTAGTTGTTGGCTTTCCATATACACAGACTTCAAATTTAGACGTTTACTCGAACATCTCCACCTTTGCCGCAAACCTGCCCTCCTCTGTTCTAGTCATTCACTTTCTCCACTCTGAGTTAGCCATTCCTGACTAACTACTTGCCACTTTTCAAAAGTTAAGTTTCCTATGCTGGTGTCCCTGTCTCTGCCCTCTACATTTACATGACTTTGTGCTCCGTTTCTTTTTGTGTTATTCTTTCCAATTAGAAGGAAGAGGAGGTATGTTCAGGTTTTCATCATGAAACCCCTAACCATTCAAAAAAAAATTATCTAAACTTTTGGAAGGATTATGTGAAAGTTTTGACGTTTTCTCACAAGTCGCTAAGTGGTATATCATGAGGACAAAATTTTAAATATGAATTGTATTAGTTAATCCTGAAGGAATAGTATACTTAGATAAGAGCTAATATGTAACACCACAACCACTTCTGAGAATGAACTACTAAGACTAATGTAAGCCCGTGATTTTCAAAAATAGAAAATAAAGCCTAGAAGACAAAGAACCATCACAAGTAAGAAATACAGATGGAGTCACTCACGCACGCACGTGCACACGCACTCACGTGTGCATGCACACGTGCACCCGGGCACACATATGCACACTCTCTCCTCTCCCCGCAGGTTAGGGGACCTCCTCAACCACTGCACAGGGCTTCAAACCCATTTCTTCGGCCGCTCATATTTGTAGCCAGCCCTTGTTGGGTTTATCTCATTGGCAAAGGCGTGTGGTGATTAGAATGGCATTGACAATCCTCCCCCACCCCCGACCTGCTCTTGTATAATAGGAATTCAGGTTAAGGGAAGATTATGCTAATGGAGGAGAAGATCTCAGAGTGGGAAGGGCTTTTTGAAGGCGGCTTCTTCAGTTCTCCAACTGACACATCTCTCTGTCTGTAATATCCTGCCTAATGGTCTTTTCTTGATCATCTCCAGTAACGAGAAACTTGTAACCTCCAGAGGCAGCATTTTTATCTTTACACGTGCTGTTAAAAGGCCTTTAAATGTAACCCTGATGTGGCTCTGTGTACCTCCTGGTGTGTTCACCAGCTGTGCGCCCTGCGCTTTGTACGACATGGAGCAGAAATCTAAACCACTGTCATACGGAAGAGGAGTTTGATATCTCGCATGTTTAACAGGACAGGTAAGAAAGAGATCTATTTAATGTCAGAGGCAGTTGTCACTTCCCTAGCTAAAGATGCTTGCATTCCTTAAGCGGGTCTTTACAAAGAGCAAGGCTGTTAAGTGAAAGCTTTAAAAATAATTCCATTACTCATTTTACAAAGACGGAATGACAGCCGATCATTAGAAGAAGAAAGTCTTCACGGATGATGCACAACTTGCAAAAGACGTGATTTCACCCATTATAAAAGGAGACGTCCAATCACTTCCCACCAAGATGAGTCGTGTTTGCTTGTGGCCTCTATCACTGCTGTTCGGTTTACAGACGGGTTTTGTTGCAAGTCCCCTTCAAACTGTTAAAGGAGGTCTGTGGACACAAAGAATTTGGTTTTCTTGAAATGCCTGAAAGGTTAGCCACCTCTGACTGCCTATAAAGAGACAACCAGAAGGTTCAGGAACGTGGACAAGCCATCTGCAGCTCTTGCCACAACGCACATGCTACTTTCTGCCCGAGGGGAAAATCTGAGACTCATAAACAGGGTCCACAGGCTTCAGCGCTGGGAGGTCCTTAGTCGTCACCTTCAATTTGCTTATCATATGCATAGGAAGACTGAGGCCCAGGAGGGGAAATCAGACGCCCAGAGTCATTCAGGAAGTCAGGGGCAGAGAAAATACTATAAACAGGGGCGTGGCTCCCTGATCCGAGGAGTTTTGTTTTTCTCTATCCTTTACTTTTCTGTTAAGGTCTGTGTTTCTTTATATCCTGGCCCCAGCCCTGGCTGATGCTGCCTTTGGGACCTCTCCCCTTTGCTGGCGCTCCAGCCACGTGACATCTTACTGTTCCTGAAACACACCAGGAAGACTCTCTTCTCACAGCCTTTACACTTTCCTTGAGTCCACCAAGCATGGTCTTCCTCCTCATAGCTGCCTGGTCCATTCTTACTTCGGTTAGGTGGCTGTCCATATGTCACCTTCTCAGGGGGGACTTCCCTGATCATTTTATATACAATAGCATTCTCTGCAACTATCTATCTCTTTCTCCTGATTTATTTTTCTTCTTAGCATTTACCAGGTTTGTCCTACTATATTATTATGTAAGCGTATACATCTCTCCCTGATAAATGTCCATCCTATGAAGATGAAGAGTTTATGAGTTTGTCCACTACTGTATCCTCAGCATCTCATGGGTGCAAATATTTCTGAAGCCCTAATTAAATGACACCTTTGAAAGGGTCCAATGCCTTGGAGGAGGGGTATCAATGGAGAGTTCTGATGGCACAACATGGCTTCTACTCTCGGGAACCCAGAACCTCATCCCACGTTTCCTTGCTCTGCCCTCCATTTCCAATGCGGAGCTCCACTCAAATATTCACTGACCCCATGCACGCAACAAATGTTTGTTAAATGAAGTAACAGATACAATAACAGATTCAAAAGGCACGTTTTGTAATAGAAGAGCACAACGGACTGGAAACCAAGAGGCGCCGAATGCTAGTCCCTGCTCTGCCGCCAGCTCCATCGGCTTGGGTGAGTCTCTGATGTGATCTCCACCTTCAATTAATCACCAAATAACGAATCAAAGGGCAAACCAGATTAAATCTAAGAGACCTTCCAACTCTGACATCCTAGAATATCATAAAATATCCTCTTAGTTTATTTTCTCCTTGCCACGGGCTGGCGTTAATTGATTTTAGAAATGCCATTGCATTTGCAGACCTGTAGGAAATTTGTTCTTTACCACAGCCATGGCCAAGGTCCTTTCAAGTAGCCAACATGCCAGGCCACAATTAGACCCCATTTATCCACGGGTCCATTTCCCAGCAATCTGACTCACTCAGGACCTTTTGATCCCAAACCCATCAAAAGAGTCCCTTGGGTACCCACATGAGCGGTCAGAAAGCCCCAGGATTAAAGATTATGTGCATAGCTTCTCATACCCTCCTTTCAAAGCCTTACATAGAGTCTAGATTCTTGTTTTCCATCAATTACTCAAGGGTACTGTTCTCTCTGCTGAGACCTGTCTTCCCTGTCTATTCTTGCTCGTGAACCCCCATTTATTTTTCAAGCTTGTCTCAAATTTTTACTGTGCTAAGCAACTACCATAACCTCCTCCTGCTGCCCACAGACTCTGTTGTCACTCTGTCACGTGCATGCTTTCATTACAGTGTTTGCCAATGCGTATTACTGTCATGTGTGTTGAGAGTTTAAGTTTGTTGAGGCTGTTGTTATGGTTTATTTACTCTATTCCCTAGGATGGGGCTTGGCGTCGATTAGTATGCAGGCAATGTTTTCTGGAGACTTCTAGTGATCTGGTTTCCTGGACCTTAGTAAAAGTGACATAGTACCCTAGTAGGGAAAGGCATTCAGGAGAGACAGATACATGATGAGCCCTAAGCAAAATCCAGGTGACATTGCATGACACTGAAGGAGGAGACAGAAAGCCTTAAAACCAGATACAGAACTGTGATACTGTTCAGGATGCTAATGGGTCTTCAGAGTGACATCTCTGAGTGATTTTGAAATTGCACAGTTCCGTATGGCAGATGGGAATTCAGAATTTCTGGAAATGTCAAATACATTTCAGAAAGATGTCTATTAAAAGGAGCTAAATATATTTGTTTGGTGTTCGACAGGCTCGACTTCGGTTATCTGGAAGAGGCCAAGGTGCCAAAGGAACGAGATATAACCTCAAGTCATAAACCAACTGACTTGATTTGGTTTGATTAAATTGCTATCATGTGCCCAGCACTGGACACATGTACAATGAGGAACCAAAGACTGTGCTCTCAAGGGAGGGAACAGGTAAAGCTGACATGCTAATATGGGCAGCACCAAGTTCACGCCCAACTGACTGGCCCAGGGTATGAGGATTATAGTCCTCAGCAGATAGAGTGGACATCAGGCTTCATGTTAGCCTGGAAGATATGGGGAACACAGGTAAGACTCGGGCCAACCCTTACGACTGAGAGGATCAAGATTAATAAAGAAGAAGATAAGGTTCTCTCACTGATGGAGGCCACCCAAAGAAAGGCCCTGGGATGGGACTGGCAAGAGGAAGTGAGATCATAGAATTCAGTGAGTAGGATAATGTATTGCCTGGTATGTCAGATAATGGGGACTACTGACCCTTGGGCAGAAGTACTTGCCTCTAGATGTTGTGGCCAAGACAAGGAAACACAGACTGTTGCACCAATGGGGCGATCATCTAGCCTCGTTGCTATTACATAGTCAAGTCACAAATAGTTTGGTGGTATTGGTATGGAGAAAGGCCCCCAGTGTCTAGAATAGCCCCTAGTGCTATTCCTTGCCTCTATGAAGGCCTTCAAGGCCCTGTATTATCTCCTATTACTGTCCCCTATGCTTACACTGCAGCCACTCTAGTCTCCACACAGCCCAGTGCCCTGCCATCTGAGGGCCTTTGTACTTGCTGACATTCTTTCCAAGATAGCTACATAATTTGGCTCCTCCTCTTCTTCTTTTTTGTCTTCGTCTTCGTCTTTGTCTTCGTCTTCTTCCCTAATATTGCTCAAATGTTACCTAGAACACTCTTCTGAACACCCAATGCAAAAGAGCACCTTTATGGAACACTTTTTCTTATGCTGATTCATTTTTTCTTACTGGTAATTATCATCAGCTAATACTTTGTTTATCTGTTCACTGTCTTCTCCAGCCTCCAGAGTATTAGCTCTTTAACTGCTTAAATTCTGCTTTTTATCACGATATTCCTAGTGCTTAGAACAGTAGCTGGCACAGAAAAAGTGCTCAATAAATGTTTCCTAAATAAATGAATGACAAACCTATAGGAGGCCTTAGGAAGCCCATGTAAGTATATCTACAGTTGTGTCATATTTTTCCAAATGATTTCCAAAATCATCAGCAGATTTTCTAAAGGACCCATGACAAATAAGTTTAAAGAACAACAGAGAACACAAGCAGATATCAGACAACCTGTGATCTCATCCTAGCTATAGGGTTTCACTACCTGAGCCTCAATTTATTTCATCTATAAAATGAGAAGAATAATACCTGTTTCATTTCTATTACATTTGCAAAAGCCAGAGTCGTGGAGGCCTCCGTGTGCATGTTGCTGTGGTCAAATAATGACCAAATAGCCATCTCTCCAGGCTCAAGGAACATGTATTTCAGCCAAACAACTGATGGGGGTGCGGTGGCAAATTTTGTCAATTGTGAGTTGCTAAAGAGTGTGAATAGACTTGCTCAAGGCCACCCAACCACAAAGAGGGTCTCTATGAAGAGATTGTGGCCAACTCTGTTCCACCCCTCCATATTTTAGTAGATGTTTCCAGGCCCCAAATAAAATGGCTAAGCATGCCTTTGCCAGCATGTAAATTTATTTATTTATTTTTGAAGGAGAGAGAGAGGGGGAAAGAGACAGCAGGGCAGAGAGAGAGGGAAACAGAGAATCCCAAGAAGGCTCCACTCTGTCAGTGCAGAACCCAACATGGAGCTCGAACACATGAACTGTGAGATCATGACCTGAACCGAAATCAAGAGTCTGACGCTTAGCCGACTGAGTCACCCAGGTGGCTATTACCCAGCATTTAACTAAACTTTTGCAAAGAGTGTTTACATGCCTAGAACACATATGACAGTTTGTGCTTTTATCCTACGTTATAGGGTTGTTATAATAACTAAATGAGATAATACCTGTACTGGGCTTAGTACAGTTCCAAAAATATAATAATTATTATTGTTAGCACAAACCTGCTAAACTTTTACTAATACTGAAGATGGCATATATATGGTAACAGTAAGAATTTGGAGGTATCGAAGGAGAAAGGGAGAAGGAGATGATTATACATATATCATCCCTCTGTCTGTGGTTTGTTTCATCTGCAAAGCACTTAGCATATTTAATTGGTGAGCTGTTCACCAAACCTGTTTAGAAATCATGGAGATGCTGCATGAGACACAGACCCTGACCTTAAGCTAAGCTGTGAAAAGACTGATCCAGATGTGAGTATAAGATGGATCCAAACAAGGATAGGCTGAAGGCAGGGACACTAAGCAGGAGTTGGCTGTAGTCATTCAGGTGAAAAAATGTAGGGAACTGAAAGAAAATGGTCACAGCAGGGATGGCAAAGAAGGAAAACCCCCCTAGCACATTTGGAAGGAACATGTGATAGAGGTTTGAGGCAAGTTCGTTACTTAATCATTTCATTCATTCAGTTCCTTGTACTGCACCCTTTCTACCAGGCTCTGCAGAATGCACTGGAAATAGGATACCAGCATCACAATACGCTGCTTCTGTTTCGTCTGCCAGGAGCCAGACTTAGTATTAGGAAGCCCATACACATCGTGGGTTTAATGGTTAGGAGACCCCATAAATAGTTACTGTCACTCTCACCTCACAGTTATGGCAATTGGAGCTAAAAGAAGGCAACAGCTTGCTCAGGCCACATAGCTCAGCTGAGCTGGGGTTAAAATCCAGGTGTGTGAGCATGACCCTGGCTCTTTCTACTGTAGCCGAGATGACTAGGTCATGGCTCATGTGACCGAAGGGCTCAGAGTCTAGCAGACTGTAGGTGGGAGACAGATATGGTAGAAGGATTATAACAGAGACACACTCAGGGCCTCTGGAAATGGAACAGAGTCAAAGGAGAAGAAAAATCCCAAGATGTTGACTCTGAAGAATTTTGCTTGCTTCCAACTCTGCGAGAAGACATGGAAACCATTTGGGAAGTACTCTGGGCTGTGTCTCCAAGGGTTAGGGGTGGATCCTCATTGCTCTGTACCTCCTGCATGACCATGGGCAGCTGGCTTTCCTTCAGTGGGCCTGGGTTTTCTCATCTGCCAGGAGCATTGGACCTTGTGTTCCCCAAAGTCCCTTCCATCCCCATGCTGGTGGTGGCCCACAGACAAAATGAATTCGTGGGTTGGCCAACCACGAGAAGTCAATAAGGGGAAGAGTCAGCTGGCCTTTCTTGGTACTTACTCTTTGCCCCATGAGATGCTTCTTCTATTGCTTTCCAGTTCATCCCAAAGTGTGAGACACAGAATCCCAAGGCTGGAGTTCCGGAAGAATGACTTTGAGGAATCTCAAGGGGAAACCAGATAGAAAGCCTGGCCCAGGCCTTCTTCCTGGGGGCCCATGACATCACTCACAATTCTGTGAAGTGTGGGGAACAGAGTGCCCTATGCACTTTATCTAAAAGTGGGAGATTACAGGGCCCCTGTGGATAAGGGACACAGGTTGGCCTTCGGCTCTTAGCACTGGGAATGGAGGATGAAGAACCAGGACATGAGGATGAGGTGGAAACGGATGTGGGGAAACTACACACTTCTCCCAGCTCACACTCTAGACCTTTCAGCCAGTGCTCCGTGTGGATGAATGGGAAAGCTGAACACCTGACTATCGCCGGAGGCGGAGCTATTATACAGGTCTGGGCAAAAGCAAAATTGGGGCAGAGAATGGACTTCTGTTCAGGCAGGACTTTCAAAGAGTTTGGTGCCCACACTGATGGTTTCTGTTGGCACAGACAGTGTCTGTTCAGTTGAAACTGAACTTCTCTATAAACTCTGTTTCCTCCTACCCACTTTCCCCATCTCTTTCCTCACCCTTTTCTGAACAATATTAAGAAGTAGTATTTTCTTATCCAATTTCCAGTGAAAATACATTACGCCTTTGACAGTGGTGTTCTTAAGCCAGCTTATGAGCTGATTGTTAAATTTTCAGAAATTGTGCGAGTTGATTGTTCAACATAGGCATTATTTAAAAATTAAACTATAAAACTTAATTAAATAAATCACGATGAAAACAACAGTAATAAATGCTCAAGGTCATAATTTCCTTTTTTTTTAAATGTTTTTTATTTATTTCTGAGATAGAGACAGTGTGAACAGGGGAAGGGCAGAGAGAGAGGGAGACACAGAATCCAAAACAGGCTCCAGGCTCTGAGCTGGCTGTCAGCACAGAGCCTAATGTGGGGCTCGAACCCATGAACTGTGGCATCATGACCTGAGCTGATGTCGGATGCTTAGCTGACTGAGCCACCCAGGCACACCACAAAGTCATCATTTCCTCATTGTTGGACTGTATCCTACCATTTCTAGGCTCTTGAGTTTACTTACATCCATCACACCCATATGGTGAAAATACTGTATAATGGGGTACACATATCTTACAACTCCATGTTCAGCAAAATTATCTTGGTATCTCTAAATTAGTCATGGTTGGGAGTATTTATATCATGGAAACCAGCAGAAGTCACAAATCAAGCCTTGATTTATTAATTTGTTGATTGTCTAGACATAAAAGCGTGATGGATAAAATGTTAACAATGCAAACTAAACTTAAAAAAATGTGCTGTGTCTGTAGCTGTTACACTGTGAATAACCCACAAAAACATGGAGGAATATTATTTTAGTTTTCAAAAACTGATCTGTCAGCAAAGAAGCTGTTCGTGTTATTGATAAACAAGTGAGATGCTGATACACATCTTCATTCTCTACTTCCATCTTAGTAACTAAAAGGAAAATATCAGGGTGCCTGGATGGCTCAGTTGGTTGTGTCCAACTCTATTTTGACTCAGGTCACGATCCCAAGGTTGTGAGATCGAGCCCCATGTCAAGCTCCACACTCAGTGCAGATTCTCTCTCCTCTGCCCCTCCCCTGTGCTTTCTCACCCTCTCTCTCTAAAATTAAAAAAAAAATGAAAATATCAACAACCACTCATATCTAAACTGTTGTTCATCAATAGCTATCATAGGCTGGTCACAGATACATGAATTTGGCAAACATCAATGAAAGCATTCTGTGAGAATTAACTGGCTATGTGAAATTTACAATAAGGAACATTATATATTTTCCTACTACTTGTAAATTGTGTACTATAATATTTTACATTAGCAAAATTTATAATCAACTTATGTATGAATATATATACTCATATATATGCAACTTGTGTCTGTATGTGTGTATATATATATATACACATGTACATTTTATATACATATGTATTTTTTTCCCTAGAGATCTTATTGGCAGATATTTAACAGCATACCACTGACTCTTGCAGTCATCATCTGACTGATAGGAAAATGGGCACTTGTACACAATGTCACTACGTGTAATGTTGGGCCCAGAGTAGATACCCTAGTAATGTGACTTGGGGACTATCTCAAGATTCCATAATGTGACTAGATTATAGTATTCTATTATTTTCCCTTCCAATGCTTTCTATTGACTTCCTACCATAGCCTTTCATTCCTTATCTCCAAATAAAACTTTCTGACAGTGGCCTTAGACACAGAGGACTTGTAGCAGGGTAGAAACATGGCAGGCGGGAGAAGCCAGGGAGTAAGCCCGGGAAGGAGGGAGCAGACTGGAAGCTTTCTCCTTTGAAAACTTGGGTGTCCAGGGAGGGATGTTCCAGGCCAGAACACACCAGTAGATAGTTTAAAAGATCAGACACCTGGAAGTTCAGTCACTCCTACCTGTTTACCTCTAGCTGGGTATGCACGAAGCCCTCCATAAATGCAGAGTTCACAAGAAGTCAACACGAAGTCAATCAACCCAAAATAGCTACTCTTTATTAAGAGCATGCTCTGTGTTTGATTCAGCGCCTGATGTTTCATATCCATTCTCTTTCACTTTACTAATAGTCATTAGAATTATCTGATTCCATTTTATAGATAAGGAGACTGAGGAGCAAAGATATTAAGTAATTTTTAACAGCTAACATTTGGCAGATCTGATTGCCTTCCTTTACGGGGCTCTCCAATCCCAATACCTACCCTTGCCCTGTACCAGGGTGAGGGAGGTAGCACGTGAGAGCTGGTGCATGGGAGGGAAGAGGCGTGTGCGTACACTTACCTCTGTGGTCTGTACTTGAGTATGAAACTGTGGTCTGTACTTGAGTATAAAAATGAAGTACAGTCCACACTACTAGAGGCTCTTTTCAATGCATCTGAATGACATAACGATCCTCTGGAATGGCTGTTTTCCAGGAAGCTTTCCTGTCAGTACAGAAACAAAAGCTATTGGAGAAGCATATGTGGCCACAATGGGCCAGAATTTGTTGGGCTGTAAAACGGGGGCTTGTCCAGAAGCCTCCTAAATAACCCACCACAGTGTTGGCTGGAAAGGCTAGGTTGGCTTCCCAGAGTGTGTCTTTAATGAGTTCTCTGAAGGACAAGACTAAAAATAAAAATAAAAACAGCAGATATTTATGTGGTATTGATCAGGTGCCTGGCACTCAGTATTCACATGTATGAAACTCGTTTCCTCCTCAAGACACCCTACAGCAAAGGTCATAGTGACAAGATTGCCGGATGGTTCCCGTGATCCGTTCCCTTCTTCCTGGCACACAGCTCTGGTCTTCCCTGGATTAGGTGTGTCACGCCACTCGGCACTGGCCAATGGAGAGTGAGGGGTCGGGACCTGAGCCTTTTCCAGGCCAGGCCATGGGACTCCCACGTTCCTCTCCCTCACAGGGTCTTTGGAAACCAAATGTAAATGGCAGAACCACTGTCAGACTGAGGCTTCTGAATGACTGGGACAGAACTCCCTGCTCATCTGGAACTACCCTATTTTGTGAATGAGAAACTTTTCTGTTGAGCTAATGAATGTTTGGGTTTGTCGCCATTGCCTGGTCTGCTTAATGAGGCTTTATACTATCATCATCATCATCATCATCATCATCATTATCCTCATTTTACAGATGAGGAAACTGAGGCACAGGTAGCTTGCCCAAGGTCACACATCTAGATGGTGGTGCAGCTGGAATTTAAACCCAGGCAGCAGGCTCCAGAGTTCATGCCCTTGATCATCACACCTCTCCTTCTGGATGGAAAGAAAGTGATCTGAGAGAAATAGACTGAGGTGGGGTGGGGAGGGGACGCTGGCCACCAGGTGGGCTCATGTCCCTTCTTTCAGCTTGCCTGGATGGGTAAACTGAATTGTTAGGAGAAGATGCTTCCCCAAGACCCCGCCACAAGGTAGTCAAATAGGTAGGATTAAGGTTCGCGTCTCCAGATCCCCAGGTGTGTCGGCTGCATTGCTCAGTCTGGCTACAAAACTTAGTTTAACAGCATGCATCCCTACAAAGCTGTCCATACTCCTGCAACAGAGCCTTGCAAAGCCTCCACTTTTACGGATGGGGAATGGAGTCCTGGGAAGATGAACTGCCCAGGTATTCATGGGTTAGGGTTGGGGTTCAAGTCCAGTGAGACTTGGGGCTGTTTTTTTAAGGAGTGAGGAGCTGGGAATCACAACCCTAGAACTCAAGGGGGAAATAATGGGAGTCGTGAGAGAGGCTTTAAAAGCAAATACACTCAGCCCCTATTTATTGGTAATATTGATGTTCACAGCCTTCCCGCGGTTTTCAGGTGTTTCCACAAGCTTCCCTCCTCTCACCATCCTCTCTCAGGGCCCCTGTCTTTGGAGGTCTGCGGTTGGCATATCCAGGGCACGGCTGTGTCACAGGCGCCAGGGAGCTCCCCAAGCCCAGCGCCGTCCGTGGGCATGAGCAGGAGTATGGGAAAGGTTTGCCGAATGTGGAAGTGAGGGTAGACACCCGTGGCCCCAGTTTTCAGGTGGGGAAGACGAAGGTCACTGTGGTGACACGCCAAAGCCCCAGGCTGGCATGGCTTCTCAGGAGTTACTGGCCGTGTCCCTCGCCGCCCACAATCTGTGGGACAATGATCTGCGAATGAGCGACGGAGGAACCTGACTTGGCAAGTGGGACCCGCAACGGGACATTGCGTAAAGGAGGGGTTCGTGCTCCAGGACCCCAGAGACTGCCAGGGGCGCTCAGCCCACCTGCTTCCCTGCAGAGGTGGGGAGCGGGGCAGGTGGGCAGGCGTTGCTCAGGGGCCGCTGCCCTGCCCCGCACTCCTAGGCTCAGCCACTCCCGCCAAACTCGGGTGCTCGCGGCGCAGCGGCTCCCCCTTCGGGGAAGCGAGAGGTCCGCATTGCAGGGGTCCCTGCGGGTCGCCCGCTGGCTGCGCCCCCACCGGGCCTTCCTTTGTCTGCGGCAGCCACCGCGCTGGCTGGTGCACCAGCACCATCTAGGGGCGGCCTGGGTCTCCGGGGCGGCGCCCAGAAAGGGGGAAGAGCATCCCCTGGGTCCCCTCCTGGGCTTGGGCAAGTCGCGTCCCCAGCCGGTCCTTGGTTTACCGCGTCCCTGGGGAGGGGACACTCCTACCCGACTCTGTCAGCTCTGATGTACTCTCATGCGTTGTACCCCCAGGTCATGTTTGATCCTTTCAACAGCCACTGGCAGGTAAGGAGGGAGACAGGCTCTGAGAGGCTAAGTAACTTGTCCCAAAGGGCACAGCAGGGTCAGGCAGAACCTAGAATCAAAGCCAAGTGCTTTTGGGCCCCATACCTGTGCCGAAGTCCCCGTTGCCGTACTGTCTGGCTGAGGGCTGTTTCTGTAGATATAAATGTCCTTGGGAAAGCTTATCTTGTTCCTCGTCCCCCACCAGCTACTTCCTGTGTGACCTCGGCCAAGCCATGTCACCCTTCTGAGACTCAACTGTGTCGTTCGCTCTCCGGGATCATCCGCAGACTGTCCTTTGTCCCTGCTCACAGGGATGCCGTGGGCCGGTGTCTAAGTCAAAGTTCACTCCAAGTGGGTTAAATCAGATGCTGTGAGTCAGGATCAAGAAGGAAGGCCCTCTGAAAACAGAGCTAGCTCCATAACTATACGGGTTTCCCCTTCCCACACATGCAGGGCTCCATAGCCAGCCAGCCGGAGGCAAATCTCCTTTAGACTCTGCAGCCTATGTCATTATCTCCATTTTACAGCTGAGAAAATCAAGGCACAAAGAGCCACAGACATTTTCTCAGCGTTGCAGTCAGAGGTGAGCCAAGTCTGAGGTCATTGCCTGCTGCCGCTCAGTTCAGGTCCCCTCTCCCAGGAGGGGGGCTCCCCTCCGAGGAGTCTCAGGAGGGCTGAAAGCCCAGGGCTCTCGGAGACCCCTGGGGGGGTAGTACCCGAGGACGCTCTGCATCGGGAAGAAGGACGTGGGAGGGCCTGGTCGGGAAAAGAGAAGACCAAGAGGAACGCGAAGGCTGTCTCTAAATAGCGGAAGGATTGACACATGGATGAGTAAGCAGAGGAATAAGACGGAGAAGGGATATACAGGGCGGGGGAGGGCGGGGGATGGGTGAAGATTTTAGCAAAAGGAGGCGCACAAACAGGGACGGAGGAAGCTTCACCACGGAGCGATCTGTGTGGTAACTTCTTCCCGGAGCTGTCTGCAGCCCCAGCCCTCTCCCTGAGGCCACAGCCTGGCTGTTCTTGAGCTCCTGTGACATCCCCACCGTATTCGTAAAGGTAACCTGACGGTAAGCCTGTGATTGCCCAGAGCAGGTGCACAACTTGAGAAAGTGCCTCTGTCCTCTGTCCTGAGAGGGCAGGTGTGCGATGACACGCAACATAGCCCAAGCCACCTTGGGAACTGCTGGGCCTGTCATTTGTACAGCCACCCCCTCCCCCACCGACTCTCGTCAGCTCCACGTATAACCCCCATCACGTTAGGGAAACAGTGAGTTTCCTTCTCACAATCCAAGGGCCTAACTGATACAGGTACCGTCACTTGTCCTTTCTTGAAGTCATGGCCTGGGAGTGAGTCTCGTTCCCTGGGACCAGGACCTCTGGACTATTTCATTCTCTGCCCCACACACCCCACCCCCACCCCAGCACAGTGCTGGTAAGAGAGAGTTGGGTAGAAGCAACGCTGAAGTGATAGCTCTTGAACCCATTCCGGCATCTATGGTCCCTCCAGTAGCTTCCCCCCACTGACACTGGCTGAGGACTTGCCAGACCTGGGGGATGCAGACTCATTGCACCAACCCCACCACACACGTGGCTCATAGGAACTATTTTACCAGCTTGGGGACGGGCACGGTCAAGTCTTTCCAGTTTTCCCAGTTAGTGTCCACGCGTCACTTGCTCAGTTTAGCAGGAAGTTTTTCATCCCCTTTCAAGGCCAACCTCTGCCCCATCTCCAGTGTCTACCAGTATATGAAGGATCTTTAGGACTTAGTCAGACTGAAGGGATAGGTCCTGCTAACAAATGTCAGATGAAGAGAGAGTTGGAGCGTGGTAGGTTCAGAGTGTGCTGTGGTGGAAGCTGGTTCTGGACACACTGATGAGTCCCTGGCCTCTGTACCTCTGATGCCTTATTGGCCTCTGTCCTGCCCTGGCCCCCATGCTCCCAAGGTTATAGGTCATGGAGTTTCTACTCACATACCCAACCATTGTAAGTAAATGCCATCATCTCCTGGGCCACCAAGCTGGGTCTGTAGGGACTTCCATCCGTCCACAGCCAAGATCTCACCTTCCCATCACAAGACACCTAACTTTGAGCCTGGCCCACCCAGATCCCTTTCCCTTCATGTCAGTGGGCTGCATAGGTGCTTTCTCATTCGTCCAGAGAAGATCCAATAGCAGAAATTCTCAAAAGAGGAGTTAAGACCCAGCCCCTTTCCAGAAGGTTCCTTGCCCTCACTGCTTTCCTGTTAACCAACTCTACTAACCAAGAGTATCAGAAGACATTAGCTGTGTAGCACAGGACCAGAAGAACCTTATAATTCCTTCCTCCTCCCGGAGTAGTGGGTGACTACGTACCTATTTTATTTTGTTTTATTTTATTTCATTTTTTATGTTTTCTTTATTTCTGAGAGAGAGAGAGAGAGAGGAGAGAAGCGTGAGCAGGGGAGGGTCGGAGAGAGAGGGAGACACAGAATCCAAAGCAGGCTCCTGGCTATGAGCTGGCTGTCAGCACAGAGCCCGACGCAGGGCTCGAACCCACGAACTGCGAGATCATGACCTGAGCCGAAGTCGGACGCTTAACCGACTGAGCCACCCAGGTGCCCCCTACGTACCTAATTTTTACCTCACCAAAAGCAGCGGCTTACTGCCTTGACAGAGCAGAGAAGATACCCTGGGGCCATCTTGCTGCTCCCTCACCAGCATAAGCAAACAAATAAACAAGTAATGAGCTCTGCTCCCCAGACAGCTTATCACAGCAGATGGAGAAGTTGCAAGGCAGCCAGGCAGAGGGTTTCACACAAGGTCACACAGCTAGCGTGCAGGAGAGCTGGCGCGCAAGCCTGCTTATCCCTAAAACTTGTGTGGGGGGGTTTCATTCTCATTCTTTCCGGTGGGGATATTTAGCTGTCTCAAGGATGACCCATGCTTACAGCCTATTGGATATCTCGTATTTTTATTGCCAGTACTACTTAAAGGACACCCATCGCCCCCAAACTCTGGTGATGGTATGGTGGAGTCCACTTGCCCATTTTTGCCTCTGATCCCCTTGCAAAGTCTGTGGGCTCTCGTGGGTTTATATCATACTGGTGGGCCAGGTAGACCAACATGGTGCCCGTAGTCACCTCTGTGTCAGCACGATAAGGTACCCCAGGGTACCTGACCTGACCCTGGACTTTCCTTCTCTTGGTACTGTCAGGTCTAATGGGGGAGCTTGTCCAATCTCTTCTTTAGTGGCTTGTCCACATCTCCAGGGGGTGAACGGGCAAAATGTGCTGGGTCTTTGCAGACACTGAGGCTCATAAGCTATCAGAGCTAAGTGATTCCCCCTTAAGCATTTGGATCATCCCTTCCATTACACAGGTGAAAAGAAGGGCCCAGGGGAGGGAGAAGATGTTCCTTTGCCGACACAGAACTCTTGATAGAAGTGGAATCAGAACAGAGGTCCCATGTACATGTATCATGGATCCTCTGACTTAGCAATACTGTCTCCAGATACAGTCTTTTAAATATATTAGCACTGAAAAATATATGGGGTACAAACTAATATCGCTAGTTTGTAAAAAGGGCCTGGGGCCCAGATGTTTGAGATTCTTGCTCAGGATCAAGTAGTTGGTAGTGGAGCCAGAACAGGATCTAAGTCTTGTAACAGGGAGGTATTTATTCCTGTTGCCTCTCCTGGCCAGGAGTAAAGCACTAAGAAGGTTGTCAACCTTACAGATTAAGGCTGCTTTCTGACTCTTTCTTCTGTGGAGGAAACAGTGACATTTTAGTACAACTTCAAAGAAGTGGAGACCTCTGGACACTTGCTCAGCAAGAACACGGCTTACCTCATACCCAACACCCCCTTGCCTTTTGGCCATAGATTATAGCAAGGGGAAGAGGACTCAGGTGCCATTAAAACTTGAATTAAATCCAGACTCTTTATCTTGCCAGTCATGTGATCTTAGCCATGATTCTTCAAACCAGAATGTCATTTCCAGTTTCCAGAAGCTAATAAATGTCTCTGTTCCTTGGCCCTTGCTCCTGCATTGTCCGATGCAATTTCAGTATCTAGATTTAGGACTGGGGTTTGGATCAAACACTCAATGTGCCTTTCTCCAGGTATGAAACCCAGGTTGGCACTGTTCCTGTCTGATTTTCACTGGGAACGGAGGTCTCTCAGTCCTGACTGCCAATACATGGACCAGGTCTTCATTAATTTCCAGATCCAAAGAGGCATATTAGAGTTTCCCTGTGGAATAGTCCCTTTGGTCCAAACTTAGGATGATTGCTCAGCCCAAACTGACTGCCCATGGCTGCAGTAGCCTCCACCCATCTCTGGGGCCTTCTAGACTGTGAGTTCCCTGGAGACTGTGCCCAGGAGTTGAAGGCAGCTTCAGGATTCTCACTCAGTGCAAGGTCATCTGTCAGTCACAAAGCACATTATTTTGCAGACCTGCTTTGGAACAGGGATTGACCCTGTGCACAAGGCAGACAATAAAGAGATCGAAGGCAAATTAAAAGGCAGAACTGCCCTTGGGCTTGAAGAAGAAGGAAAGTAGAGGGGAGGAAAGAAGTGAATGAAAATTAGTGATTATTCATAAATGAACTACATTGTAACTTATTTTTTAACTTTGCACTGGAAAATATCTGCATAAATAAAAGGCTTTTAAAAACATTATATTTAACTAATTAAAAATATTCACTTTTTAAAAGGAAAGACAAGTATCAACTCTTGTTCTGACCTAAATCTCAGGTTGAAACATGAGCCTTGACGTTTATAAGGCATAGCAGCCAATTAAGGTTGATGGACCCTTCTGTATGTTGCACCGGCAAAGATAAGCACCTAAGTCAATTGCATAACTGTCACCAGCTTGTTTATAAACATCTTCGAATATGATTTTTTAATGAGGATGGAAGGTAGACTGCACTGTTTTTGCAATATACTAGGCAGGGCCCGTCCCACTCTGGGGTATCAGCAATCAAAGAATAATTAGCAAAACCACTTACTGAGCCTATATTCATGTTCCTTTGGGGAAGGGTCATCTTTCCTTAATTCAAGTAGAACATTTGAGGTTTTGATCCTAGGTGTCAGTATCAGAAAGTCTTGGCTGAGCCTTGGTCCCTCTTGAGCAAGACAGGATGTGTGAACTTCAAATACACATGTGCCTCGTCATCTTAGTCCCTCTATTGATTGTCCAGAAATGAGTTTAATGAAGACAGAATGTCTCCTGTAAACAAATCATTATCCCTGATCAAGGAAGTGTAAACAGAACCGGGCCTGGGAAGCAGGCTCTTTGTCTCTCCCTACCACAGACATGTGAAATGCCTGCCTGAGCTCTGGGGATTTACCGGAGTCTGGAGTCAATAATGGAACTTCCTGGAGCACAGGAGGAAGACCCAAAAAACAGACATGCGGAGCTCCAACAGTACCTTCAACATCAAAACTTCTTCTAAAAATTGAAAAGACGGAATTAAAGCAGGAATGGATGAGCCTTATTTAAAAACAAATTCAAGTGACCTTAAATGTTTAAAATGCTGATATAAAGGAGATGGAAATATATCACAAAGCATTTTCTACGAGACTACTTTGAATTATAGAACCTAGAGTGAGATCGAATTTACTTAATCTTACTAAAATCAACATTTACTTTCTCCATGGTCCTAGACAAATCATTAGAGCCTCTTGATTCTTCATTTATAATACATACTTCATCTACTTTATATTTATAATACATACTCTAGGAAGTTTGTTTCATTTGTTTTGTTGAGCAGTGAAGATAAAGCTGCTTAGATAATTATGAAGAACCGGGTAAGTATGAGGGCTTATATTTATACAATGTCCAACACACTGGTCCTTAATAAGTGATTGCCCTTATAATTGTTATTCTGATTATCATGATCACCATCCTTCTTACCATTTAATTACCTCCGTGCGAAGTGAAGGCTATAAGTATGTTTGAATTAATAATGTAATAATGGATACCTCTCACTGATTGTAAACTATATGCCAAGTCCGTATACATACAAATTTTGTGTACAAATTACATTTTAGTTATCCTAACACGGAGAAAACTGCATTGTGATCATCATTTTACTGAGGCTCAGAGAAGTCAGGCATCTTTTTTCTTTTTTTTTTCCAAGTTGCCCAAGTGATTCTCATTGTGCAGCCAAGGTGAGGAGCCATTATTCCAGAAGTCTTGTAGTCATCAAAATGGCTTGTTAAAATCGATCTAGCTTGTATTCGTCAGAAAAGCAAGCAGAAGAAAAAAATCCTACCACCTGCTTTCTACAGGGCTGGTGTGGCAAAGAAGAACTCTTTGACACTGGTACCCCAGTAGGTGAGGGGTTCCACACTTGGATCTTTCCATTACATCGTACTCACAGCCAACCACTCAAGTCCCCTGATTAGCTCCTGCTCAAGATGAGTCTGCTGGCCATGCTGAACAGTCCAGATACTTTCGAAGAGAGGAGGCTCAGGTGTGACAGGCAGGTTGTATTTCCTTTACTCACTGCCGGGTCCTGTCTGTGTCCCTTCCAAACTCTGGGCCTTTGTGTCTTTTGTAAAATGCAGATACTGACTCCTGTCTCACTGGGGTTCTGTGAGGGTCAAAGCAGACCATGTAGATGGAGCCACTCTGTGCTCTGTCTGGCTCAAGTGCCTGAGAGAGGGAGACTGCTGTGCAATGCACAAGAGGTGGGGAGGCAGAGGGGACAGACTGGGGAGCCCAGGAGAGGCCGAGCTAACCTGGGGGGGCTTTCCTGAGATTCGCCCCTAATCCCCCTACCTGTGAGAACCCCATGCCTCCCGTTCCTCCAGATGGAGCCTGACACATCAGAGCTTCCCTCTAGTGGTTTCTGTGCCCGTCAGCCAGACTTCCCATCCCACACTGCCATCCGAATTCATTACAGGTGTAAGGAATTCCATCCAGGGGATCAGAATTCCCACTTGTACCCCCTCTGCTGATTCCCTTTTGGTGAATTGGAAAAAGCACCAAAATATGACATCTATCAGCTCTCTCTTTTCTTCTTCTCCTCCTTCCTCCCTCCCCCATCCCTTTCCTCCTTCTCTTCTTACTCCTCCTCCTCCCCCCATCCCTCTCCCTCCTTTGAAAACAGATCTTGTCCCACACCGCAGCTAGGGACATAACTCACAGTTTCTGTTCTTTCAGCTTCTATAGCCCTCAAGTGAAGGCAAGTGAAGGTCAAAGTGAGATGTCTGAGAGTATGTCTTTCAGAACCAGCATCTGGGGGCTCCTGGGTGGCTCAGTCTGTTGGCATTCCACTTTGGCTCAGGTCATGATCTCAAGGTCCGTGAGTTCGAGCCCCACATTGGGCTCTGTGCTGACAGCTCAGATCCTGGAGCCTGCTTCCGATTCTGTGTCTCCCTCTTTCTCTGCCCCTCCCCAGCTCACACTCTGTCTCTCTTTCAAAAAGAAACACTAAAAAAAAAAAAAAAAAAGAACCAGCATCTAGATCCTCCAGATCTGGTACATCTCTTCCTTCCTTCCTTCCTTCCTTCCTTCCTTCTTTCCTTCATTGAATTTGTTGAATGAACATGAAGTTCTGGGTACATGGCAGCATTTCTCGAATGGGCACTTGCCCGGAGTCAAAAGAAAGACAATTGGGAAGCGGGAGGGGTCCTGTCATACCTCAGCCCTCGCATTCCACCCACCCTGCTCCACACCATCGCCACCCCTCCCCTGCATAACGGCAGTGGCCTCCTAAACCCCCAGACTTTCCGTCTTTTCTCCTGTTTGGCTCCCGGGCTTGTCTCAACAAAGAAGTCGGTGTGTTCTTTTTAAGATGCAATTCATAATAAGTCACTCCTCGCTCAAAACTCAACAATGAGTCACCATTTCACTCAAAGTGGAAACCCAAATCCTTACTACGACCTGCAAAACTGCCAGATCTTCCTCGGCCAGACCCATGCCTGCCTTCTGGCCTCTGCCTTCACATTCACCTACTCTGACCACCAGGCTCCTCACTCCCCTTCCAACACAGCAGGCACTCTGTGCGGGGGCTGTGTGCCTTCTCGGCTCTTCTCCCTCCTCTTTGCTCTTTTCTTGTATCCTAATCCAGGGTGCTTGGCTGTGCAGCCCAGTTAAGAATTCTGAGTTCCCAGCAGACCCGGCACGGGAGACAACGGAATGCTCTGGAGGTTCGACATGTTAAGAAACACTAGTCTGTTCATTAAGGATTTCCTAGTCTGCTTCTACCTGAAGCCAAACATCTGGATGGAATATGCAAAAGCCAGACCACATAGTTGGGTGTTCTTCACATGTGAGTGGTTGCCAGCAGAACACAGACCATCTGGTGACTGCCGCTGTTTCATTCTGTATCCTTAAGTTCAGGTTCAGTGACTTTAGATTCAACAAACATTTGTTTACACCAACTCTTTGCTAGACACTGTGCTTGTAACAGGGCATCTAGAGATGAATGATTCCCACCACCGAGGAACCAGGAGGCCAGAGATTTGGGCACCAAGGTCATAGTTGATTTTCCCCAAGGCAAAAAGTGCCACATGAAGGTTCCAGATCTGAACCAAGGGGCTGATTAAGGGGGTGGGGTGGGGGGATGGGTTCAGAGACAATCAGTGAATTGGAACCTTGGAAGCTGCAGTCTGTCGAGGCAATGAGAGAGCCTCATAAATCTCAGTTGTTTAATCTGTAGGATGGGGGAGACATCCCTGGGTTACCCAAGGCTGGAGTGGACAGCGAGGAAAAGAATATGAGGTCCGCGGTGTAGGAGCACTGCCATCTTTATCTGCAATTGGGGGGTGTGAGCATATAATGTAATGTAATCAAAAATCTTCTCCATGTTTGAAAGTATAGGTTAAACTATGGGCCAACCATAGTTTAAATGAGAGGAGTTTTACCTCTTTTGAAAGTAGCCCCTCCTCCTCTCTTTACTGGGTAAACATTTACTCACCACATAAGACACAGCATACCTGCCCCCACCCTCCTGGAGAAGTCATCTCTGACCTCGAGTCCGTGAGCCACTTTTAACTGTCCACGGCCACCCCTCCCCTGGCTAAGCTTTGCCTTAGTTCCTATCCCACAGGAGACCAGATGGAAGGGAAGACACGCCCTCCTCCCTGGACACCTCAGAGCTCACTGACTTTCACAAGCCAGTGTGATGTCTTCCCCAGACACTCTCTAGGGAGCAAGTCCTTGAAGGGACCATGAGGAGAGACATAAGGACCCTGAATGGCAGGGATGGGGATAGCAGAGGAAAAGGACATTGTCCGGAGGCAAAGAGTGCCAAACCCTTTGCCTTTTTCTTCTCCTGGGGACACGGAGGACATTTTCTGACACAATTCTGCCATCAGTGGCTCTGTCATGAGACTGATGTCCGGATGCTCAGGAGGGCTCCCTCTCCCTTCTTGCCCCCCTTCTATTCATTCCACATGACTTTGTGTTTTTCCTTTCTCTTGCTTCCTTTTTTCTTATTCCACATTTACCTTTACCCCGCCTTTCTTTTCTTTGTCCTTTCTACCTACCCATTTCAATTCCCATGACTTAGGGAGGTTGGGGCTCCCATAGCTGAGGAGGGATTAGGTAGGCAGAAGAGGAAGCCCCACTGAGCCGATCATGCGCTTAGCATGCATCCCCCGATTTCATGCTCATCATCACTCTGTCACCAGATTTTTCTTGTTCCTCCTTCGCAGATGGGAAATATGGGGCCAGAGAGACCAAGGGATGTTTCCAAAATCACACATCTAGCCAGAGGTCATCCAGGCCACTCTTTGAGTGCCAACTACCCACTAGGTTCTGTGCAAGCCCTGGAAGGCAAAGATAGATCCGGTGTTTTCGGTCATGCTCTCCTACTCCAGCAGCAGCCAAGCGCCTGTGATTCTGCCGCGATTCTGCTGCAGCACGTTGCTTGGCATGATCGTATCACAGGTTGGGCAGAAACATACAAAATAAAAGTGGATGGCAGTTACAGATGAGGCCAGAATGGGAAAATGTTGATGCCTGTTGAAGTTGAGTGAAGGGTACCTCAAGATTTATTGTACTGCTTTGTTATGCCTGGTTAATGTTTGAAAATGCCATGTCAAGTGGCTTAAATTATGCCTTCTCAAAACACGGCCACCCTGGCCCCCCAGCCCCAGGGCGTCCCTTCTAAAAAATTCAGACTCCTAAATACAGACACCTTCCCAAAACAGATTTTCCCTGTAAGCCCTTGTTCTTGTGTAGGGTTGTATGGGTAGAAATGGCCCTAGGGCAAGGAGGAGCCAAAACACATGAACAACATAGACCCCAGCAGCCTGTGGATACAAGCAGGACAGTCACGTGGAATGAGAAGCCTCTGTCCTGCGGGGACATTATGGAGTGCTTTATCCTGCTTTATAAGGCTTCTGTAATGGATGCACTATTTATCACCATTGTTTAGACGACCCTAGAAAAAATTATGATACTCCCGGACACATAGACCTTTGTTGTTTTGTCTTACAGGAAACCATTCTCTTCGTCATCAGAGTCTCCATTTCTGAGAAGGCAATAGAATAATCAATTTCCTACAATGTTGCCTTGCACAGGAAAGAGCTTGATTGAAAACCAAAGCCACTGATTGTATCTCTCATCTGCTCTGAGGAGGCTTTTCTTCCTGGTTCTTTGAAATCTTGGCCATAAGTGCTTGTTGGTAGATGGACCCATCTCTGTTGGTGGGCATGGCAAAAGGCAGGGTCCTGAGTCAATGTCACATCTCGTCCCACCCAAAAGGTGGCCGTGTAACAATCTCAGAAAGCTGCTCCTCTGGTCCTTTCTGGATTTAGAAACTGGTATGAGCTGCTGACGAGCTGCTTCTACTGTATGTATAATCTGGATCCTGAGGGTGGCCCAACCCAGCTCTGCTGGTGGGTGAAATCTGTTAGGCTGTGGCGAACGTGGGGTGATTGTACCAATCTGTCAGTTCAGTGTTTTTCTCTGAGTACATTCTACATGCTGAGGCTTGTGCGAGGAGCCTGGGAGAAACCCAGGAGAAAGTGACTGTGTCCTTTCATGTGGGAGCTGGGGAGACAAACAACATAGTTTAATCTGAACATATTCCAAAGCCAGATTCTCTCATTTTAGCCACAAACTCACACCTATTCCTGTGAATGATCCCACTCACCCTCCACCCCTGCCCCCATCACTCTTACCAGAGACATGGGATTCATCCTAGATTGTTCCCTCCTTCCTGCCCACCCCCCCATATAACATCCTGAATCCTCTAGATTATTCTTCTGCTCCTCCTTTCCCATCTCATGACTGTACCCCATTGACTGTCTTGAGTGACCTCCCTCCCCGAGGTTCCCATACCACCCCTTCCCAGATGACAGTTCCTGACGATTTACTTCCGAAAACCTGTAAGGGCTTTCGATCTCCTTCCAGGTCAAGCCTGCCAATCATCTGAAAACCAGGTGCTCGCCATGATGCTGGCTCGGGAGACTTTCCCATCGAATTTCCCACCGTTTTCCTTTGGGAGTCACGCAGCCAGTTGTTTTTTTTTTTTTTTTTTCCTCCTTCGGGGATTCAGTTCCATTTTCCTGATGGTGAGTGACCCTTCTTCCTGACTTGTATTCTGTCTGACACGTATCTCCCCCTATTTCAATGCCATCCGTGCTTCCCACTTACTCAAATGCCTCCTCCTACATGAAGCCTTGCCTGATCTTCCAGTCAGAAGGCATCTTTCATCTCCAAATCTCTCACAGAAGCATTGTGGCTAGACCAGTGTTTGAGATACAACAGGCTTGGACTTGAAATTTGATTAAGCCACGAAATAACCAGGGGCTGTTAGGGAGTCAGTCTCTTGGAGCCTCAGTCTTTTTGTCAATGAAATGGGACTAATCATTCCTCATACGTTTGTTTGTTGTGAGGATGAGAGACTATTGTCTTAGCACAATGCCCATAGCACGGCGTTTGGTAAAGGGTGAGTATCCTTAATATCATTCACAGCCATTATTATGCACTCTCTTTAAGTTGTGCGGTCATTGGCCAAAACTCCCACACTCTGAAGCGAGAGTGGGTGAGGGTGATGGGTGAGGGCTGCATTTACCATACAGGGTTGGGGTCTGCTCTGGCTGCTGAGGGCACGGAGCGGTCAGGTCACGGAATGCAGCAGGCTTGGGGCCGACTCTATCAAAGCCCCGAGGCCCCACAAGAACCAGCTTGTTTCATTAAAACAAAGGGAAGGGTTTCCTTGAAAATCCTATTTCTTCCCAGATTTCCCTCTTAGCTGCTTCTGTGGCCACACATGTTTCCGATGAGTCCACATTCAAATGAATTTCAGCCGACAAATAACTCGATACAGCTCTTTGGTGGGAGAGAATTCCTTCGGGATGAGGTCATGGTTTGGCTACAGTAAAATTAAAAATAACCCAGAACCCCCTGCCGCCCAGCCTGGCATCAAACCAGGACAGTGCATTTGGGAACCATTATCGGGTTTATCGGGGTAACATATCGCAGAAAACCTGCTTCTGTTTATAGACCATTTTATTATTCCGTTTTGACATTTCCCTTTTTTCTTCAACCTTTCTCCCCCTTAAGCAAATATCTATTAGACTGAATTGAAATGTGATCCAACCAAATATACTCTTTTTCAACTTCAGGCTAAAGCAGGTCTGACTAGAAGCAGAAACGCTTAAGTGAAAAGTTATGATTTACTTTCTTTCTAAAGGGAAACAGTGTCAGAAAGAGAATTTTATGTGACAAGGGAGCTCAGGGAGCGCGGAGCAGGGGCTGGCGGCTGACGGGGGGCCTGGGAAAGCCCTGGCGCTTAGAAGGCCAGGCACGACCTTGCCCGGGCCCCCCCGGGGAACACCGGTTAGAACCTGCCAGTTTCTAATCGGCAAAATCCCCAGATTGGACTGTATGCATGTGAAGGGTCAGATCAGGAAGAAAACTCTGAGATAATTGGCCTCCTTCTATCCCCATATCTTACTATTGGGCAAACCAGGACCCACAAGGCTGCAATGACTCGCCCAAGATAACTACACTGAGCTCTGGAGCTCAGCACGCATGAGTTTGAGGACCAGCTCCATCACAAGACCCTGGGCAAGAGACTCGACTTTCTTGGGTCTCAAGTCCATTGTCTATGAAATGGGGTAATGATTCTTTGTGCCCTGCCTATGTCATACACTGATGGAAAGATCCAATGGAGAAACAGTCAATAGAGCAATTATTTCCTGAGTGCTTTTTCTGTGCTATGCACTGTTCCAAGCCTTCACACCCCCACCTACTACTCACAGCAATCCTACCAGGCAGATGCCAGGATGGTCCCCATCCTGAAGATGAGGGAGCTACCTGGGGCTCAGATAAATTCAGTAACATGACCACAGTTAGGTCGCTGGAGGATTGCAGAGTCTTGATCTAAACCTGGGGCGTCTGCTACCAGAGTCTGTGCTCTTGGCCGTGACGTGATCGGGTCTCTGTGACCACTTAAATCAGAACCCTGATTCAAAGGCGAAATGTGAGATCCGTGCTGCGCTGGGACAGAAGCCCAGGCCTCCTGACTCCTGGCCCTTGACCCTGTGCTTTTTGCCAGGGCCCCGCACTGTCCAGCTCCTGCGGCGGGGAGGTGGCCAGGCTGCTTCCCGCCCTTGTTGTAAGGCCTGGAGCAACAGATTAAATTATGAAATGGAAAGATGGTTTGAATTCTCTGTGAATGCATCAAAGCGCAGACGTGAAAAGAATGTGAGCTGAGGAGGGCTGGGGGGTCCCGAGGTGGGCCTTCCCTGAAGGCTGACACGCATAACAGCATTTCATGGGCAAGGCGGTGAGGTTGGGAGGTCCCCATGGCTGCTGACTCGCGCTCTGCCTTTGCATCTGCTCCCTTCCCTCTTCCTCCTTCCCTTTGACTTCCGATTGCTTGCAGGCATGACTGCCTCCTGGCTCCCTCTTCATGAGCCTCTGAAGGTCTGATGCCTTGGCCCCCACTTCCTCTTTCATCTCCATCTTCCTGTCCTGTTTGCTGTCTGTGCTCCAGCCCCACTGCTGTGTGTGTGTGTGTGTGTGTGTGTGTGTGTGTTTTGTTCTGACTTCTTGAATGCACCAGACTCTCCCTTCCCCCAGGGGCTGTTGCCTCTGCTCAGAATGTTCTGCCTTCCACTCTGCCCAGCTAACAACTCACCCTTCAGATTGAGGTGTCCTTCCTCAGATACAACCTCTCTGACCCTCTGCCTTAATCTCTGCCTCCATTTCCTTTTTTATTTTCTCTCATAGAACCATTTCTTTTCCTGTGTGCCTTTCTGACATGGCACGCATACATGTATTTAGTTTCCTACCTATCTCTTTATCAAGACCAGAGCTCAACAATCTATTACTGTAATAAACTATTTATTACAGCCAGCACAGCCTGAGTAAAAATGATTTTTACATTGCAAGTGGCTATGGAAACTCCAGTATAACATCCATGATTTTGCTTCTTTGCCCTGCAAAGCCTAAAATATTATTACTTATATTTATCTTTTAAGATAGAGTTTGCTTACCCTGCTCCAGACTGTAAGCTCCATGAGAGCATAGACCATGTCTCTTTTATCTATTCTGTGTACCCATTACCTGAGTCAGTGCTTGAGTCAGTGCCTGGCATGTAGTGGGTGCTCTGTCAAAACTCATTTATTGAAATGATCAATGAATTCTCCCCTCTTTCTAGCTCCTCCAGTGGAAGGTCGTGGGTTTGGTAGGAAGAATTCATGCGGCATCCAAAAATCTCATTTGAACTCCAACTCTACTGTTTATTAGCTGTGGGGATCCGAATTGGTCGACATCTTTGAACCTCAATTTCTTTATCCTTTAAATGAAGTTAATAAGGGGAGGGGTGAAATAAGTTTATAAATATAAAGGTGATTTGACAAAATGTAAAGACTATATAAAATGTTAATTATTATCATAATTATTGATGCTGTTGTGCCAAATATCAATTTATTGCCTCTCAGCTCCAAATTCACCTTTCATTGCTTGCTCTGTGACGACGAAGGACCCTGGAAATACTTTCCGCTTGGTCAGCTCATGCAATGCTTAGCTTTTCCAGTAGAGGGCGCAGAAGGGACAGGTCAAGAAGAAGGGACTTTCTCCACTCTGGTGTGCTGCTTCCCCCGCCTACCATTCTACAGCCAGCGTCACATTTAGGGACATCTAGTGGGGCTCACCCCTATCAAGTTGTGGTGGTGACCCTATGAACAATTTCCCTTTGACTTTTAGTGCCACCTCTAAGAGCTCACAGGCTCTCCAGGGGCCAGCTTCCCAGCTTTGCCAGTCATACCTGTGGTTTCTTGCCTTCCATATTTGGCCCATAAGCACCGTGGAGGAGCATTTCTTTCTTGCTAATTCCGGCTGTGGGTCCCTGCCCATCTGTCTCAGCCTCCCTGTGCCTAGGAGGGGTATTCCAGCTGTGGTTCCCTGTCCACCACCCTCAGCCTGGTGTCTGGGTATCAGCTTTGACCTGGGACAACCCACTGAGCTTCTCTGTTGTCCACAGAGTACAGCCCACCCTTCTCCAATGGGGAGAGTCCTATCTTTGGAGAAAGCCCTCTGCCTTCCCAGTTTATTTCTCCCATAGATGCCCTCCATCAGCCTTAGGTAATTCTTTAGATTACTCCTTACTCTTTCATAGATTAACTATAACTGTTGTTCTGGTTAGTAATTATTTATGTTAAATTTTCTGTGTCCAAAAACCTGTATGCATTCTGTCTCCTGACTGTACCCTGGCTGAGAGAGAACTGTTGTGGGAAGTAGTCTCAGGAGATAGACACACAAAGATGAGATTTAAGGGTTGGTTTGGTTGTGCCTTTAAACTTGAGTGTAGTGCTGGACTTTTGCTTTCGTTTGCTAATGGGAAATGAGTGCTGATAGTCCATGGCATGCAGTGGCCTCCTGGTTAGTCAAGCTATCACCAGTGGTTGAATGTGGTGAAGTGCCAACTGAAGACATGCCTTGGAGGCCTGAGTGGCTCCTGCACATGACCATATGGTAGTAATGATGACCATGGGAGCTGTGGTGTGGAAGGATTCTTCCGAGTACATGTGAGCAATTACAGAAAGAAAATGATAAACTCTAGTCCTTTACCAATCAACTCAAGTCATATGTTAAGAATCAAAAAGGCCCTAACGTATGCTGTTATTTTTTATAGCCACAGGGCTGATATTAGGAAAATCAACAAAAAATGTATTGTGCAAGTTGTTGAATTACAGTGACAGTTGAATTCAGAGTCTTGACAACTTTTTCACGTGAAAGTCGGGACATTTATTGAGAAAGATGAAGGTATAAAATTTGGGATGAGAACAACTGGTTGGGCCAAGATGATACTGATGACCTTGAGCCTCTGAGTCACTCCAAGTCCATTTGCCACCGAAATTGGCTTCTTGTAGATGAGCCTTCCTTTACCTGGAAACTTTTTCATAACTTAACCTGGGGTAGTTTATTCCTGTCCCATGCCTTGAAGAGGCTGATCCTTTTCTTCAAAATCTGCCACAACCACCTCTGCTGCCCTTGGATCCATAGCCAAGGTCACATCTGTACAGGCTCCACCAATAAAAATACCTAGCAAGGGGGGATGGGCATGGAGGAGGGCACTCGTGGGGATGAGCACAGGGTGTTATGTGGAAACTAATTTGACAATAAACTATTTGTAAAAAAAAAAAACAAAAAACAAAAAAACCTAGCAAGGCCCAGGTGAAAATAGTTTAAACCAAAAAGGATTTAAATTTCTGCTAATATGTAAGCAGAACGCCGGGAACATGAGTGGAAGCTGATTTTATAGATGTTAGACCAAAGAAGGGAGAATATAACAATAGGTTGGGCCAAATGCATTTGATATTACTAAATACTCCAGATCTTGTGCTAACTCCTGCATCTAGTGGTGGCTCTCCTAGCTTACTTGGGGACCATGAGCCTGCAGGAGAGGTGGAGTTTGTAGAGTGAGATGACACAGAGAATGTTAAGCCTCCTCGCTTCCTTCCAAAAGACCAACTTTGCTGGGGAGAAAGTCACAAAATCCATGTGAAAAGTGAGTCAGAAACCATCTCTTAGGAAGGCAGACCCCGGGAACAGTAGGAAAACAAGTAGCATAAATAGTCACAACTGCAGTGCTTGGAAGAGTGGGCTGGAGGAGTCACAGATCATTCCTCAGAAAGGGAGGGCTTTTGTTGGAGCTGGAGGGATGTCTAGCTGTGGGGAGGCAATGACATTGGGAAGGGGAGCTGAAGAGAGAGACAGACTTTTAGATCAAGAGGAAAAGCATGGCCACAGATCAGGGTCATCAGATCTGTGGAGTCTGACAAATGTCCCGCAGATGCTTAGGAAAATTCAAGGTTCCAACAAGGGACAGACTCCTATGTGTAAGTATGACCTATGACCTCACAGTCTCTGGAGGTGTCAGTATGACCTATGACCTCAGAATCTCTGGTGCTGTGGTGCCCCCTTTCTAGATCCAAATGGCTTATAATCACAGTAACAGAACTTTGATAAGATGAAATAATATCATGACCAGGGATTTCAGTAAAAAAAGAAAAAAATATATATGGCTCGGCCCTTGGGCAAATCTCTTCCCTTTGGTGAGCTTGCCTTCCCACTTAAATGATGAGAAACTTGCACTAGACAGCTCTTCAAGCTCTGAGAATTTAGGATTCGTGTCTTTATGTTTTTTAAAGTTCAGTCCATACAAAGTGTCCTATTTGGAGGTCTAGAAACCAGTAAACTAGAAACAGAGGTACCAATTTCTCTGAGAAGAGACTATCCACGTCTAGATCAGAATGGAAAGAAAAATCAATGGGCTCTATTTGTTCTGTCTTGCAAACTCTGATGTTCATAACGTTGCTTCACTTTAGGCTTCTGAGCATTTGGAGTAGTTGGTTAACCAAAAGCGCCATTAAAAGAACTACAATCCTATACTTTAGCCGAATATAAAGAATATACTAAAAATCAACGTTAAATGGTTAATTGACCAGTGTTTCTTTAGAGGTATAAGCTCCTCAGCCCTGGGGCGTGCAGACATCAGCAGAATGACTCTCTCCTAGGAAAGTCACAAAAGGGTGTTTCTGAACGGCATAGAACCCAGGAACGCGTGCCAAGCTGTCACTGCCCGGATTTATGCTGATTAAGCTATGAGATAAATATGTATGCTGGTCACTTGGGCTTGCCTTACTCCACAAATCACAGCAGAGAAAGAAGCACTTCCTTTGTTCATGGGTCTATCTCTGAATTGCATGGATATTACAACATGGATATATCAGTACCTTATGCTTTTTTTCTTAACTAAGGAAGAGACTTCTGGAAAGAAATAAGAGAAGACACAGAAAGCTGGGTGACTGCCACAAAGCTAAATTGGATATGTCATGAATAATAAAATGAAGATGAAATATGCCTTATTATTTGCAAATTTAACTAAATCTATTAGAAATATTTAATTATAGCTATAAAAGTTGTCATCAAAATGACCTACCCTAATATGAACATAAAACGAGGAGACAATGAAATCTTCATTGGTTAATTAAAATTTCTTAATTTAATGAAGTAAGTGTCATTCTGATAGATTAAGTGAAATAAATATGGCATGCCCTGTTGTTTACAAATGAACTTCTGAAAATAAAAACGCTTAAAAAATTCTTTGTGAACTTGTTCATTCGGTGCCCTCACGATAGTCTAATATAACATACATGTTATCAAATGTCAGAGCTGAAAGGATCCGGGACAAAATGGATGGAGCTCAGTAAACATGTCTGCATGCGCGGATGATCATCTGCTCCCCGACACACAGGACACTCAGAGGAAGAAACACCTGGTGCCAGAAACACTTGCATTGTACCAAGATAAAATATATCTTCTACAAGGATATAGCTGTAATGGTGACTTTATAGACATTATCTGACACCTTTGGATGAATTGCTCAGTGTAGATGCCAGTGACAGTGTTAGGCTGAGCTAGAGGTGAGAGAATGAGGACGATTGGATGTCTGTCTCTCCCACTACCGCATGGCAATCATCCTTCACAGATTGCAAAGTGAGTTTAGGAACTTCATTAACTGATAAAAGTCCGAGCCCAGGACTTGCTGAGAGGAATGTATTAGCCCTGGTATCTGTAGTAAAGCAGGCCAAGCTCAGGAACCCAACAGGAGACCATATTCTGGCACCAGAATGTGTGCTATGTTAACCAGCCAGTGTCTCCAGATCCACTTGATAAAGGATTCTTTTGTCCCCTCTATGCAAGTCTGTATTTTGAGGTGATAGTTGCACATACCTCCTAAGCTATCCTAGATCTAGTCTATGAATGATCAGAGTTTGATTGAAGTCTCCATTCCCTGATGCTCCATTCATATCTTGTTACCTCCTCCTGAAGCTATCATTTCCCTTATTCCACGACATATCAGTGTCTAGGCTGTGGAGTCCCCAAGCCCCGAGATTCACCTTTGAAGTTTCTTAGGGCCAGAACAGCTGCCCAAAACTAGCATGTTGTAGAGAACCCCAGGAGATACGTGATGGGAGCCATGTAGAACTGGTGGCTTGGAGAGCAGTGGTATGACACGATCTCTCCCTTCCCGTTGACAACAGGTGATTTGTCACTGATCTTGGCTTACTGGGGAGCACTGTGACCTTTAAACCTTCATACGTATTAGCTGTGCAAGCACTCATATTCAAAATATTACCTATGTTTCCAGCCTCAGTTTACGCACCATGGCCCCTAGAGAGATAACACTCATAATTCCATGTTCACATAATCTACCTTCTTGTTCTTTAGGGAATTAGACAGAACCTCAGAGCTCCTAGGAAACTCCCATAACTTCTGGACCAGTAGTTCCCAAAATATGAATTTCAATAACCTTGGTCTTCAGTATTCCATGAATATTAGTCAGTGAGCAAGTAGGTACCCAGACCCACTGTCGCTACCACCTCAACAAGCTCTGGTTGTCTGTGTTTCATGGTATTCTAGGTAACCTTTTGTTTAAACACAGGGGCTTTTAGGCAGGACTGTTTAAAACTATTACCTGGAATAAACAATCCTATGTGCTTGACACATGACCTATAGGTATTGAGTGCTCAAGAAAGTTCACGTTTCTGCAGCACAGTGATTGAGGGCATGAGTCCTAGAACTCAGTTGGCTGGTTCAGAATTCTAGACCTGCCACTCACAGCTCCAAGGGCTTGGAGCATTTCCTTAGCATCTTTGTGTCCCAGTTTTCTTCTCTGTAAAAATGAGGATAGAAAGGTTCCTCTGCATAATATACCTTCTGGGCCCGCCTCCTGGTAAGTGCTATTTATAAGCATTTATCCTTATTTGTATACTCAGTACTAATTGCTGGTTCCCTCTCCAGTTCCCTTCCTTCGGTCCATATTTTCCAAATTGTCTTCCCATTGGGCCATCAAAATAACCTCTGGAAGGCATAAATTCAGCCATGTGACTTCTCAGGTTAAAATATTTCCCTACCTTCCTATCCCCCTCATATATGTTTGTGTTTTTGTCCAGCCTCACCTTCCACTGGCCTCCCATCTTTTAAACCCCCAGGAGAAAACCATGTGCACCAGTTACATGAAGTCCCTGACGATGCTGTGCTCTCCTGCCATTTGCTGTTGCTTCTGTCTGATATAGTCACCCTCTTCTCCCTGATCCTGTGTATGTCTCCCTCTGGTCCCCAGAGCTCAGCTCAGCCACCATCACCAGGATGACTTGCATAATTATGTTCTTAGCTAGTTTGGCATGGTCTTACACTCAGTATATGTCATTTAGTAACTGAAAAATGGAATCAAAAGGAGTTCGGAGAAGAAATGAAAAATGTTTTCACTTAGAACTTCTTCCCTTTATCTCTGGGTCAGTGATCTTCTCATATCACCTTAGGAATTCAGAGATGCTAACTTGGCAACTCTCTGAAAAAAATTGTGCCTGGGAAACTAGAGCTTTATAGGTCCAGTCTAGCTATCTTGAGGCTACAAAATGAGTTAATAACAGGTAGTTCAAGTCAACATGCCACGCATGGCTGCTTCTCAAACAACCCAATTCACTCTAAGGCTAGAATGGGACATTTATTAAAAACACTGGCAAAATCTGTCAGAGTGAGACCTTTCATATCCGTAATTCCTACCATCTGTAACATCTTATGTTACATAAGATCCCCAATTACCAGTAGCAGTGTTAATCCATCATCTGTCCTAAATATTTTTAGCTGTTCTTTATATACCCTACTTAGCTCTTCTTTCTGTTTTTGTAAGTGTATGTTCTTTAGTTGCCACAATTAATTTTATGCTGACTTTATCATATTGTGGGACCATCCAAAATCCTTTGGGAATGATTTTTTAGAAGTATTATAGGGTGCAATAACAACTTATGTTGAAACCGAAGAAAAAATGACAAGCCTCTTAATTAAGGAGAGGCAATCAGGATTTCCTCTCCTTTCATATAATATTAAAAATACAATTTCTTACAGAATTATTATTTTTATCTAATAAGAAGTCACTCTATAAGGTCTGTGTTACTATTTTGTAGTAATAATAACTAAATGCATTTTCAAGAAAGTATTAATGCTAATGAATTTAGGATGCACCTTTTATCTATTTTTAATGAGTTCTAGAGAGTTACTTACCCTTCAGGTACCAGTTGGACATAAAAAAAAATCTTCATCAAATAAATATGAGCAATGACTTACCATTTGTTAAGTAAGAAGATGATACAGAACTGTATCTCTATTTCTTTTGGACTGGTGATACTCCCATATATCCCTAAATAGGATTGTCTGCTTTTTGAGGTATTGAGCTCCTTGTTTATACAAGTATAGAAGCCAAGACTGGAAACCATATCTCAAAGAGCCTTAAAAAATATAACCTTATTGTTGGCACACTTTACAAACAGAGATCATTTTATGAGTACTGTACAGTACGGGTCCCCACACCTGACCCCATAGGCCAACCCATGATGTCAGAGGCAGCTGCGGTGGGCAGTTCTCATGCACATTGTCAATGGTCTGCTCCGGTGCTGAACTCTCCCTCTGCCCATGTTTTTGTTTCCCGCTTTCTCTGATGTCAAGGAAGCTTGCTCAAGCCATGCACAGGTGCAGCCCAGGGATAAGGCTCAACTAATCGAGGAGTGGGGGGAACTGCGGATGAATGCTCCAGCATCCAGCCCTTCAGTGAGAGTTTCCCATGCAGTTCTGTAGAAGACTGTCATTCAGTTGTCCACATAAAGTAACTTGTTCGGTAAGGGATCGGTTGTCAGTGTTCTTCTTTCTCTGTCTCCTTCTCCCTCTTTGCTTGCTCCTCCCGTCTGGTTTCATCTCCTCAGTAAACTACCTGTGCCTAAGGGCTAGGACCAGGCTCTGTTTAGGTTAGGCTACAAGGAAGAATTTGATGAATTCCAAAATGGTAGTGGTAGTATAGATGACACATTCTGGTCACGATGCAACAATACTAATATTGAGGACAAAATTAGAGCACCAAACCCAAGAAAATCCTCAATTACTTGGATATTTAAGATCGCTTCTAAATAACACTTCAATGTATTAAAAATTATACCCAGAGTATAAAACAGCATAGTCAAAATGGTACTGAGATGCAGCTAAAGGTGTTGCCACAGAAAAATGCATTTCCTGAAAGAGTTTTTCTGTACACAAAGAAAGAAGCACTAAATATTCAACGAGACATTATAAAAAATTAATTAAAAAGTTAATAAATGAAAAAAGAAAGTTTAAGAATGTATGAAATAATGAAGTAGTTGTAACTAACAATTAATGATTGGTTACCATATACAAAGCTCTTTGTTATTTTTAATAATTAACATCATTTCACAGATGGTAAAACTGAGGCACAGAATTGCCCAAGATCACACATTTACTAGGTCATGAGACCTGACTGAAAACCCAGGCTGCTGTTTGAATTTAGAGTTCTCCTCCCTCTGTTAAGCCATGCGCTGCTAATCCGCAGCTAGGTCGTACAGCACACACACATACGTGTATACATGCACACACCCACATGCAAACAGGTAAAGCAAGTATTTGTCTGATAATCAAGGAAAAGAAGGAAGAAACACAAACTCAAAAATATTACTTCCATGGAGGTGTATGTAACTACAGATAAAGAGAAATAGTGAAACAATGAATAATTTATATTTTTGCAAAATATTTTTAAATACAGACAAAACCTATCACTTTCTGTAAAAATGTAAACTAAAAATCAAAAGAAATGTAAATAGTACATGAACAAGGCTCATACATAGGGAAGAAATCAGTAATACTGACTGGGCATGCCTCCCTAAAAATATCAGTTGAAATAGTTTCAGGTCTTCAAACAAAACATTAGTCTTTACTTTTTTTTAATTCTAGAATTAGTAGCAAAAAATAAATAAATCTCTCTGATCCTTTTAGAGAATCTAGAATAAACTCTATATAAGGATTGTGTACCTGTATTATTACACATAACACACACACACACACACACACAACCATACTAGTATCACTATTAATATTGAGAAAAATATGAAATAAAACTAAACCAATGAGAAGACAGCTATAGATGATATTACACCATAAAAAACTATATGGTATAACTATGTAGAATTTAGCCCAGGATTTAACGATGGTACAATATTAAGATGTATCAATATTATTCCTGACAACGTTTTATCTCACAGGAAAAAAAACCACAATCTCCTTACTAGATCCTTAATAGGGCATGTGGTTAAAACATTAATTTTTAGTTGAATTGAATTGAATTAATTTACTTAACAAGGAAGTTGTCTAAGCGTATTCTGAGCTATATATTATTAGGCAATTGTAATAGAATGGTGAGCCAAATGGAGAAAAACTTTGACTTCATGAAGCTTACATCTGGCCAAAAAATTAATGGTAATAAAGCAGGTATAAACATAATACATGTTATGAAAGAGGAAATATAGTGGGTTATGCTACATATACCTTGGACGGATGCAAAAATCTAGGGATTGGAGATAGGGCTCCAAAAGAAAGTTATCCTTAAGCTAATACAAGACAGTTGGGAAAGAATTAGGTAGGTCAAGGAGTTTAGTGAAGGGTGAATTCTATCCAAATTCTTCAAAAAATTTCAGAGAAGGGAAGACTTCCTAACACATTCTATGAAGCCAGAGTAATTCTGATATTAAAGTCAAGCAAAATCATTGCAAGAAAAGTAAACTAACAGTCCATATCCCTCATGAACATAGATGCAAACATTTTCAACAGTTTTTTTTTAAATCAAATATACAAATGTAAAAAGGACAAAACATCATGAATAACTGGAGTTTATCTCAACAATGCAAAGTTGGTTTAACATTCAAAAACCAATCAATATAATTCACCATATTAATAGACTAAAAGGAAAACAAAGAAGTGATTATCTTAATAGATTCAGAGAAAGTATTTTCCAAAATCTAACAGTGTTCTTTCTTAACTTCTTAAACATATTAGCAGTAGCTTTTAAAAAGTTTTTGTGTGATAATTTTATCATCTTTTCCATTACTGGATATATTTCTATTGTAGATAAATTTTCCTTGAATCTCTACCCATCAACTAAATTTACTATATGTGTACATTGCATATGCTATATTTTTGAGAAACCAGTGTGGTGAGCTTGTGTGTGTGTGTGTGTGTGTGTGTGTGTGTGTGTGTGTGTGTGTGATTTTATTTTAGTTATATATTATCTATCTATTATTCTATCTTTTTAAATTTCAGTATAGTTAACATACAGCGTTACATTAGTTTCAGGTGTATATTCAGGTGAATATAGTGATTCAACACTTCCACACATCAGCCAGTGCTCATCACGACAATTTCACTCGTTTATCCCTATCTCCTATTTCGTCCATCCCCACCCATCCTTCCTTCCCCACTGCCGCTCTGGTAACCATCAGTTTGTTCATTCTAGTTAAGAGTGTGTTTCTTGGTTTGTCTTTTACCTTTGCTTGCTTGCCTTATTTCTTAATTTCCACATATGAGTGAAATCATATAGTATTTGTCTTTCTCTGACTGACTTATTTTGCTTAGCATAATACTCTCTAGCTCCAACCATGTCATTGCAAATGGCAAGACTTAATTCTTTTTTATGACTGAATATTATATATATATAGTATATATATATATATATACATATATATACCACATCTTCTTTATTTTTCATCAATCAGTGGATACCTGGGTTGTTTCCATAATTTGGATATTGTAAATAATGCTGCTATAAACATAGGGGTGCATGTATCCCTTTGAATTAGTGTCTTTGTCCAATTCCAATATGTACTCTTTATTTTTTCCAATATGTATCCTTAATAAAATTTCTCAGCAATTAAAAGAGATTTTCAACCTGATTAAGGGCATCTGCATATAACCTACAGCTAACAGTACTCTTACTGATGAAAGATTAAATGCTACCTCTTAGGATCAGGAACTAGATAGGAATGTCCATTCTCATAGCTTTTATTTAACATTGTGAAGTGCTATAGGGGGAGTAGAATAAATAAAAATGATTAATATTAAGAAAGAAAAAGTAAAGCTATCTTTATTCACAGTTAATGTAAAACATCTTGTGAAATCAAAGAAGTCCTTATGGCAAGATTTACTATATTCACAGGTTGGAAGACTCACTATTGTTACTATGTCCATTCTTCCAAATTGATGCATAGATTCAAAAAAATAGATTCAAAGAAATCTCCATAAAATCCCAAGCTATATTTTGTGTGTAGAAATCAACAAGCTGATTCCTATGTGGAATATGCTGTACCCTCCTGTGGAGATTTGCAATGAATAAAAACAAAATCTAGTAGTAAAAAATAAGTAAATAAAATGTTTCACCGTATTCGAAAATTGAAAAAAAATTTTTGATGGAACATCAATTAACATCACTGAGAACATATTTCAGAAAACTTGCTAAAGGCAATAGTATGATATAAACATGGTCAGATACATGTCATAGAAAGAGGAATGTTAGCTGTATAGAGAATGGTTTAGAGGTAGTACAGGCTGGATAATCTTCTAAGGAAAAGATGATGAAGGTTGGAGGAAATAAAGCAAAATGAACTGGGGAAAATTACTTTTGAAAGGATAGCTCTTTAGAAAGGATAACTGTTAGAACGTAATAATGAGCTGAAGGAGTTAGAGAAAATAAAAGGGAGAGTCATTCCTATGAGTTTGGTTTGAATCTAAAAACACTATAAATATGAAAACCCAAGATGATACCTGGCCATTTCTAAAACTATTTTCTGACCATCATGTGATCTTCAGAAGTCCAACGGCAAAGAAAAATGTTTTTCCGGCTACCTAGCAACTTCATTGTTCTAATGAACATATTATCTTTGATAATCAGAGTTCTAGAAGCAAAGCTGAACCAAGTAAAAGGATTTACAGGTTACACGATAAATGGCCGTAGACTGATGTTGGACAACATTCCTAGATTGCTATCCAAGGTGCTGAATTGATTTGTCTTGTTATTGGAAACTACTCCTGTTGCCCGTTTGCCTTTGCTTCAAGTTTAGTTCTCTGATAGGTCATCAGCCTTGACTCAGACCTAGCTAGATTTCATCTGATAGCATGCCTGCCCTGGCCAGGACTAATTGACTCTGACTTTTGATGGAGACAACAGCTAGATTTCTCAGCTGGACTCCTAGCATATCAGCTCCCAGCTGCAAGCTCTATATCCACAGAGGTTAAAAATATCCTGGCAGGTAGGTAAATATTTCCTCCAGGAATAAAATTGACCAGCCAATGGATCAGGTAATTTGTTAGTGTGGATTGTTATGAGCTATAGAAATTAATTCTCAGGGTTTCATTTCAGCACATTCAGCACATCAGAACCCTAAGTTTTCCTTTTACAGGCAGCTTCTATTTGCTGCCTGCCTATGTTGAGCTTGACCCCATCAGGGATACATTCTCCTTCTTTAGGCACTTAACATCTAGTATAAAAAATCAAACATATAAAGTACTGTTCAGTGGCCTATATTTAGCACCAAATAAATTAAATGCACTAGAGATCAAGACAGAGAGGATTAGCAGGGATTGGGGTGGTTAGGGAAAGCTTCAGGAAGAAGAGTAAAACATAGGCCTTGATATGCAGGCACATTTCAGATAGGCAGTGAATAAAAGGGGGTGCATTAATTACAAAATCATGAGAGTGGAAATGCCCATGGCACATGAAGGTAGTAAATACTCACCTGGTTCAGCCTAGAGCTCCATATACTTTTATTCTCCCAACCCACATTCACATATAACCCTATCACCTTTATACTCTGCCCACAGTGATTGTATTACTTCTCTTACACAAAAGGAAGAAAAGTCAGATATACTGACATTTAGAAGAAAATAATTTAATAATTTCCTCCCAAGTATTTTTGATATTTTCTAGTGGCATGCTTCCTCAATGTGTAAGGAACATTTTAAAACTCCTGGTCCTCAAGTCACAACACTGAAGACTCTAGCTCTTAGGTAGAGTAGGAATGGCTAATAAAATATAGCTCCTGGCTTGAAAAAAAGCCTGTCATGGTGCAAACAAGGACAATTTAGAAATGAACAGTAAGTGCAGGCAGGGAAAAAGAAGAATCTAGAAATATGCAATTTGTAGAGAAAACTGGAATATTTTGTAGGGAAAAGACTTTCTTAAGTGAGTTTACAAGATCTTCCAGCCTAAATGACTCTAAATAAAATTCTGAGTCTTATATAAAATCCTACTTACCAATTTCAAAAAGTAATTTGATAGAACTTGGAACCTGATGTGACCAGGGCAGAAAAACTCCCTTCTTTGGAGTCTGACTTTGAGCTAAAGAGATAGAATAGTCAAGACCTCTCTTTACAAGAGTTGTATGTGAGTGTAATCAGTAAGTGTGTTAGTTAGTTTGTTTAACCACTAAGGACCAAGACTTTGGCATTGAACAGAATAATGTACTTAATGAACATGAATAGTTTTAGCAAACTGATCAATATTATTTAGTATTACTTAAACTTAAGTTGTGATGACTACATATAATATAGACCTTTCCAACAGAAAATGTCTGCCTATAAATTCTATCTACTCAATGTTGCCCCAAAGAAAAAGTGTGAATACAGATTGCACATACTCACTCTTCACCAGGTTTCATGAATGTGGCCAGCTAAATTCCTCATCTCTTCTTCCAAGAGAATCCCAATTAACAGCCCACTTCTTGGCTAGCATGAAGGGTATTCCTTACTAGCTCTATTACTCTGGACAATTAGGATCTCTCTCTCTCTCTCACCTTTGGTTCCTTTCCTTGTTTCTCCTTCCAGCGTTTGTCTATTTATAATTGGTCAATGTGTCAATTTACAGAAAATTTCCCATTTCTACTCATTTCCCTTTGAGTTCCAAATCGCTCTAATTATCGTGCCTTTATCTTTTGTATAGGGCATCATGGAAGGTCTTTTTTGACCCATTGATAGCAGACCCAAGTAGGTCTCAGGTGAAAAGCTTAAAAGGTTCAGGGATGCTCTAAAAAGTTTCAATATTCAATTTTTAATAGCATTTCTTTAGGGCTTAAGTTGCCCGAAAATTGTACTTATATAGAATAAGTTAATAGCTAACTTTGCTGAATCCATAAAGGGTTAATGCACTTAAAAAAATAGAATGCATGGGTATTTATTAGGAATTCTTAGCATCCTTGGATGGTGAGTCTCACGCATCCCTAGATATCAATCACATTTCTGTTTATTCTGTCTTTTTTTTATAATGAATTATCTTTGCTGAAATTAGTAAAATATAGCTGGTACCAAGAGCAGAACATTTTGGGTATTTTATGTTGTATATGATGGAGGCAAAAGGCAGATGGTGTGATTTGCTGGTCCCCAAAGCAGGTATTTAGGAAATACTGATGTTCAGCAAAAATCTGTGATCGTGTGCTGATTACCCACTCAACCTTGAATATCATATGAATAGAGATATATTTTTAAATATATGTACCAAACTTTAATTTTCATTTCACACTCAAAACTTCTGTACAAAAGAGGCAAAGCAGGCAAAAAAAAAAAAATCACAATGACTTTAGCAAACAACATGACAATTTAAAAACTGGTTTGTGTGTGCAACAGCCTTTATAGATGTAATAGGTTCCAAAACTTTTTTGTCTCTTTAAGATAAAATTCCACTGTTTATCATTAATACTTAAAAAATTGTTGCTGTTTGGATACAAGATTGAATGAGCATTCTCTGAAGTCTGCTGCACAGTTGGATTCCAAGATCGGGTAGGCTTTNCCAAATGTGATGATGTATAGAAACCTCAGTTTACCATTAATGTCTTGATATAATGATGATGATAAGAAGCAAATGAAGAAGCAGGATATTAACTAACAGTTAAAGATAGTATCCAAGACTTTCTTTTTGGTTGTTAATCAATACTGCGGCCCTAATGGGCTACCACAATTCAAAACACTCACTGCCACTTGCTCTCTATTAGTAGTTCTTAGTGATGCATGAAAGATTTCTGAGAACACAGTTATGAGGCCAAAGTAGCAGTGCATCTGAGAAATGTAATTTTCACCTGTTGCCTTCCCCAAAATAAATATCGGAGTAATGGAAAACACTGTTTATTTGAAAACTATGGAACATCAAATATGAAATAGAATGAACATTGACATGGATACTGTGGCTAGCACTTTCCCCCAAACCACCCCACAGATCTTGAACACATGTGCATGCAGCACACACACAAAACCATGATTGTTTAAGGGCTCCTAATGCCTGGAGGGCAGTTTGTTAAAAGAATTTGTCTCCCACAGTAGCTCTGGAGTGGACCAGAGATCCATCACCTGTTAGTGATCACAGACATTCAATTAACTTGTCCTCCTGATAATCACAGGCAATAGTTCAGGCCCTGGACTTTTGAAAATTCACATACGGGTGAATCTTAGCTTTGAAACAAGGCAGCCTGGCTAACCTGGGGCAGGCCAGCAGCCCCTCCCATGTTAGACTTGATAAAAGTCTAATTAAAAATTATAAGTATGCTCAACTATTTACTCTGCAAGTCCTTTCCTCTCTCCAAGACTTAAGCTCCTCACCCGATAAAGGAAAAAGAATGGACTCCACGATGATAAACATTGAGTGCCTCTATGATTCTTGTCTTGACAATTGTTGCCCAAAGATAAAACGTGGCTGCCAAGCAGAACATTTCTTAAGCTGAATAATCAAATGGATTGGTTCATCCATTGTTACCTCATTTTCCAGCTTCCTCTAAGGTATTAAGATCCCTAGGCTTGAAAAGTTTGTGAAGGCCATCTTAAGTGCATTTCTGGTCTGATGAGAGAACCCCCTCATTTAGGCAGCTGTACTTGTTCAACTTGAAAAGCTCCAAGGAAAAAGGTCTTTTCTCTCTCTGTTGACTGACATTTAGATATAAACCAGAGAATCTTCTCTGCCACTTGACGGGGTTTGTTGTTGTTGTTAAAAATATAATTAAAAAACTACGTTTCCTTTTTTTTTTTTTCTTTTCTTTTGGAAGACTCAAGAGAATTACAGCTGGACACTAAAGTCTGGAAATCAATTGTGTCTACAGCTTATTCCTTGAAACATGGTGAATGAAACCCTAATGCACCCAGACCCAACTTCTGGGATTATTAATCATTGGGCAATGCTTTCCTTCTATCAGAAATAGGCAAGTAATAATATAAACCAGACTGAAGCTGATTTAAAAGTGTCCAATCTCATCTTATAGTATGTATGCATAGGCCACACGGTGAACAGGGAAAGATTCAGGAGTGAGGTATCCTGGATTCTAGTCCTACATGGGGTTGATCCCATTTGACTTCAGCCTTGTCTCATTTCCCCACTGGGGGTTGAGACAGGAGATTTCTAAGATTCCATTCCAAGCTCTGATCTGCAGAAAGGATGACTCTAAGGCTTGTCATATGTTCAATCATCAAGACAAGACGGGGTGATGCTTCCTGGACTCTATGTACTAAGGAAGCATGTAAGAGTCAGCCATTTTATTGGCTCATGGTCTTGTAGGGCTCTTGGAGATTGTCTGTTTTAATCGCCCATTTTATAGATGAAGAAAGTGAGACACAGAATTTAAGTGTATTTTCAAAGATCACACCGTGGATCAATAAGGCTAGGACTCAATCCAGGTACTCAGACCAACGTTTTGTACATTGCAACAAGCCAGCAGTGCGGTCAGGGAGGAGCTGCCTTTTAAATATTAGGGAACTTGAAAATGCAAGGACTCCCCTCTCTGATTTCCCTGGTTTCCTGGTAATCAATGAAGTACCTAGGCCTCTGTTGCCACATGGGGCAGGGCTCATTTTAGGAGGGGCTGTGCACCCAGCACCCCATAGACTAGTGGAATGTCACCAAAATTACCTATAGTTTCACAGCCAGAGGGCTGAAGCAGAGAGATGACTGTCCTGTTGCTTGTGTGTCCTTCCTCCCAATCTGTCCCCCACTTCCAAGACCCCTCCCTTCACGACTCAGCTATGACAGCACATCTATCTATTCTCACTTCTCTCTCACAAACTGATTCAAGCACAGGTGATTTTCCTCTTGCAGAATCAAAAGGGAATGTTACAGGAATATAAATCCAGACAGAAGGGGAATATGTTGATAAATAAAATACGTGCAAACGAAAAAGCTGCCCATGTGGTTTGCAGTCTGAGGAAAGAGAGGGGGCGTGCTGAATTCGAAACACTTGAATCTGTGTCTTCACATGCATTTTTCTTTTCTTGGATTCCTCTCTCCCTCTGTCGGGATAACAGTTGTGTTTTTTGTGGCCAAGCTGACACAGGAAATCAAATACTTCGTGTTTCTCTAAGTATACTTCCCAGAGGGATTACACATCTAGAATTAAAACACTACCACAAACTATTAGGAATTTCAGGGTGTTACAGGTGTAGTTAAAGGACTCCAGTCATAAAGATCAGAATCTCCAAATCTGGGCTTTGGAGAAGGGGGTTTTGTTTTAGACATCAAAGGTAAGGCTCTCAAGTCAATTTATGCTCTGCTGGGTTGAGTCAGTCAGGATACAAATTAAGGTCCATATATTTCAGTGACAAGGAGGAAACGGTTATGTAAATACACAAGTATTAACATCAATCTGTATTAAATTATGTAAACATATACATCTTCTGAGGTCAGTACATAGATCCTCCTCTTTGAGCAGAGCTCTACTGAAGCATTGCTCGAATCTGTTTGGAAGTTGATTCGTCATTCAAGTGCTTTGTAGTGAACCTGGATGGAGAGAAAATGATGGGGGTCAGTGAGGAACCAGCACTCTGCCAAAGCGTCAGTGATGACTCTCAGCCCATCTTGACCTTGAGAGACTCAACTGATATTTAGGAATCAAACCTTGGCTTGTTCCTTAGAGAAATAACCACGCTTCAATGCCCAGAGTATTCTCAGACGGACTTACCATTTGATTCTTCTTTCCAAAGGAATTTTGTATTGTGGTTACTCAACAAGTAGACTTTTGCCAAATCAAATAATTACACGGGGGAGATACACGCAATTCCATTTTTCTGGGAAGGTAGACTTTGCATGAAGGAGTGAAGACTCTCAACCACCTAGGCTGACTCTGCTGGGTTACAGGTTTCAGAATACGGATCTGCTAGCAACCCCAACCTTCAACGTCTATGGTTTTCTCTACTTTCCAGGGGACTCTTATGCTCATTGCCACCACAACGGGGCCCAAGTGCAGGCCAGCAAGCAAACAAAAATAGGCAGCACCTTCTGCACCCTCACATTAACCTGGTATAGGAAGGGTTAATGAAAAGGAAGGAAAAGGGGAATTAAGATGTAATCAAACTTTGACCATGTGCTAGACACTTCAGGTAAGTTTTCATTTCATTCACTAACTTTGCAGGAGAGGTTACTGCCTCCACTTTACAGACGAGAAAACTGAGATTCGGAGAGGCTAAATGACCCATCTCAGACCACAGAGCTGACAACATGTGATTTGTGAGCCATTTGTAGTTTCTGATTGGGACCCAAATGAATCGGCCTCAAAAGCCTGCACTCTTTTCCTTCATTGTACTACCTACAGAAGCCCACACATGCCAACACTCAGACGGGACTACCCTGCTCTTCACAAAACCTTCTTTGATTAAGCGAACCTGGAAAGTTAAAAAAAGGGAAAAAAGTCAGACGTGAGAGTCTCACTATGTATGGGTAGCCTGCCTGCTGTGAAGTGGGCACCAGTGGAGAAAAGCCTGGCTCACGCACAGAATTGGGAAGGCTCCTGCGTGATGTTACATCTGTTCTGAAGAATGATGACCTAGTGACTCCACAAGACAGCATCAACCTCAGTTTTATTCATTTCATGTGCGGCTGTTTCTTCATGTATTAAATGGGAGTAATAGATCACCTTCCCTCTCTGGGTGGCGATGATGAACGTGCTCGGGAGTGGGGAATAAGACGTAAGTGCTGTATGTCACCAGAAGATTATTGATCCATCCCACTTATACTTATTGAACATCTACTGCATGCACAACACTGAGGGGAACTCGAGAAAATCAAAGATGAGTAAGACAGCAAGGACCATAAACCTTCCCGATTGCAACCCAGCATGGGAATGATTTACACACTAGAGTGATTCAACAGATTCCTGTAGATGTGTCAGAGGACTAACTAAAACGTAAGAATCCCTTATAAACAAACACAGAGTGGAGGCCTGAGTCCCCACCCTGAAGACTCGAATTCATTCGGGCTGGGTTGGAGCCTGCACGCGAGTATTGGCAAGTCCGCCACAATTCTCACATGCAGCCAGATGAAGGGGAGAGTGAGACTCAGGAAGCTTCTTTTTCTGATGAGTCCCCACTTACCATAAGGCAGCACGGCAGCCGACGGTTAGGCCCCTGACCTGTGGGGTCACACAGACCCAGGGTCAGGTCCTAGCGTGGTCCTGTGCCATGCAACTTTTAGCACAAGTCATTTGATTTCCCTAAATCTCAGTTTCTTCCCTCTGTAAAAAGGCTAGGATCAAAACGATGCTGACTTCAATGGGTCATCAGAAGGATTAAACGTGTGAAGACACGCACGAGGTTAAGCCTGGGGCTCCAGTGCTGGGTCCCTAACAGCATCTAGATCTGCAGTCTCTCGGAAGGGTCGCAGGGGCGAGGCTCACCTGAGGGCATTCAGCAGCCCCTCCACACTGTCCGGGGCCTGTTCCTTCAAGACTTTTATGCAGCCTTTCATCTAGGAGGAGAAAGCATCACATTTTGTTACAACTCCAGCAATTGCGTCCATGATAGTATCTGTTCGAACCACCATGTGTCCGTGATCAGATCACATTACTTCTGCCGGAAGAAACCCCACCCAGAAAGGACCAGCAGACCTTCCAAACCCCTCACATGAGTGAGATGTTTCCTCTGGGCACCTCTAGAAGCTGTGTATCACTTCTCACACTATGCTGCCATTGAACGTTTCACGTGTCCGGGACTGAGGCCGTGATCTTGGCTTGCACTCCAGATCCACGTGCAGGGCATCCCTCGCAGTAGTCTCTCAGTGGAGACTGACCGCCTGAAGGACACACCTGATGATCTTCTGCCATCCCAGTTTCCAGATGCTTTTTCTCCCTTAGCTGATGCCAAACACTTAACAATTTTTTTTTCTTTTTTAAGGACCCAGCTAAAGATCACCAATACCATCACCAATATACATCTCATTTCCTTCACCAGGTAGAAGTAACCACCACCTCTTTGTGTTCCTAACAGTAAGCTAGCATTTATCGGGGGTGTTGGAGATTTAAGCACCCAAATCAATTTGTCTCCCTCACTAGGCCAGGAGAGGACTGGGGAAGGCCACAGGTTAAGAATGTGTGCTGTTTGCAGACTCCTTGAGTTTCCTCTATCCTTGTGTATTTAGTACCTGCATGAACCTAGACAAGTTTCTTAGTTTTTTGTGCCCTTGGAATATATTTTTTTCATAATTGGAAGTAAATGAAAAATAAATATATAGAGATCACAGTACATTATGCATATCCTAGATTTTTTTCAACAAGGGAAGTATCTCCCTGCAAAAAATACAATCACTCATTTTAAACTCAGATGTTCACACTCTGTATTGAATTTAGGTAGACTAAGGACATCTTTTATAATGGCCTCTTATAAATATTTTCTGTAGGTATGCTTCTGGTATGTAGGAAGTTTTATCTTATGGCCTAATGGACACTGGTAGATTGATGGAGGCACACAGAAGCACAGGGTTGAGGATCTTTTGAGGATCACATACAGGCTCATCAAGAAAGAATGTCATGGTCAATCAGAGATGTCTGTCATGGGTGCAATATGGGGAGAGGCTACAAACATGTCAGGTGTGTGTCAATTGCAAGGATGGAATCAAGCTCAGGGATGCAGAGATTTGGTCCCTCTCCCAGTGGAGTTCATGGTCTAGTGGAAGAAGGGAGAGAAATAACTATTATCAGTGATTTTAAAAGGGTAGAAGAGCAGTCGGTGCTCTTGGGAATTTCTAGTTCTATTTCAGCCTGATTAAAGCCTTGGGTGTGAATAACAAGATGCAATCAGGGGTGTAGTCGGGACCAGATCCAGTGAGAGTTTAATAGCATGTTAAGGAGTTGGGGGGCCTTTGCCTGTAGAAAGGCCTTTGCCTGACGGGTGTTAAACAATATAGCAATGTCGTCAATAGAGGAAGGGATCAGAAGGATGCACGACTAAGGATGGATGGGTCAGTGAGAGCCCCTGAGGCTGTCGAGTGTGAGAGCCGCAGTGACGTGGAGATTCACGGGGAGGCAGGGGTATGGATCCAAGGTCCGGTCCACAGGACCCGGTGACTGATAAGCTATGAGGGTGAAGAAGACGAGAGAAAATAATTCCAGGTTCCAAGGGACAATTCCAGGTTTCCAGCTTAGACACTGGGTCATAAGATGATGAAATACCTGAGGCAGGAACACAGAAGACAAGCAAGTTTCTGGGGGGAAAAGATTGTCTTTGATTTGGTGTCAGCCATATTTCAGGAGTCCAGATGTTGTGTCTGGAATTCTGGGTGAGGTTTGGGTTGGAGACCGGGATTAAAGAGTGATTTCTTATCAGATGGTTACACAAGTCTAAGGAAATCAGCAGAAAACACCACCTCACTTCAGCCTGGCTTCCCAGCACACAAGGATAGCATCTGGTCTCTCAATGACCCAACCCCTCTGGGCCTCAGTGGCTTTTCTCTGATGATTCATTCCCCTAAAAGTACTCCTCCTTTCCTCGGTCCACTAGGGAAAATTCTACCCCTTCTCCAAGATCCACCTTAAACATCACTCTCTAGCTCTCCTCTAAGCAGAATAAGCTTCTCCCTCATCTGACTTTCCAGGGCATTTTCTTTGTAAATGTGTGTATTATGCAACTCAGGGCTTCACAAATAAATACTTGTTTTTTCACAGTGGATGATATCCTAGGGATTTATAAACCCAGTGCATGTAACTGCCGGCTTAGAAGCAGACCGATATCTGAAGGAGCCCCTTTATGTCACCAAAGAAAACGGCCCATCTTGAACACATGTTGTGTTAGATAAATCTGAAACTTTCTTAGAGAAACATGCAAACTTCAGTAGGAACAAAGCTTTCATAGTGAGATTGAAGAACAAATACATTTCATAAAGACTATGTGTGGTTAGATTTAACATTATATAATGTTTATGACATTACCAGAAAGATTCAGTAAATGACAAGCAAGGAGAAGCTACTTAAAGGTTAGGGTTACAGGACATAATTGTACCCCATGTATTTTTATTTGTGGACTCTGTGACAAGTTACCAAATGGCTCTGGTAAATATGAATGTCCTATGAATACCAAGTAATAAACTCAATCTACACTCAAGTGATATTCATGAAGTTATTATGAGTTATTTATACTCAGTCCATAGTATAAAAATGTTAAAGCCTCACAAAGAATATGGTAAAAATATTTATTGGAATGAAAAACGCCCCATGATATACTGTTATGCAAATAAATATGTTTTAAAAGACCAATTACAGCAGGGTGCTAATTTGTAATGCACACACACGCGTCTACACAAACATCCACATTAAAAGGAGGGATGAAGATTTGCTGACACTTCGACAATGGTCATCTGTCTATGAGGAGGTTACTACAGATACGTTTGACATTCTGTATTTTGATTTCTTATATTTTTCCAGCTTGTTATACTAAATACTTTTTTTCTTGGCAAACAGAAATAACTGCACTAAAAAATAATACAGACTCTATGAAGAACCATGACTAGCTGTGCTAGGGAAGTGAGAACTTCACGAGTAACCCCAGTTGCATTTAAAACTGATAAATTTCCGGGGCGCCTGGGTGGCTTAGTCGGTTAAGCGTTCGACTTTCGCTTAGGTCATGATCTCGCGGTTCGTGGGTTCGAGCCCCGCGTCGGGCTCTGTGCTGACTGCCAGCTCGGAGCCTGGAGCCTGTTTCAGAGTCTGTGTCTCCCTCTCTCTCTGACCCTCCCCTGCTCACGCTGTCTCTCTCTCTCTCCTAGAAATAAATAAAAAATATTAAAAAAAAACAAAACTGATAAATTTCCTTACACCCTTCTGACTCGTGGTCCCTCTGGGCATGGAGACTTTCCATCGGCGCAGTACTCAAGCGTCAGAGCTACTGTTCTGTGCAGACGAATGAAAACAGAGAGTGCTGCCCAAACTTAGCACTGTCGGGATAAGTTAACACCAAGTGGTCCTATTCTGCCCTTAAAAGGCTTTGTACATATTTTTTGGTTTATTTTTTCTTTTTCTTTTTAAAAATTTTTTTTTTTTTATTTCTGGGAGAGAGAGAGCGTGAGCAGGGGAGGGTCAGAGAGAGAGGGAGACACAGAATTTGAAGCAGGCTCCAGGCTCTGAGCTGTCAGCACAGAGCCCGACGTGGGGCTCAAACCCACGAACCATGAGATCATGACCTGAGCCGAAGTTGGACGCTTAACCGACTGAGCCACCCAGGCGCCTCTTGGTTTATTTTTTCTTGAAAGAGAGAGATAGGGAGAAGGAGAGAGAGAGAGAGACAGAATCCCAAGCAGACTCTGCTGTCAGCACAGAGCTGGATATGGAGCTCGAGCTCGCAAACCTGGGATCACGACCTGAGCTGCAATCAAGAGTTGGATGCTTAGCTGACTGAGCCTCCCAGGAACCCCCAAAAGGCTTTATATTAGCACATGGAATACACGATTGGGTTGATGTTGCAGACAGAAAATCCAGAATGGTAAGTGCTCAGGGCTCCAGAGGAGAAGGTAGGTTGTGACCATGCAGATGTGCTCCTGGACGAGGTGACATTTGTGGAATGTCTTAAACGCATCCACCCATTGGAAAGAAGGGACGGCACTCTGGGCAGGGAAAAGGGCTCAAGCATATCCCAATGACAAGAAAAGGCATGGGTGGTGCCAGCAGCTGGGGGCGGTAGGAGAGGAAGTTGGAATATTGTTTGAAATGTGATCATATCTTGCAATCCAGTATCTGCCAATGCTGCTAACTTTAAGATGCATATAACATCTAAAAGTACATTCATAAGGCCCACTGGATACCCTGAAGGGGCAGTTTGCAGCTCAGTGACTAGTCATCTGCTCAGCTCCTCTACAGGCTGAGGGATTAGTGTCTGTGTGCCCTGCTCTGCTTTTTGACTGGATGTTTGGCTGTGAGCACATGAGTAAGATTGGGCTTCTTGCTATGAGGATAGCTGCCATGAGGGGGGGTGCACTTTGGAGAGATCCTTCTCCATGGGGGATGGAGGAGGGAGGGAGGGAAGGAGAGAGAGAGAGAGAAAGAAGGAGAGAGAGAGAGAGAGAGGGAAGCAATGTCTGTTTCACAACATTAACGAGCTCTTATTCAGAAAGCAGAGTTCATAACTATCCTTACATCGATCTTGGACGTCTTGCAGAAAGCTCCCACGGGATGGACGTGGTCATAGAGGATGATCACCCCCACCATCACCCGCATGCAGAACATCAGCGTTTCTTCGCTCGTAAATCTGCTCCTGTACTCCCTGAAAGAGAGGAAGAATGGCAGCTGCGTTTCTACCTTGCCAGAGCACGTTCATTTCTGGCTACTTTAGCCTCCTCCAATCATCTCTTGAGAGCAATCCCATACCTGCAACCACCAGGTTAATACGCTCTTAAAGAAACCCATGATGATCATTCTCCTCAAATCTATCCAACCAGCAATTCAGTGTGAAAATAAGGTAAATGAGAGGGCAGTAAATTCTCTTCTCTTCTGCCCTTCAGCGGGCCAGCTCGTCACGTACATCACTCCCCCCAACCCATCAATCTTGAATATTTTATAGCAGGTCCCTCTGGCTGTCCAAGATTATAGAGAATAATGGCTTCATTATGGAGAGAAAGAATCAGGCTCATTTCTACAGAGCAGCGATCATGTCTCCAGTCGGAGTAACTTCCTTTGTTAAGACACAGGATGCAGATTGAATTGGATCGGCAAAGATACGTAAAAGAAATTATGTACCATTCACTGGGCTGGGAGTATTTGTGGAGTTTGAATTTTGTTCACTTACCTTGACAGGGTCCCTAATGATTCAGATAATTCTAGATAATTTTAGAGGCTTCCTGAACGTCTACCTCATTATGCACTGGGCCCACAAGGAAGATGATTACTATTTCTGTCTCGGAATAAATCTTAACTTTGGTATAAGTGAAAAATTTGAAACTCACACACCATCTTACATTTGAACAGAGCATCACATTTTGTAAGGTGCTTTTGATGCCTTTGGCCCTCCAAAGCCCTCTGCAGCACAGAGGCCATTATGGCAACGTCATCAGAGGAGGAAACCGAGGCCCAGGCAGGCCATTCCACGTGTTTACCAGCACACAGAAGTAGCTATAGAGATAACTGGACCCCTAACTTGTGGGCGTGTATTTCCTCATTACCATGCTGCCTCGCCATTAACGACGTCAGCCATTTCTAAAATCTAGCAACTAGTTTAAGCACAAAGAAACTACTTAGAGAGAGAGAGACAGACAGACAGACAGACAGACAGAGACAGAGAGGGAAGGGAAGGGAGCGAAAGAGAAGGACAGAGGGAGAGAAATCTCCATTATCACCCTTGCAACAGTCTTAACCGCTTCTACTCTTTCTTCCAAATCTTCTGTCAGATCTTTTCTCCCACATACTCAAAATAATACCCCGTCGTTTAAGCCAACCCTCCACATGGCCCTGCCACACCTTCTACAACATCTTTGAGTTCCGGTTCTGCCATCTAATAAGGTATGCAGCTTTTGGGAAGTCAGTTAGCCAGTTTGGACCTCAGCTTCTTCAACTACAAATGGGGGTGACTTACACTTACCCAGAGTTCTTTATGAAATGAATTCAGATCATATACATGTCCATGTTACTGTGCTGACCCAAAGTTACCATCATCATCATCATCACCGTCATCATCGTCATCACCATCACCATCATAATCGTCAACATATTAACAGGCTCTGTCTAGGGGAACCCTGGACCACGGAGCCACCACTGATGGAACTTACGGCGTTTCCAGCATGACTTTACAAACACTTGTCATCGTACTGAGGCAGTCTGTGGTGTTCTCTATTGGCAGGGTTTTGTTCTAAGTGGAGATACAGAACTAGGTTAGTCCTGCTAGCAGCTTTTACGTGTATTTAATAAAAAAGGACCTCGGTGCTCAGTTTCACTCACTTCGGACACAAAGTGCATGGTGGCGTTGCTGAGGGTTTTCAGCATTGGCGTGGCTTCCGCGTAGAAGAGGGACATTCGATTGGCCATCTCATTATTGACTTCATTCTCAATGTCTAGCTGATGAAAATAAGAAGGGAAGACGCAATTGATAAAGAGATGGTCAAAAATCCTAACACAGTGTCTGCTGGAAAGGGAATTACAGATGAGGGCTGGCTTCTCCCCGTGCCCTGCCCGATGCAGAAATCAGAGGAAGATGTGGAGAATGGGCACATGGACGGGGGGACCCAGGGGCTCACATGCATGTTGTTGATGCGGTTGCGACTTATCGTCCTTCTGTAGTAGCTGAAGTCATTCTGAATGGCTGGGTTCCTCATCTGAAATTCGGAAGAGAGGAAAGAAGGTCATCTCCCCACAGCAGATGGGGGATGTGTGTTAGGAGCTCTGATACTAGACTATGTAACCAGAAGTCTCTTTGTTGTAACAGTCGAAGCAACTTCTGACTAAAAATAAATACTCAGAGCCTCATTATTGTAATGCCTTGCCCTTACTATAAGCTAGATTTCAGGGAAAGAATCCTTGTTTTCCATCAGAATAGATACTTGAAAAGGCTTCCTCTTATTGCATTTGGAAGATTTTGAATTCCATGTACAAAAACCACCAACCTATATCACTTTCACTATAAGGCAGGCAAATTCTCAGCTTCTATGGCTCTGTAGGGAAGGAGATACCTCTTACTCATTGATTCCCCACCCCACGGCATTAGCAGAGTGCCTGTACATAGTAGGTAGTTAGGACAAGTTTGTTAAGTTGTCTAAGCATGTGCGGTCTAACCTTGAGCTCATCAAACCGAAGGGTAAAATGAAGAATTTCCGCAAACTCTTTCGCCAGGGCCTGCTCCCTCTCCAGGTGCTGGGTCGGCGTGTAGGGCGGACAGGTCAGAGATTCTAATAAACTTTGAAGAGCTTTTTCTGAAAGTCAAAGTGATTAATATATATTTGAGGTGGCCCACGGAGATCCTTCAAAAAGCACAGTTAGTAGGTCCTGCTGACATCTGCAGAGATGACCTTTCTTCTCCACGCCTTTTGCCATAACTGTATGGTGTGACGTGTGTGGCTAAGAAGAAGGAGCCTATTGTGCCTGAGCAGACTGCCTCCCAGGTGACCCCCAGGGCCACACGGCTTCAGCCGAGTCTCTCAAAGCTCAGCCAAACTCTCAGCTGTTCAGTATTGCTAACTCCTGCCACTATTTAGAAATCACAGATATGTGTTTTGGGATCATGTGTATGAGACAGCCACTCGTGACAGAGAGGGGATGAGGTGACCCAGAACACATGGTTAGATAACCTGCACTGCAGGGAAAGACTTTGGGTCCCTATCCAGCTCCTCTCTGCCCCCACATGTCAACCAACCTAATCCAGGGGTGCTTTTCTGCAAACCCGCTGCAGTAATGTTGACCTCCATTACTGTCCCTGAAACAGTCTCATTAAATCCTCTGGTCCATTTCTACACATCCCCTCCAGTTTTTCCTTCAACATATTTCTATCACTACCAAGTCGTCTGGCCAATCCTTGAGAGCAGGGGTTGGAACCAAACTATGGCAGACAGGCCAAATCTGGCCCACTGTCAATTTTTGCAAATAAAGTTTTATTAAAGCATAGTCATGCTTTATGTCCATTCCTTAATGTGTGGACGATGGCTATGAACATGATATAATGGGAGCGTTGAGGAGGCGCAACAAAGATAGGATGGCCCAGAGGCCTAAAATAGTATCGGCTCTTACAGCAAAGTGTGCTAACACCTGATCTATAGTTCTTAATGGTCTTTTATAGCAAGTTTACAGGGACATCTCTTGCCATTTCCATTTATGGGAATGGGCTGCCTTCTGAGTTAGCCAGTTCTGCCTTGGCGGATCTTTTTCCTTCTGGTAAAAATGTGGCTCTCTATGATTTCAGTTCATGGGGTCTAGATATACACGGTGGAGAGACAGAAAAAGGAAACAGAGAAAAAGCTAGATCTGAGAGTCTTCAGAGGCTCTCTTTTCTTAAAAAATTATTTTATTTCATTCAACCGCTTCCTTTGGGTCTTTGCTTCCAGTTCTCTCAACATCATGGCCATTATTCTCCCAAAGTATTTCGATTTCTCTGTTTAACTCTTAAAATCTGGCATTCATTTACAGAAAAAAGTAAAGTAAAACATGACTACCCCTTTCTTCTTTCTAGATCTATTATATTAACTAATGGGTCCTCAGAAAGCTGTACGCTTGGGGGAGTGGTTATATCACACAGGTGGTCACATCGAGCTTTGTCAGGCAGACCTGACTTGACTCTTGCTTCTGAAAAGCCATCCTCAACCTATACAGGTTGCTTGTAAGGCTTAAGAGCAGAACGTAGTTTGTTTTTCCTGTGTTTTACTATATTAAATGCATCACATGACTCTAACCAATCAGGTTCTTTTATGGATTGGCAGTGATCTGTTTGTTTCAACTTCTCTGTCATTTAGAAATGCGATCAGACCACATCAAAACTGTTACAGTGACACTTACCTGAGGCCCAGACCAGAGGGACACGCAAGAGTGGAGGCACCCCCAACCTGCCACCGAGGGAGGAACTTTGAAATGAATTTAAGGGAATGAAAACCAATGTTGTCATCCCTGAGTGGCTCCCCCAGCGCAGCTGCAGGCGGATGTGGGACACTTCCCAGAGCACCGAGCTAGCTCATCCCGCTCCTTTCTCAAACTCCGTAACATAACACAACTCCGTCACACACGGGATAAAAACTGCAAACACATACTCACCTAGCCTTATGGAAAATTCATAAAATCTCTTTAGCCTCACAACCAGAGGGCACACAGCATTCCAAGCTTTTTCTTGAAGCTGAATGTCGTTGGGATTTTGAATCGCCTACAAAACGTGATAAAATCGTCTGTTTAAAAAAGAAGCAATAACCTCCACGTCAAAATGCCTCAAGAGCAAGAAAGGATGGGGGTTGAAGAAAACACAATTCCTGATCTACTTCGCTAGTCTGCTCTTAAAGTTGCCATCATCAGTCCATGGGCCTGTCTTCCAAGATGCTCAGTTAGAATGAGATATTTGCACTGGACTCTAATGCCAATGACCCTACAATTATATCCTGTGTCATCTTGTGTCTCTTATTTTAAATGCAAAAAAAAATGCAAAACTAATTGGAAGCAATTCAGCCTTCCTTCATCATGTTTTGATTCTACTAAAGTCGAGCCAGTGCTTATTAGGACGTGCAGATCCTGAAGATGTCTTCCTTTCCCTATAATACGTATTACATTCCTTCCGTTCTGTGATGTTACCTAAATTACCTAAAGTAATGGAGACCCTTAAGTAGAATAACCACCTTTAAGAAACTGTCACTTTCTTAGAAATGTTCTTCTGTCCGGGTGGCGGCAGCTTAAGGATAAGAGCGTTAGTGGTGCATTTTTCCTGGATGGCGGCAGTGGCTGTTGTGTCTGTAAGTGCGCATGTGTGTGCGTTTGTCTATGTGTTGCTACTTCCACAAAACTAATTATTTCAAATACAAGGAATATCAAGTTTCTTGCCTTTAAGGCATTGCGCAGCCTTAAAAGCCATGCTGGCAATTTTGTTTTCTGTTTTGGATGTTGTTTTTCAGGTTGTTTTTTTTTTTTTTTAATCTCAAGTCATTTCAAGAGGACAGACTTGCAGGCTACTTAGAGCAAGACAGATCATGACTGTTGTTTCGGATACTGTGGAACCTGCCAAAACGACTACAAAATGCTGGAAGTCTGTGCAAGCCCGGACCTCATGACTTACACTTCAACTGCTGTCCATTGACTTGTCTGGATGTTTCCCTTAAATGAAGTAACATGCTGACAAATCGTTGTTTAAACGTCAGTCCTGCGATAACAAATGTACGACCGAGAAGAGAATGGCTAATGTCTGACATGGTCTACAGCACCGTGTGCTCAGATTAATGTCCTAGAGTAAAAGGGGCCATTCATACTTTTTTAAAAAACACATTACCCTCCTTGTTCTTCCCCGTACACTAGCAAATACTAGGGCTACTACTTAATCTTGCTGGGTGTGTGTGTGTGTGTGTGGGTTTCCCCTCTCCTTCGAGGGTGCTGTCTGCTCAGTGTTTTCGTTGACGTACATCTCGGATCTCCGGCCCCGCGCCCTTGTAAGCTTGCAGGTCTGCGAGGATGCTCTCAGAATCCTGGAGGACGGCGCTAATCTGGTTCCATATTTCCCTCTCTCCTTCCGTGGGCTGCGCATCTGGGCAGAAGGGAAACGAAAAGACACAGAGGGCTTGTGTTTACAGCCAGCTTGGGAGGAAGATCAGCATTCAGTTCTACCTGCACGGCAGTCCTCTTTGATTCCTATACGTCTGGTCTTTACCCGTTGACACAATAAGCTCCTAGGAAAGGCGACTAACACAACTTCCGTGCACTACTTAGTTCAAAACAGTCATCGGTCTCTCTGCACACGCTAAACCAAGCATGTTGGAATGACTGCAGGCACGTTATTTGTGTAGAACATGCTTTCTGCACACCAATTATTATGTGCCACGCGGTTAACTGGATGACAGAAGGAATAAATGTTGTCTTTTGGGGTCCACATTTAATAGGAGAAGCTACTGAGTATTTCTGTTACGACTAAAAATCTGTGAATCTGAGTATAGACAGGAAAAATAGTCCCCTTTATATTTCCATATAAAAAATAAGCTTAAAATATTAGATAATCCTTCAGAGCCATGACGGAGATGTGTCTTTCTGACACAATGATATGGAGAAAGTATTGAGATGTACCAATGAACATGAACTCAAGAAGTACAGCAGGTTTTTTTTTTTTAAAAAAAACTTTTTTTTAATGTTTTATTTATTTCTGAGAGAGACAGCAGGAGCAGGGGAAGGTCAGAGAGAGAGGGAGATACAGAATCTGAAACAGGCTCCAGGCTCTGAGCTAGCTGTCAGCACAGAGCCTGACGCAGGCTTGAACTCAAGAACTGTGAGATCATGACTTGGGCCGAAGTCGGACACTTGACCGACTGAGCCACCCAGGCGCCCCATAGGAGGTTTGTTTTAAAGAGGCTTGTACTGTTCAGTTTTGGTCTTGACTGTAAATGCTACTCACAAGAGTAAGGGACACATTCAGGCTTACATAAAAGAAGAACATATTCTAATAACCACAGAAGCATCCCCTTAACTCTAAATTCCCACTTGATTACATTGCTGTAGTAAATATATGTTCATGGCCCCATGAGTATTTTGTGGCGGTTGGTAGGCAGAAGTCGAATGGTGGGAAATCTCACAATGCCCATAAAATAGGTTACTTGCCCAGGCGAGTCAGGAAAGTAACCTCCATCCCAAACAAAGGCGTTGCTAACACAAAGGGGATAGATGTCACCTCTTAAAAATTTGTTTTCAAAAATCCAAGTCCTAAGGTAGTGACTTCTCCCAGGAGACCCCACTCATGAAAGGGTACGTTAGAGTTACGTCTGGTGTAACACTTCCCAGATCAAATCCTAGTCTTGACTGGTCTTGGTGGGAGCTGATCCTGAGAAAGGAAATAATTCACTGGTTTACCCTGGGAGTATAAGGGGCAGAATTCCTGAGCTCAGTGACACTGAGGCAAGGCACTGGCGTGCTGATGGGGCTCACAGTAGGGCTGAGTATCAGGCTAAAGGGTTGGGCCAGATGTGGCTGCTTCTGCTTTGGTTGCCATCTGCTGGGGCCTATGCTAATCTGAGGCCAGACCTTTGAGAAAAGATGCCCATTTTTAGATCATTTTCCTTACCGTGTCCTGCTAAGACCTAAGAAATTGGTAGAGTTACCTGGGAAATGAAGGATGGAAATCATCAGTGCCTGAGAATTCTCATTAGAAAGAAAAATCCCAGGTCCTCATAGACTATCCAGATATTTTGCAAACTCTGCCTTTTAGGAATGAGATGGATTTCGATGAGAGAAAGGGTAAGGACTGAAGTGCACGTGCACCAGGATTCAGAGAAGAAGACGAGTGTGGTCTTGGAGGAGAGAAAATCGCTCAAGATAAAGGATGGGTTTGAGCTGGCTGGCTGGAAGGCCACAGGGAGTGCAACCTGCAGAACATGGCAGAGACCCACAGGTCATGGAACCGAGGTCCCCTCTTCCGGCTAACAATGAGGCCCTTGATGGTTCCTGCCTTCTGGGGACTCAAATACAAGTGGGGTCGATTTCCAGGGTGCAGAGTCCAGACTGGGAGAAGCTCTAATCTGTCTGTCTGTTTGCTTTTTCAAATAGAAAGAGGACTGTGTCACCCTAAGTGACATTGGCATTGGCTCATCTACCTATGGAAGTTCATGATTCAATCTATTCTGATCCCCCAGCTAAGTGATTAGACAGCCAGGACTAATTAATGAGAATCTGATCCATTAGGCTGCAGGACTCTGGCCTTATTTGTTTCACTAAATCTCCAGGACCTAGGGCAATGCCTGGTACATACTGTATGCTCAAGAAAGATGTGCTGAGGGGCACCTGGGTGGCCTAGTCGGTTAAGCATCCGACTTTCGCTTAAGTCATGATCTCGCGGGTAGTGGGTTCGAGCCCCGCCTTGGGCTCTGTGCTGACTGCCAGCTCAGAGCCTGGAGCCTGTTTCAGTCTGTGACTCCCTCTCTCTCTGACCCTCCCCTGCTCACGCTGTCTCTCTCTCTCTCTCCTAGAAATAAATAAAACATTAAAAGAAAATTAAAAAAAAAAAGAAAGATGTGCTGAATAAAAGCGCTGAATGAACGATTTATTACTCACACTACGTTTTATGATTTTTCTGCTTGTCCTTGTATTTGGAGGTCTCTGGAGACAGAGTCCGTATTCTTATTCTCAGTGCCTCCATGTGTCTTACCCATTGGAGACACTCAATACGTATGTCAAGACTCAATAAATAAATGAGGACATTGACCAGGTGGTAGAGAATTGGGGTGTTGGGAAGCAGTGAAAGAAGTGAAGATCCTATTACTTCTGGATCCTCTCGTGTCTCTTCCTCCCAAATGACTTCCATACTGTTACCTCTCTCACTGCTACCGTTTATCTATCTCTATCATCTACATCTAGATCTATGCCTATCTATCTACAATCAAATTGGCTAGTCACACTTTCATTAACACTTGTGTTTTTAAATCATCCTTCATTTATCTACAGCCTCAAGGTCTCTTCAGTGTGGTTCACACACTATCAGGATATTTGTTGAGTGAAAACCTGCACTTAGGTTGACCATCCCAATTTTAAGGCTGTTATCATTTGTTTTCTAGAATATCCCTTTAAGATGCTTTGGTGTCTTTGCTTTCGGTATTCTCCATATTCAGATTCGGTGGGCACCCATGTTTTAAAAATATGTGGTGTCTTCAGATGTCAGAGAGAAACATCTTGCAAAATTGGTGCTTGAAAAGGTATGTTGATATTTAACTTATCAGCAACCTCCTAAAGCACTTGCTAAGTGAACAGGAAATCTGAATGATGGTTGTTTTTCTATTTTTAACACGAAGATCGACCTTTTGTCAAAGATGCACACACACGCATATGCCCACCATAACATTACTGACAGAAATGAGTCCTTATTGTCAGTGGTAGCGAAGGAATCTCTCGGTGATGTTTCTTCCAAGAATCACATTCTAAAATCTAATCACTGTCAATTATTTCATTGCCATTGAGAACAACAGTTACATCAAGCTGGGCTGCTCTTGTCTGACAATGAAGCTGTTAAAAAAAAAAACAAAAACCCCTGTGATTTACACAGGCAATTTCAGAAACCAATACTTCGAGAAGCTCTGGCTCCAGCCTATCCAAGTCATCCCCCAGGGGATGATTTAAACCCCTGTTCTGGACTTGCTATCATGGAAGGTATGAAAATGTATCATGTGCACTGTGACCTTGAATACATTGTCAAGAAATCACGGATTCCAAGTGCCTAGAATTTTTAATGGAAAAATACCCTCTAATCAATGAAGATAGCGAAGCAGTATTCATTTTGTTTACAGGGGATCTATTTATCCTCCTCTGGCTCAATTTGCTAGTGATTGTGGATATTAACTGCCAGGATTCCAGTGTCACCCGGGTCAGGTGGAGGATTTGCCGTGAAGGACTGTGATGTTTACTGAGAGCAGAATGCCTAACATTCCACTGTGTGGATGGAGAGGAAGGTGGCTGAGTGCTATGCTTGTCAGGAAGGAACATCTTTGGTGAACATACCCCAGGGCACAAACCAGAGTAGGGCTCTCAAATCAAAGTGTTCTTATCTTCGTACATCAGGCAACAACACACTCTGTCTTCACAAGCATCACACATACCTTCTCCTAACAACCTATTCAGGACTGTATGGAAACTCTGACAGAGACTCAAACAAATTAACTAAGATAATGTGAGAAGAAGACACAATTTATTTGGAGATGTCATTGGTGTTGAAGCAAGCTCTGGCCTTTCATCAATAGGATATATTGGTATCTCTGCACCCTGCCAGCTGGTGTATAAACAGTGAAGAAAGGTACAGCACAAAGATTTGCCAAAGCCATAGATTAAACCCATAGCTCTTCTTTTCCACCATGTCTTACGTCTCCACCTCTCTCCCCTTAAGGATAAACTAAGATACACAGCTAATTATCTATTATTAACTTTCAGGGATATAAAGTGGTAATGATTTACAGCAGAATGCTAACTGCTTACAGAAACCCCATAAAACTGCAAAGGTCCATCGGAAAATGTGTGTGACTGGGCTGACATATTTATTTGTACAGGAGCTTTAGTCATCCTGCACCAGAGCCCAGAGCCCACTCCTATGGAATTTCCGGTAAGTTGCTGCATAAAGCAGGAAGGGTTGAAGCTTGAAGGCTCATCTACTTCATCTCCATGTAGTGGGATCCCTGTGACGTCACAGGAGGAAGGGACTCCGAGGACAGAGAGTTTTGAGACTCAGTCCCTGCTGCCACATTTGCCACTCACTGCATATGGGACCTCAGGGCCAATCAGTTCATCTTTCTGGTTCTCAGGTTACTTGGTAAAAAGAGGGACATTGACAAAAGCCCTGTCCTCTCTCTATCTGGTCTTGTAGGGATTATGACCTGTGCTGATAGAAGGATGTTGACAAAGATAAAAAGCATTTAAAGAGAAAAAGTATTGGAAATTTAATGAATTTAATGGGATGATTAAATTTAATGAACTTAATGACTGAATTTTTACGTTGGCATAAATACATTGCTGTCCAGGTCTGTTCTGTTGTCTTTGGTTTGCTTGTTTGTTTGTTTCATTTGTAAAGTGACCAGAAAAATCTATTTCCCCACTTTCCTCTCCCCAAATTATTTAGCCTCTTCTGAACAACCTTAGCAGAAGTGAGGGCACCAGAGAAGGAGGGATGAAGGAAGAGCTCAGTAGTGGCATGAAGTAGCTTGCATCAGCAAAGTCGTCACAGATGAGCAGCTGATCTGACATTCCTCCTTGTTTTCAAAAGTAAGAGACCATAGTCCCAATAGATCAAAATATTCAGAGCCTTTCTGAGAGTACAATGGCTTGGAGGCTTTAGGATTTCTTTCCCAACTACTCCCACCCCCAACCCATGGCCACTGGTATTGTTCTCAGTTTGCTCATAAAGGTGCATGTGTCTTCTAAGAAAATCATTTCTTGGTTATGGTCTGCCGAGAAACCTTTGTTCAGCTCGGCCCTAGACTTCCTGTATTTTCTCTTTTGCCTAACCCATCACCTGCTCTCCATTCTATAGCAGGCTTCTGAAATACCTGTACCACTATCTATTCCAAGTGCTTGCATCTTCTCTCCGCACTAAAAATTATAATAGCTTTTGAAGAAGAGGGCATGTCCTCCTAATGCTCCTATATTTATATGCCCTATGTCATCCCTCCCCGCCTCTGTGCCCCCTGAGATCTCACCCCCACTCCTGTGGTTCCTGTCTGATGCTACAATACAGGAGATGCTCTGCATATAATTACTGAATTAGCATGAATACAAAAAAAAGTTTCGAAGCTTAGACTTCAGGCCCAGCCCTCTGCCGGACACCGGATACACAGTGATATAAGCATAAGATGCCATCCAAATCCTCTCGGCAGGGAAGTTCTTCATGCTGAAGTGAAATGACAGCAAAGACACCCAGTTATGTAAGAAGGCATGGAGGACACCGGAACAAGTAAACATGTCAGTAAATACAAAAGATCTATTTAAATCGCGCGCGCGCAAACACACACACACACGCTATTGAGGGTTCAAAGTAAAAGAAAAACACCACCACCCCACATGGCAAATGGGGAGTTTATAGCAGATGTCGAAGCGAGACAGGAAAGGCACAAGAGTAGAGCGAGGGTGGTGGGGGGTATGCTGGGAAAAGATTCTTGAATTCTTCATGAAATGAAGAATTCATTTAGAAGAGAGACTGCAGTAAATTGAAGGTGTATATCATAATCTCTCTGACAATAAGTACTAAGAGGTAGAACTAAAAAGCCAACAGAAGAGATAAAAGAGAATACCAAAATTATTCTATTTAATCAATTATGTTTCAAAGGTTCAGAGAAAAACAAAGAGCAAGTTCAACAAATAGAAATCAACATCAAGACAGGCTCAAATACAAACATTAATTAAATGTACATGGACTAACGACTCCAGTGAAAAGGTAGATGTGATCAGCATGGATGGAAAAGCTAGATCCAACTATGCGTTGTTAACAAGAACCACACTGTGAAGATAACGGCACAGATTGGATGGGGAAACATGCCTTAGAAACCATAAGCATAAAAAAGCCGTTAGGGTCAAAATATAAAATGCTTGAAGATATACTTAACAAAAGATAAGCAAGACCTCTAAAAACTATAAAGTGGTGCTAAGTGAAATTAAAGAATATCTAAACAAATGGAAAGATATACTGTAGTCTTAAGGAAGAGAATCAATATCGTCTAGATGTCAATTTTCCTCAAATTGATCTATGGATTTAATATCATTATAATCAATATCCCAGAAAGATTGTTAAAACATTGAAAATTTAATTTAAAATTTATTTAGAAAAGCAAAAGAGCTAGAGTAGTCAAGGCAATCTTGAAACTGAACAACTCTGAAGGACTTATTTTTCTTGATTTGAGACTTATTACTTGTTACATTTAGGTATTAACTGGTGAAAAGGATCAATAAAGCAATGAGAGAGAATAGAAGGCCAAACATATTACAGTTAACTGATTTTGATAAGAGCATTCAAGCAATCTACTTGTGCTACAATAAGCTGATAACACATGAAAAAAAATAAACTCTCACAAAATAAACACAAATCAGTTCAAGACTGGCCACTGACCTAATTTAAAGCTTAAATTTCTAGAACTTCCAGAAGAAAGCAATAGATTGTCTTTAGGATGTTGGGGTAAGCCATGATTTCTTTTTTTTTTTTTTTAATGTTTTTATTTTTGAGAGACAGAGCACAAGCGGGGGAGGGGAAGGGAAAGAGAGAGAGAGGGAGACACAGATCCGAAGCAGGCTCCAGGCTCTGAGCTGTCAGCACAGAGCCTGATGTGGGGCTCAAACTCACGCAAACTGCAAGATTATGACCTGAGCCGAAGTCGGAAACTTAACCAGCTGGAACGACTGAGTTAGCCAGGTGCTCCGGCCATGATTTTTTTTAAATTAATTTATTTATTAAACTGTTTTTTTTTTTACAAATAATTTATTATCAAGTTGGTTAAAGTATGTACTTCGTGCAAAAGGAAACAATCTTAAATCACACTGCATCAAAATTTAAAATTTCTGTTCATGCAACGTCAAGAAAATAAAAAGGCAAAGGCACTGAATGAGTGAAAACATTTGCAAGCTATTATCTCCCAGATGGCAGGTATCCAGAACACAGTAAGGAACTACTACAGCTTAGTGATACAAAGAAAAACAACCTAATTAAAAATAGGTAGAAGACCTGAGTGGTCAATATATTCTAAAAATGCTAGGCAAATATTCCATAGGCACATGAAAAAGCGTTCAACATTATCAGTTTCATGGAAATGGAAAATAGAACCACAGGAAGAAAACATCCCACAGCCACATTTCCCTTGTAGACTAGCTACAAGGGAAAAGACTGATGATGCTAAGGTGGGGAAGACGTGGAGTCCGTGAAGGCTACACTGCTGGCCAGAATGGAAATTAGTACATCCCATTCAGAAAACTATTTGACACTGTCTTGAAAAGTTGCATATAACTGACCCAGGAAATCTACTCTTCGATATTTATGCAAGAATGGAAATTAGTACATCCCATTCAGAACACTATTTGACACTGTCTTGAAAAGTTGCCTATAACTGACCCAGCAAATCTACTCTTTGGTATTTATGCAAGAGAAATGACGCACACAAGAATTCTACAAGAATGTTCACAGCATGTTTACTCATAGTAGCCCCAAACTGGAAGAAGTCTAGGTGTTCATCAATAGGGAATGAATACACAAACTCTCCTACAATAAGAGTATTCAGCACAAAAGGGGAACAAATTAGATACATGTAATTATACGGTTGGATAGCAAAAAATATTGTGTGGGAGAAGAAAAAGATTCCACAAAGCATATACTATAGAATTCCATATCTGTCAAGTTCAAGACCTTATAGATTAGCTAAATTAATCTTTGAGGTATAAATCAGATCTGACCAGTAGTTGTTTCTGGGTGTTTGTCAGGGGCAGGGGATTGTCAGAGAAGAGGCACACTGGAACTCTCTGGAGTGAAATATCCTGTCTTGACGAGCGTGGTATTTGTCAAAATGGATTGAAATATACACTTAAGACTTGTACATTTCAGTGCACATAAATCATGCCTCAATAAATATACATTTTTAAAAGTGGAACAGTCAGACAAAGAACAGGAATTATCTATTCTGAGCAGATGGGATGGCTTCAGAATTAACCAGAAGCAAGAAATCAAATTTTCCAAAAGAAGCTTATTATTATTATTAATTATTATTGTAACAGCCTTATTACGATATAATTCACCCATCCCAATTAGACATTTCAGTGATTTTTTAGTATATTGCCATTGTTGTACGACCATCAACATCATCAGTATTAAAATATTTCCTTTACTCTTCAAACAACTTTTTACCCGTTAGCAATTTCCCATTTCTTCCCAAAATCCCCAGGTCCTGATAACCACGAGTGAACTTTTTATCTCTGTAGATTTGCCTAATCTAGACATTTCCCCATAAATTGAATTATACAATATGTGCTCTTTTGTGACTTTTTTTAACTTAGTATAAATATTTCAATATCTCCATCTATCAGCACTTTAGCTTTTATTGCTTACTAATATTTAAGTGAATGGATACATCACACTTTATTTGCCTACTCATGACTTGATAGGCACATGGGTTGTTTCCACTTTTTGGCTATTATAAATAATGTTACTAAGAATATTTATGTACAAGTTTCTGTGTGGATATATGTTTTCATTTCCCTTGGGTATATACCTAGGAGTAGAATCACTGGGCCAGAGGTAACTTTATGTTTAGTGTTTGGAGAACTGCCAAACTGTTTTGCAAACCATCTGCACCATTTCCCATTCCCACCAGCAGTGTATGAGGGTTCTGATTTCTTCATATCTTCACCAACACTTTTTTAAAGTTTATTTATTTTGAGAGAAACAGAGAGAGTGCAAGTGGGGAAGGTACAGAGAAAGAGGGAGACTCTCAAGCAAGCTCCAGAGCCCAATGCTGGGCTCAAACTCACAAAACTGTGAAATCATGACCTGAGCCGAATTCCAGAGTCAGAAGCTCAACCAACTGAGCCACCCTGGCACTACTCTCAACCAACACTTTTATTATCTCTCTTGTGAAGTGCTATCTCAAGGTTTAGGTTTGCATTTCCCTCTTGGCTAATGATAGCGAATTTTTTTTTTTTTTTCCTGTGCTGATTGGTCATTTGTTTATCTTCTTCTTTGGAAAAACATCTACTCAGATCCCTATGGAATATTTTGATAGATAGAGTTGTTTACTGAAACAGTGTCTTTGAGCAAGGTGACCTTGCATAGATTTTAGTCTACTTGAACTTTGACCTGTCTTGGAGACCTTCCACTTGTCCAAGGCAGATACTGTATGAAGGACTGAGGAAGTGGGCCATTCTAGAGTCATAGGTCTGATTAATGGCTACCTCTCTACTGCCTACGTGGCAAGGGAAAAACAGGGCAATAAGAACTAAAAGGAGTTCTCTGTGACCAATTCCAGAGACCTCAGCTCTGGATCTTGGGAAGGTCGCTTGGTTACATCCCCTGTCCCAGTCTCTAGGGTCAGTTAGTATCTCACTTGGATGCATTGGTTAAATGTGGTTCCCAAACTGGTTGATCATCAGAACCACCTGGAAGATGTGGGCAAAAGCAGATCCCTGGAACCAGACCACTGAATCAGAATTTTTACATCTAGGTGAAAACTCTATCGACCAGATGTTTCTAATGATCACTTCAGTCTAGGAATCACTGGAATTATTTCACTGAAAGGCTAACGTCTGCTGCCCACTTTGGGTGCCATTAACGAGTGGATTCAATTGAACAATCGTCAACAGACCTTCAGGCATACATCTTCCGTGCACCGTCCCCCAAACCATCATTCATGCAAGATTTGGTTGCATTTTATTCCCCCTCTGTCTCCCAGCCTTCAAAGACGAAATGGAAATATGACAGAAGTAGAGACAGAAAAAGGAAAAAAAAAAAAAAGTAGTGGGTTGAAAAATAAAACAATAAAAAAGATGTTAAGTGGTTGGGTAGAAATGTGAGCAAAGGGTGCAGAACTCATTGCAAAGGTCAGGCAAGAATTTAAATTAAATCTACACAACTGGAAAACCTTGGGACAGATGTGTCTAATTTTGTATTATATTTTGACCCAGCTTAATTATATCTATTTGACCCAGTTCAATTATATTCCATCACTGACTTCAAAAAGAATATTCAGTACTCAGAGCAGAGGTGCCAAATTCATTTAAGCTGTTGCTACATGCTGCTTGGCCTTCCTTCTACTCTCCCCTTCTTTCTCCTTAACCCTTTGCAATCCAGCCTCCATACTCAAAGCAATAAATCCTGAATCTGTTTTTCCAGTGGTAACAGCAGCGGGTCAGCTCACTGGCCAGCTTGCCATTCCCTTTCCAAGCCTTACCCATCCTGACCACTCAGCAACATGTGACTCCATTTACATTCCCTCCTTCTTTATTGTCTGTGATCTCCAGACTGCCTCAATCTAGCGGGTTTATTCCATTCCTTCACAGGGCCAGCATCAGTTACTAAGGCTTTGTTTGGTGATCAGTGTTCCATGCTCAACACAGGGCTAAGTGCTGGTTTGCAAACCTGAGTGGTGAAGTCCAGGCCCTGGTTAGTCTAGGTTTAGTGAGATGTTCTCCTTCCTCTACAATGTAGTCTCTTTTCCTGGTCCTCCAACTAATCAACCTCCCTTGAAGCATCAGCTCACCTAACATTTCCATATGACCAACTCTGTCTGCTTTCTAGTTTTCCCTCAGCGAGTTCAGCTTTCTTTTTTTGTTTTTGTTTTCTATTTTTTTAATGTTTATTTTGAAGGAGAGAGACAGAGCATGAGCAGGAGAGTGGCAGAGAGAGAGAGAGAGAGAGGAGGGAGACAGAATCGGAAGCAGGCTCCAGGCCCTGAGCTGTTAGCACAGAGTCTGACACGGGGCTCGAGCTCAAGAGCTGTGAGATCATGACCTAAGGTGAGGTCTGATGCTTAACCGACTGAGCTACCCAGCTCTCCTCAGCTATTCTTTTTGAGGACAGTCCCAATTACTGATCCAATTGTGGAGCACTAGTCCTAAGCTTCCGCAACCCCTGTGGTCTAGCCCCGACCAGCCTTCCATTTCTGCTCGCGTTTCCTTTCCGCAAACATGCTGTGTTAATGTAAGTTGGGCCTCTTGCTGCTCTTCAGCTATGCCATTCCCATTGCTATCCCCATTTCCACTGATGGAAAACTCCTCTCCCTGGATCCCTCTAGAAAAACCACTCATTCTTTAAAGCCCATTCCAAAGGACAGTTTTTGCTGGAAGACTTCTCCAATTCCTTCTGTAGTCTTCCATTCCCTGAAACCAGATGCAAGGTTTTCCTCCGTCTTTACTCCCAGGCTGTGGTGGGCCCTTAAGCCCCTTAGCTTATCTTGTCTTGAACTATGGGCCTATATTGTCTGCACAGCAGCCTGAGACTCCACCAGGCAATGACTATTCTTGTTTAGCTCTGTCTCCTTGATGCTGCCTGTCTTACATGGATGCTCGTAATCATATTCCACATACCACTACTGAGTTGAGCTGAAATCTACAGACTTAAAGAAAAATCATGACCACAACCTACCTTTCCTATCCTTCTGGTCTACCATCATTCTGTTTTGAAAATCATCTTTTCAGGGTTAAGAAAAAACTATTTTTTCCATGAGCTGTCTTGGTTCATAGAGAAATAAGATGTCCCTCTCTAGTCAAAAATGGGATGATGACTATAGCACTTCTGAGAAGTTGCTTGTGATGAGCACTTAAGAAGGATGAAAGCCAGAAACTCGTGTTCATGTTCCCATCACCATAGTGAAGTCATCTTCACTGTGTGACTTCAGTTAGTTATTTATCTTTTTAGAGTCTCAGTGAAATGTTAACTGTCTCCTTGGGATTGATGGGGAAATAAATAGTTTATGTATTTTCGGTAAATGTATAGTTTTATATTTTCCTTAAATACCATTGCTCTCGTCCTAATGAGCCGTAAGGCATGAGAACCTATTTTATATGTTCCTTATTAAAGAAATTATTCGTATATCTACAAGTTGAGTTTCAGTACCATAAGCCATTATCAATATTCAGGATGTTTAAATGTTTTTTGTTTATTTTTTTTTAGCCACCATGACCTTCTGAAAAATAAAAAAAAAAAAGTTAAGAAACTATTCAAATTACAAGACTAAGCAGACCAGAGTACTGGGTCATAAGAAAGAAGAAGAGTGGTCCCTCTGCTATAGCTGGGGCAGGGATCCCCGAGGCATAACTTAAGAACTCTGGAACTCCAGAGAACACCCACTGAAAACTACTGCTTTAAATCCCTGCAGACTTTTATTTTATCACTTGGAAGGATTTTAAAATTAGACTCGACAAGGAACTCAGAACTACTCTTTGTAAAAAGCACAGAAAGCCAAGAATCCAAGAACAGGTAAATAGACAAATGGGGACCACTGAACCTGGTAGGCATGTGTAAGCAGCAGGTGCAGGTGCGTGTAGAATTTAGAGCTTCAAAAAACGTGCAGCCATTTAACTACCCTAGGTGTTTACATCCCCGCCCCCCCTCTCCCCCCAAGTTTTGAGTGAATGAGGTATTTTACCTCTACGACTGTTCTGGACTTTATCTATGCTAGAAGCAAGAGTGTACAATGGTGGAAGGAATTAACTAAACACGCAGATAGTAATATGAGGGGATAGTGTTAAGAGGTAATAGATCTTATAAAATTCTTTAAAGTTATTAATAAATCTTCATTTTAACAACAACAATAACAACAACAGAGATGTGTATATTGGAGTTGCAAAAGTGACACCAGTAAAAAAGCCCATTCCTTTCGATGTGTCCAATCACTCTGCTGTTGAGTTCCCACCTACGCCCCTAGCCACCTATGCCGCCTTCACCAAACCTAGCCAAATCAAANCAAACCATCCAAAGAATAAAACCAGAAAAGTGAGTTAAATAATAGGTGAGATATCTTTTATGGAATATAATCCAGATTAAATATATTTTTTTAGAACACGTGAGTTTTGGGGGTACTTTTCCTTTACAAATAGCTATTTTAGACTCATGTAAGATTTTGAAAAGGTGTATCTAGGGAGCAGTCATCTTTTTATTTACTGTATCTTGAAAGGGTCTTCTAGAATTTACATAGAAAATTTGTTAGCAAGTTTAATATATATGCAAGGAAATTCTGACTTATTTTTAATATAGATAGATACTTGAAAAATTAAAGGTTAAAGCAGATTAAAGTTTGCACAAAATATTGAGAAAAAGGACATTTAATGTTCTTGCTATTGTAGAACTGTAATTTAGAAAAGGGGGAACACAGGAGTGAAGGTGGAAACATAAGCTTAGCTGATAAAACATGAATGTGTCACTCATTTGAAAATGTATTCAATCAAGAAAATAAACAAGAAAAATAACTTCCATATTTATTCAGTCATAATTCAAAAGCCACTTTACTTTAGAAAAAATAACCTTTACATAAAAGAAACATAACCTTGAAATAAAAGAGGGGTATCTCAAATTTTTGAGATAGTTTTGTATAATCAGGTAACATGAAAAACAGAGATGACTCAAAAATAATCTGTAAGGCTGTTTTCTAGTTTTATAAACTTTTTTGTGTCCAGTGATATTTGTGTTATATTAATCTATGTAAATTACTATAGGTACTATTTTTCTTTAGACTATGACATAGCATTTCATAAAAATTACTATGAAAAATACATGATGATGACTGATGCTAGTTGATGAAAGCTGATTGGCTAGAAGATCCAAGAAAATCATGTATACGTCAAGAAGATTTTCTATTAGGTTTCTTGAAAAAAATAACAAGAAGAGAAAGAAATGAAATGGTCTTTGAAGACTCAGAAAAAATGAACAGTGACATTTGGATTTAAGTGTCATACAAAATTTTTATAACTTCTCTATCAACAAGCTATTAAGAATGTAAAAAGTTCCCATCATCATCTTTTGATTTTTGGAACTTACTTTCAAAATCCAGGAAAAAATGTGGATAGTTTTCAATTTCCCTGGTAAGGACTTTGAGCAGGTTTCCCATCCCAGCAAACCTAGGAGAGACAATACAAAACCAAATACCATTAACAGAATGAAAAGTAGACTTTTCTTTTTTAAGAAAAAAAAAAACAACAGACTTTTTAAAAGGTTGGATATATATTTTACTAATTTCTGTCCATCATGCTGGACTCCCAATAGCTGCATCTGATATAAAGTATCTCCACACCAGGTGATGCCTGGTGATTTAGCAACTACTTCCTGAATCAGGGACAGATAAATATCTGTGAGGTCCTGGGTCTCCAAAAGTTAGGGATATTGCGTGTAAAGCATATAAAGTACGACAGTGAGAAGAATGTCACAGCTGTCTCTGAAGAATACACTTGTATCTTGGGTCTCCTCACAATAATGAAAATTAACCAAAGAACACTCTATTCTAAGAATCAGCAATTTTAGTTATAGGAGGCAGAGCCTAGGTATATTCTATGGGTTTCCCTTTCCCCTTTACCAGTTCCTTGAACCTTTACAGTTAATACTTCTGCATTGCTTTGTTTCCTTTCCACTGATGTGAGAACATACCATGTTAATGGACAAGCACAACAACGAAGGCATTATTGAAATATCTTTCCAGAAAGGTAAGTTTCTTAAAATTTCTGAAGAAAAGAGTTTAGAAAACACAGATTTACAGCCCCAGAGACCCCTCATGGCCTGTGTAGAAGGCCAGATTTCCCAGAGGTGCAACTTGCTGAAAAGTCAGAAGCTCTCATAATTTGACATTTCAATGGTAACGAGACCGAGTACTTTACGAAGTGTAAATATGAAGAGGTATTCATATTAATCTAAAAAGTCATTTTCAATGAAACTTTAGCATAATTGCATGGGTGAATCAAACCAGCAGAGAAATACAAATTTGATACATATTCACAAACCCAACATAAAAAAAGAAAGAATAGGGAAAATGTTATTATTTAGGTAGACAGCAAAATTTCTACTGCTCTCAGCTCTAGACATTTAACTATTTTCTTCAGAAGGCCACTGGTCCATTCATTCATTCAGCACCTACTCAGAGAGCAAAGTTTGATTCTGGATGCTGTGCTTTTTGGAAGGCATTTCTCTAACTCATGACTCAGACACCTCAGTTTGTAAAAGATCAACTTGAAAAATCATTGGACCAGTAAAAGAAAAACGCAAGGCTGCAGTTTTCTGTGCACAGGGCTCTGACAGTGTTTACGCTGACACAGGAATTCCTAAAAATACACCACTGTAAGAAAGCTGTGATGGGAGGAGAATGTTTTGTGTGAGACAGTATGCGGACAGCAGTTCCCTTGGATGCAGAAGATGGCAGTCTAGTCCCCATAATCGTCCCATGAAAAAACACCTGCACACATCATCCACAGTATGGGTCACTAATGTGGAGCTATAAAAGAGACTGGGAAGTCCGATTTCCATCCTAGTTCTGTTACCCAGGGCAGGCTGCTTTGCCTCTCCAAACTTCAGTTTTCTCATCTGTAAAAAGAGTTTTTGAAATCTCTCTATTTCAGAGCACTTGGGTGGCTCAGTTGGTTTAGCCTCCAACTCTTAATCTTGGCTCAGATCATGATCTCAGGGTCTTGAGATCCCTCATTGGACTTAGCATTGAGTGTGGAGTCTGCTTGGGATTCTCTCTCTTCCTCTCTCTCTCTGTGCCCCTCCCCCACTCATTCCCTCTCTCTCTCTCTCTCTCAAAATAAAAGAAAACAAAACATGTAAGTGAAATGTTATCTATTTCATTGAGTCTTGAGGATTAATGAGATCAAAATATAAAATGCTTATTACTGCATCACTTATAGGTAGTGCTCAAGAAATGTTCTGTGCCACCAGTATTAATAATGATGATGATACCACCATCATCATTATGATGATTATAACAGCCTTCAAATACTTATTTAGGATTATCCAACGGAAGATGGATTAATAGGTTGCATGCAGCTCTAGGGAAGAGAGCTGGGTCACTGAAGAAATAACTGAAGAAGATCTTCATTCAGTGTCGTGAAAAACAATTTAACCACTAGAGTGGTCTGAATATTGAGGGGTTTGCTTTGTGAAATAGTGAGCTTCCTATAACTGATGGTGTTTAAGTAGAAATGTGCTCTATCAGCCTGTAAAAATATTGCAAAAATGAATTCTGTGTTGGGAAGAAGGTTGGAAAAGACACTTCTTAGACTTCTCCCAGCTTGAGGTATATGAATATCGGGGCATGCACATACATGTGGCTGCACACACATACACACACGTGTATGCACATACTGGGAGGCAAACACCATGCTCTGCTCTGAATCTTCCTTATTCTATCATTTTTCTCTTCCTCCCATGCACATTTTTTTTAAAAAGATGGCTTTGAGCAAAAACCCTGTATGATGTAGATCCTGCCAAATTCAAAAGCTCAGAACTCGTACAGTCCATCCCTGCCGCTGAGGAACATTCACAAACCCTTCTGGGGTCTCTTGGGAAATAATCTGTTTCCAGCTTAATGAACAATTCCAATTCAGACCTGGAGACGCTTCTGGTAGTAATATGATTCCACTGTTTAACAGCAGTCCCAACTTCCACATAAAATACCTTAATGGAAGTTAAATATTCTTGATTTTCCTAGTTTTGTGCTATTAATGTGTTGCAAGAGGCCTGAATGGATTTAGCTTCCTCCTAAAACTCTGTCTTGTGCGTGATTTTATTGTCAGACTACCTGGGTGGGAAACATGTCAATCCTTTGAAATTAGCAACAGCCTGAAAGGAACACACGTGGAAATATAAGCAAATATCAGTTGGCTGCAGAATTCTAGATGTTCAAAAGGTTATTTAAGCTGGTTGGCTGATATGGTCAAACATTTTGGGACATGATTCTAACATCAACTGCAGTCAGTTAGGGAACTCCCAATATTCTAGATGTTTCATACCTCTAACAGGAACTGTCTAGAACAATGACTGTGGAACATTAAGTAGTATTAGGGGTCAAGTGCAGTCCTATGGGACCTGCATTTCAATACACACTCTTTGTTTTTTTGTTTTGTTTTGTTTTAAATGTTTGTTTATTTTTGAGAGACAGAGCATTGGCAGGGGAAGAGCAGAAAGAGAAGGAAACACAGAGTCTGAAGCAGGCCCCAGGTTCTGAGCTGTCAGCACACAGCCTGATGTGGGGCTTGAACACACGAACCGCGAGATCATGACCTGAGCCAAAGTCGGCCCCTTAACGGACTGAGCCACCCAGGCGCCCCATCAATACACACTCTGAATAAGTAGAGAGCGATTTGAGGATTTCTGTTTCTCTTCAAGGTCAGTAAGAATTCATGAAGTGTATGCTGGCTTAAGGTCTACAAAATGAGTTAACATCACATAGACAGTCACTGAGAAGAGACCCCGGGGTCCCCTTGGAAGAGACGCTCATCCACGGGGCTTCTACTACAGCCTCAGACATCACCTTCATGGCAGTGACTGCTCTTTGCAAATAGCTCCTCAGTGCCCACAAAATCCACTGCTGTGCAGCGCGTTACTAATGAGATGGTTTCATTCATTAATAAGATGGTTATTTTTAATATTTTATCTTGTTCCATAAAAGAACCTAAGGTAAGTTATTACACACTATTACAGAATGCAAATACTTACATAGCCCAAGTGGGGAGAAGAAAGAAAGAAAAGTAGAACAGGAAGATAAAGAGGCAAGTAGTATGTGAACTGAAGGTCACCTGGGCCATAAGGTCTTCACGTTTACTGAAGGCAAGCGTTCAATTTGGACCTGAGCTTCTGCCGGGCATAGCAAGGGAGAAAAATGGTCTCTTTCAAGATTTGGTGTCCAGAAAATAAAAACAAATGGGTCACGCTAAAGAAGCAGAGCTTCTTGTTCTTCTTCTATATTTTTTTATTAAAAAGAAAAAAGGAAAAACAGGATCATAGCTAAGAGATAGTTGAGACAAAGGGAAGTCTCCTGTGGCTAAGAGTAGACAGAGGAAGTCATATCTGAGGAGGAGCCAAGTCTCGAGCTCCCGTGGCTACAGAAGAAGTTTTGCAGCTGGATGGGCGGCCGGCAGCTTGGCGGGAAGTCCAGGGCTCCCGCGGAAGCGGGAACTCAGGTTTTCACTTTGTATTTGGTAACTCCATGGCTATGGTCCTAATGTGACCCGCCGCTGGGTCTGTCCCAAGGGACGCCAGCTGCTTGCCATTCTCCTCTACAGTGTGGGGACATACACCAGAGAGAATACAGACACGCGGCAGGTGCTCCGGGTCTCGCAGGAGAGCCTTAACCCGAGTCCTTAAAATAAGGATGATGATTCTTGGCAGTTTCCATGCTGGTTATGTAAGTTCAAGGGATAGGAAAGGTCTCCCCAGAAATATAAGAGGGGGAAGAGAACCAGTTTGAAGGAGAGAAATATATCCAAAAAATGTAGATGGTAAAGTAGTAAAACAATTGAAACAGAAGTCACAAAGAAGGATGGTAAGAAGGAATCCAGGCATAAAAGAGATCAAGCAATAATGTATACAGCATTTTTATTACTGAAAATAGAATGTTGTCTATATTGTAAGCTTTAGACTTACTTTAAACACACACAGAGACACAGACACACACACACACACAGACACACACACACGTGCACAACTCCTTTGGCATCTTCAAAGATCATCTTAAAGTGAAGCCCTCCTGCGACTTGCTATAGCTACAGTGTGCCCGAGTGTTGTGAGATCTGAATCCATTTCTGCAAGGGGAGTCTGGCAGGGGTCGGCAAGGGAAGAGTACAAGATCTTGGCTATCAGATGAAGAGAAAGGAAAGGGACATGCCAATTGGATGAGTACTTATGAAGGAGTGGGCCCTGCAAACACACTCTCTGACTCTTACTTGGGATGTCCCCTGCTTCTGGAGAAGAGCATCAGAAGGTGGTTTTCCTTCTACCGGTTACCACTCTGGATGGCCTTTTGCTCTTGGACGCATGAGTCTTCTTCCAAAGCAAAGGTGTGTGGGTATCTGCTTCACTGGATCCTTGGCGTGTTGGCCTTAGCTATTGGCTGGACCAATTTTCCCATGGCTTTTCAAGCTAAGATTTACTAATGAAGAGTAAGACACAGTATTGAGAACCTGAAGCACAGAATGAGTCAAAATAACGTGGCCACCCGATGCTCTCAAAAGATAAATAGTGTAAGCAGTAGATGAAGGAGATCACACAGAAAAAGTTGAAAAAGCTGCACAAATATAAAACACCATCCAATTCTTCTCCCATTATTCTGGGGCAAGTCATTTTGGCTGTGAGACTTGGGGCCCCCGTCTGCATGATAGTCCCATAATAATATCTTCTGTACAACGTTCTTCTAGGACTAAATTAAATGGGTGTGAAAGCACGGCATATACTGTAAAATGTCATGCAAATTTTAGTTACCATTATTCAGCATTACAACTCATGTTATGGTTTAAGATATGCAGAGAATGGAAGAAATAAAATGTCCCTTGACTCATATAAGGTGTATCTTTCTTTATCTTTCATGTTCGGTCTTGTAAGGTCAATTCTTTCTTTCTTTTTTTAAGGTTATTTATTTATTTTGAGAGAGAAAGAGAGCCTGAGCAGGAGAGGCACAGAGAGACACGGAGAGAGAGAATTCCAGAGAGGGAGAGAGAGAATCCCAAGCAGGCTCCAAGCTGTCTCTGCGGGGCTCAGACTCACAAACTGTGAGATCATGACCTGAGCTGAAATCAAGAGTCAGACACTTAACCGACTAACCTAACTGTCACTCAGGTGCCCCAATCCATGTTTCTTTATGCAAAAAGCTTTCACTATCCCCAGGCCAATATCTAAAGGCACTAAAAGCTAGCACTTCAAGATACTTTTCTATGTGCTGAACATCGCATTTTAGATACAGTCTTCTTATTTTATCTTCAAAATATACGTAGGAGACTGATACGTTTTCTAGGGAGTAGAAAATTTAGATTAGATAATTTAGATTAAATATAGAAATTTATTTAAAAATATATAAATCTTTATTTAAAAACCAAATTCTCAGAAGAACGATATTCATGGAAGTTTGTAACAATTCAAGCCTGGGGTCTTCAGATAACTCTATAGATTATTACTCATTTCCATCATAAAAATTCCAAGCACACACAGATGCTTTTGAAAATAAGAATAAGTAAGCCACTCTGTTAGTAAATGCTAGAAAAATCCTTGAAAACTGCAAACTTTAACTAAATGACTGTGTCTATGATTGTGTCCCATTTCATAAATATAGTAGGAAGTCAAGGAAAACACAAATATCTAATGAAGAAAGCCATACCAAAGTGGCTCACGAAACGTCTCCACTGAAAAGAAACAGCATGCCGGAGGACAAAGAGGTAATGCACAGATTTGCCAGCAATCTAAAGAAGAGGAAGTTAGGATTACTGCCCGCTCAGTCCCAGGAGACTTACTCCCCCCCAGTGTCCACACTGATTCTCTTGATGATAGTGACCTAGCGAAATAAAAGAAAAACACAAACTCCTATTCCAAGACAGGGGACTCTGGCAGCAGTTCAGTGATAAGTTTCTTTTTCCCCCTTTTTTTAAAAAAATATAATTTATTGTCACATTGGTTTCCATACAACACCCAGTGCTCATCCCAACAAGTGCCCTCCTCCATGCCCGTCACCCACTTTCCCCTCTCCCCCACTGCCCCCCATTCACCCTCAGTTTGTTCTCAGTATTTAAGAGTCTCTTATGGTTTGCCCCCCTTTGTTTTTTAAAATAAAAAAAAAAGCCACCTTTAATAATTACCTGAGGGAATTAGCCAATGACTTGTTGAACACCCTCAATACACAGCGCACGTGGGGGTGGGGTATACATACAATCATGGAGGGCAAGGCCTCAGTACTCAGGTGAGGCCCATTCTATTTAGGGAAGCAGTAACCTACTTAAGAATGTGATCTACCCGGGAAGCATATAACAAATTTCTGATAAATGGCTAGTGCTCAAAAATGTTAACTGAATGTGAAAGTAACATTATGTACTTGGTACATCTTGAGAATCAGAGACACTATAACTTACTATTATATTATTATACACAAGAGAGACAAGAACATCTACGTGGCTCTTCAAAATCTTTTTTTAATGTTTATTTTTGAGAGGGAGAAAGACAGAATGCGAGTGGGGAGATGAGCAGAGAGAGAGGGAAACACAGAATCCGAAGCAGGCTCCAGGCTCTGAGCTGTCAGCACAGAGCCCGATGCGGGGCTCGAACCC